>NC_137816.1:62272406-62574906 GCF_963921795.1 Nannobrachium achirus | reverse complement strand
GCAAGATACATGAAAGAAGAAGAAGCTAGACCAATCACAGACGTCGATTTCACCAGATGTACATTTTTAGCAGTATGGGTAATGCAGTTCTTCTCCGTGCGATCTTGATTAAAACGTGTTTTTACTAAAACTATAGTGATTGCATACACACTCGGTAGTTCTACGTGGAGCATATAGAACCATTACAACCTAGTGGTAAGTGTACATTGAATTGCTACGACTTTGTGGCTGATAGGCCTAATGAAAAACCCTATGGTGAAAATGAATGGGCAGTTTACTTCCGACACCTCACTGCGATGCTCTATTGAATGGAGGACAAAACGTTTAAAAGGAGAAACACATTTAATTTTTAATATCCAATCAACCTCTCAGAAAGCCTGACTATGTCTGTCTGTCTGTCTGTCTATCTGTCTGTCTGTCTGTCTGTCTGTCTGTCTTTCTTTCTTTCTTTCTTTCTTTCTTTCTTTCTTTCTTTCTTTCTTATATTTTTTAACTCAACAGAAGTATACCTAATTACTGTATGCTCTAATGTGAGCATTAATCTCTCTTATCATGGTGCTTTGCTAACATGGAAATGATAGAAGTAGGCTACTTTAGCACCACCTTGTGGAGGTTGAATTTAAAAGGTTTATTCATAATCAGTGGTATCCAGTCTGTGTGGAAGAGTCCCTGAGCAATACACTGCCTGGGCCATGTATTAATAACACACACTGCTCCTTATAGTTAGGATGGGTAAATGTATTAATAACATCCTTTGCTCCTAATAGTTAGGATGGATACATGTAGATGATGTCACATAATGTGCAAATACAATTATGTGACATTATGTTAGTCTCGGATACAGCAGAGAAAAGAAGAAAGGATGAAACTAGCCTACTACTAGCAGTATAAATGGAGTAGGAATGGACCCCTCCCCACCCTAAAAGACAGATTTTGTAACCCATTTTTCACCCAGTGACTGTCACTCCCTCCAGTCATGAACGACACCGTAGTTATGCATACTGATCCATTTATTTAAGCGCTCTCACAGCTCAAACAAACCAAACCGTCGAACAAATAAATAAAGCATAAAACAACAAAAACTTGTATTAATAAACAGAAACAAAACAATTGTACAAACAAACAATGAAACCATGCAAATGCCAAACAATACATACAATATACCTTGCTGGCTGCATTGACTTTAGAAGGGAGACGGATATATTATCCCAGGGGGGGAAATCAGTTGCCCAGAGGCAGCACAGCAGTATAAGGTTATTTACAAAGTTACAGAGAAGTAAGAAAGAAGATAAGATAAACATGCCCAGGGACAGATGCGTTACAGCAACACAACTGCAATAAAAGTCATGTCATTAACCATACATTGAAACCCCAACATGTAGTTGAGAAGTATACATATAAAATATATACTTGAGTAAACAGTAAAGGAAAAGCAACACAATAGAATGCAAGGTTTTCACATGGCTTGTTGCTCAGATCTTTGCAATACTCAATTGTTCCAGAAGATGGAGACAGAGCACTAGTAACTACTCAATCCCCCTTTCTTTCCATTCCCAGATGCTCTGTGCTGCTAGGACACAAGAAGGGGTGACATGATGCTTTTTAATGGTGCTTTTGTGCGCTGCATGTCTAAACTGTAGACATAAATACCTGGACACCTCATTGGCCTTGCTCTGGGCCTTTCTCAATACTTTTACTTCTACTCCATTACATCTCAGAGGCCTTGTGGTTAGAGTGTCTGCCCTGAGACTGGTAGGTTGGGGTTCAAACCCCGGTCTGGTCATACCAGTGCCACCATGCTTGTAATCTGAGTCCCCACTCCCCAGGAGTTCCTTTTTGAAGTGACGAAAGCCGCTTCCAAGGAGTGGCTTTGTCTGTCCCGTACCTGTTTTTTTGAGGATTCCCATAGATTCTCAAGGAGTGAGAATGTTTGTCCCGTACATGTCCCGTACCTGTTATTTTTTTTTGAAGCGGTGAAAGCCGCTTCCAAGGAGTGGCTTTGTGTGTCCCATGTCCATATATCCATATATGGTCATTTCAGTCCAGAATGAACAGGTTTTATCAAAAACAAAATGTGTGTCCCATGTCCATATATGGTCATTTCAATCCAGAATGAACAGGTTTTATCTGTCCCGTACGTCCAGAATATGTGTGTAGTGTCTGTCCCGGTCTGATGATTGGATACTTTGAGGATTGGTCAAGCTTCACGTGACAATTCGGCCCTCCAGATAAAGAAATTCATTCATTCATTCAGAATAAAGAAGGTATCTATGTGTTCCAGAGTTCATAACTCTGGAACACATAAAAGTTCACCGCTTCACTTCGAACCGAGGTTTGATTTTTAGGATTCCCATAGATTCTCAAGGAGTGAGAATGTCTGTCCCGTATGACCCGTACATGTCCCGTGTATGGAGAATTGAGGATTGGTCAAGCTTCACATGACAATTTGGCCCTCCAGACAAATTCATTCATTCATTCAGAATTCATAAAAGTATAGAACTAAAGCACATAGAAAGTATAGATCTAGAACACAGAATGTATAAATCTAGAACACAGATTTCAAAGCTCTGGAACACATAGAATAAAAATTCACCTTGATTATTTCGCCACTAGGGGGAGTGGGGCATGCTTGGCACTCAGCATCAAGGGTCGGATTGGGACTTGGACACTATGGCACATATGAGTCCACTAGTACTATTGGTTCTCAAACATTTTATTTGCAAGGACCCCCATAACTGACTCAGAGAGTGTACGTTCATTTGTACACTCTCAGAGTTAATAGAGTTTAGCTATTATGGTCATTCAGGGCTACTCTATCTCTTGATGGGTTTCTGGTAATATTATTGTCCGCTCAGTCTGTGGAGAAAATGTATTTTCACAGACATGTCCACCACAAGCCAAAATGGTGATGAGGGGTCATCACCACAGACCCTAGTTTAAGTGGGCCTTTTCTGCCTTTATCGATAGATGTATAGTATGTATCTAGGCTGACAGGAGGAAACGGGGAGAGAGATGGTGGGTGACACGCAGCAAAGGTCTTCAGGATCGGGACTCGAACCTGCGACGCTGCAAGACGGGTCTAGATTATCAGCCTAGGTGCCTGGACCACTACACTGTGGCCCAGGCCTCTTCCTTGCATTTCCCCAGTTTTAATGTGTTATTAATACACACATGTGTACACGCGCACGCCTATTGATGCACGTTCACGCACAAGCAGATATATATATATGTGCAGAAGCTTATATAAGCATTGCATAAACAATAACTGGTTGACACACATCAGCGTTGAATGCATACACTCAATGCGTTGCTCATGGTTTCTATTGGTCAGGTGAGCATGTACATGAACACAACACGATAAATGTCCATGCAATTGCGGAAAACAACAATGTTTTATTATTCTTATTGTGGTGAGAACCCAGACAATTTGGTAGTGAATGTTGTAAAACAGGACATTTTTAGATATTTGTCATGACTCGAGACACAGGATTGAAACTGGGACAACCCTGGGCAAACCAGGACATCTGGCCACCTTCATTTCCTTGCATATCTTGGGTGGTTTTCTCCACCAGATCTTCCTATACCTCCTCTTGGCAGAAGGAAGAGCATCCTGCCGTAGATCTCTCTTTACAATGGACTCACTCTCATGGTTGGGGGTCTTTTGCATGATTCAGCAGAGTCCCAGAGTCCCATGGCTAACGTCTCCCAACCCCCTCCCCTCCACTCTGTGGTTGTTGGGGGTCTTTCGCATGATTCAGCGAAACCATTGATTCTCAGCCTTTCTCATTTCAAGGACCCTGCAGTGCAGGTTGATATGCATTAGGCCACCATGCCAGTGCCACAATGGAGCTGTGTTGGGCAAGTTACTCGGGAAGAGTACTAATATGTTACAGGTTACTTATTGCTCCTTTAAAAGGTGATAATTACAGCGGTATCAAGAGTAGCTATGTTATAAGTTATATTACTATATTGCAATTTACGATTTAGGCATTTTGCAGAGGCTGTTTATCCAGAGTAGCGTACGCAAGGTAAACACAAAACATCAAATGCAGAGAGACAGTATAGCCTCAAGTAATCATCAATTTCAAGAGAGAATGCATGCTTAAAAAAATAACAGATCTAGTCGGTCATAGCTTGTCGATAAGCAGATATATACGATTTTACGTCTGGTATTTTTGAGGATTTTTGAAAAATCTAGAAAGTGTTTGAAAAAAGTTTGAGAACTACTGATTTTTAGAAGGCAATCATAGAATCGGGTTAATTGTAACTTAGTAACTCAAAAGTGACGTGGACTACTAACTGTAATATTGTTACTGTTTCGGTAAGAGTAATAAGTCACACTATAATAGTTACTGGGTAAAGTAATAATATTGCATTACGTAAGTAAATAGTTACTGTCCCAACACTGATGGTGCCCCCCAGACCCCCACGTTGGGAACTAGTGAGCTAAACAACCACACTCCCAACCCCCCATAGTCCTGTCCCTACAGGGGTCAGTGAATAGGTCACACACAATTCAGGCCGGGCCTTTTGGACCCCTTTTGAGGTCAGCGGGGATGGGATGAGACGGGACGGGAGGGGGGATGCGTGGAGGCCGATGACAGGAGAGGGGCTCGTCCAATGGCAGCGGAGGAGCCAGGAGGCGAGCTGTACGCTATGCGCACCGCTCCCCGACATTCATAACCTGATAATGACTTTTACTGCATTGATCTGACCTCAGGAGCTTGACCTCGGTTCATCCGCAGAGCCTGGCCATCCGTCCACCCACAAACTGACCGTATTGGCAGGTGACCAAGCGGAATTCCTAATCAAACACCCCCGAGAGGGCTCCCCGCCTTCTCCCCCTCGGCTGGTGAGAAGTCACCCAAACAGTGGGTCATTTTTATGCTTCACGAGGCCGGGTGATCCTTGAGGATCGTTTGAACTCAAAAAGTAGGCATTTAGCAGACGCTCTTTGTCCCTGAGCAACTTACAGTAAGCAAGGTAAACACATAAACACAATCTAGGGGGGGTCCCTAGATGACAGTGAAGTGTAAGCCCCTTTTCCACATGCCCAACACCACACCACACCACTCCACACCACACCGCCCACTTGTGCCAGGTTTTCCACTACAAGGACCTGGGTAGAGTGGCGTGAAAGTGGTACTAAACTATCTGAGCTAGGCCAAACAGGGCCAAACACTTCATACACTTCTCTCACTGACTTTTCATTTAGACCACCAGGATATAGTTGTAATACATGATAATAGATTCTATTGTGTTATAACCACTATTATAATCTATTATAGTGTATAGTAATACATAAATACTTTATAATGTATTATAATCACAGTTATAATCCATTATAGTGTATTATAATTTAGGATAGTACAAATTTATATTGTATTATAATCACAGTTAAAAGGGTCAATTTGTTTCTTACCGATAGGGGTACTTTATGTAATGGAAAATGTAGATCTTTTTTATGTGGTGTGGTGTGGTGTGGTGTGGTGTGGTGTGGTGTGGTGTGGTGTGGTGTAGTGTGGTGTGGTGTGGTGTGGTGCTAAAGCTGCAGTCGAAAAGGGCTTATACAAGCTCACAACGAGGAGTTGAGCTTGTATATCTGATACCTGCTTTTTTCCCACAATGGAACTGAGTCAAACTAAATGTAAATACCTCGACTCCTACAATTCCAAGTGCTTGTCCTCAGTTCAAATATGATTCTTTTGGGGGGTTTTGGCCTAAAAGGTTTGAGAACCACAATAACATGCTATCTAAATGTCATTTTAACACATGCATAATACTGCATGGTGGTCAAGGCTAGGTAATTGGGAGTGAATCTGCAGTTGGAACTGCAGTGGGGAGTCTGTTCCTCTTCCACAACTCACTGAACATAGCCTATAGTCAGTAACTACATAACACGTCGCAATGAACGTATTGTGAGCTTGAAGATATTTTATATGTAGGGAAAAAAGAGTGGACCAAGTTTAGTACAGAGCCAACCCGGGTATTGGTTTACTAAGTATAGAGGGTTTAATGTTAAGTGAATTATTCCTGAATTGAGTTGATGTTGCAAGATGGTTATTATAATCTGGTATTGTAAGTGGATTCAAAATATTACTCGAGTCGAAGTATTGGCATCACAATATACGATACTTAAAAAGGTGGTGTTTTTACATACAATTATAATATAATGTTCTTATGTTGATCATAAGACCCAATTACTGAATGTCAGTCCCCAGGTTTTCTTCAGAATATGTAGCCTATGACACTGATTTACAGACACTATGGCACGCACACTGGTACAGACTTTTTAGACTTTTCAAGGACCCCCATAACTCTGAGTGTGTACGCAGGGAACCCCCTTAAAGGAACCTTCTAAAGGAACCCTGAAGTCCCAGTCTACTGATATACTTATTTTTTTCTCCTCTCTACATTTTTATCCCATGATTTTGTAACCAATTTTTCACCCGATGTCAATTATCTAATGTAATCCTGGGCAGTGGGCGCTACACTCCCTCTGCCAACCCACCCTGGCCACAATAGGTGATATAAATGGCATGAATCTGTAGACACCGGAAGTGCCACGGTTAACGGAAGTTACGTCATGAGTTGCAGTCTTCCGGTGAAATTCTTCCGACGGAAGTAGCACCGTTTCATGCCGTTTCAGCCTATTAGTAGGGCAGGAGAGAGGGGTCTACCAGCACCCCAATGACAGTTTTTCGAAACCTGTTTTTTTTGGACCGTTATGATGTCTAGTTATGATTTCTGCTTGTTGCCGTCGCCAACTAATGTCCCATGGGGTTCATTTTTAACCTTTTCTCACAACTATTCCCAATCTGAACCATACAATGGTCATAACAGAAAATGCCATAACGCTTGATGTAAACAACCTACAGGGACAAATGAACACACTTTTCTATATGATTTTGACCCAGGGAATTCATTAAAGTGGTTATTTTTTACATTTAAGCACATCTTGACCCTATTTCAGGACAGAAACGGCGAAGAATAACCCAAAAATGTTCAAAACACGTCTATACTTCTCTTTGTACAGATGAATTAAGGTGTATTCTTTTGATACCACAGGTTTTTTAGGACCCTTATGATGTCTAGTTATGATTTCTGCTTGTTGCCGTGGTCAACTAATGTCCCATGGGGTTCATTTTTAACCTTTTCTCACATATCCCCAATTAGTGTGGGGATTTAGGGGAGCAAATGCTAATTTCGTGCTATTTTGACTTAAAGCGCGAAATTTTGCACAGATGTAGCCCAGGGCTTGCTCTAATGATTTAGCTAGGGCGCCCGAGTCTGCGACTTTCGGGGTCGCCACAGCGGTCAAATCAAGTTGGGCTTCCATTGACTTTCTATACAGGAGGAAAATACCCAGAAAAAGATTTTTTTTCTGGGTATTTAAGGAGGATCTGAGGGGTCTAACTAGGGGTTTGTCATGATGCTGAATCCATTGCAGGCATTTGTTTTGCACAAAAAACATTCTGTGGGCTAGAAATGGCCTCAGAAAACAATACACGTATGGGTGAGTATTCATGTTAGTCGGAGGCCTTAGGGTTTTTTTTTCTTGTGCTAATCAGTCTAAAAGTTCAAAATTTTGCACAGATGTAGCTCAGGGCATGTTCTAATGATTTAGCTAGGGCGCCCGAGTCTGCGACCTTCGGGGTCGCCACAGCACCCACACAACTCTGAAAAGTGATGACTCATCACTTTTCATCACTAAAGTCGATGGGAGCCCAACTTGATTTGGCCGCTGTGGCAACCCCGAATGTCGCAGACTCGGGCGCCCTAGTTAAATCATTAGAGCATGCCCTGAGCTACATCTGTGCAAAATCTTGAACTTTTAGACTGATTAGCACGAGAAAAAAAACCCTAAGGCCTCCGACTAACATGAATACTCACCCATACGTGTATTGTTTTCTAAGGCCATTTCTAGCCCACTGAATGTTTTTTGTGCAAAACAAATGCCTGCAATGGATTCAGCATCATGACAAACCTCTAGTTAGACCCCTCAGATCCTCCTTAAATACCCAGAAAAAAAATCTTTTTCTGGGTATTTTCCTCCTGTATAGAAAGTCAATGGAAGCCCAACTTGATTTGACCGCTGTGGAGACCCCGAAGGTCGCAGACTCGGGCGCCCTAGCTAAATCATTAGAGCAAGCCCTGGGCTACATCTGTGCAAAATTTCACGCTTTATGTCAAAATTGCACGAAATTAGCATTTGCTCCCCTAAATCCCCACACTAATTGGGGATATGTGAGAAAAGGTTAAAAATGAACCCCATGGGACATTAGTTGACCACGGCAACAAGCAGAAATCATAACTAGACATCATAAGGGTCCTAAAAAACCTGTGGTATCAAAAGAATACACCTTAATTCATCTGTACAAAGAGAAGTATAGACGTGTTTTGAACATTTTTGGGTTATTCTTCGCCGTTTCTGTCCTGAAATAGGGTCAAGATGTGCTTAAATGTAAAAAAATAACCACTTTAATGAATTCCCTGGGTCAAAATCATATAGAAAAGTGTGTTCATTTGTCCCTGTAGGTTGTTTACATCAAGCGTTATGGCATTTTCTGTTATGACCATTGTATGGTTCAGATTGGGAATAGTTGTGAGAAAAGGTTAAAAATGAACCCCATGGGACATTAGTTGGCGACGGCAACAAGCAGAAATCATAACTAGACATCATAACGGTCCAAAAAAAACAGGTTTCGAAAAAGTGTCATTGGGGTGCTGGTAGACCCCTCTCTCCTGCCCTACTATATGGTCGTAACCAGGCTTTTCTCTTCGCAGATGAGTAAGCCTGGCTACGCGAGGCTACTGCCAACCTGGGGAGACAACGGACTGACCTCATGCTTCCTTCTATGCATGAGGAGGTCAAGTTGCTTCTTTTCACCTGACACGGGGGAGTTTCCCCGGTTGGATGTGGCACGTAGAAGGAACACGTTATTCCAACCAGTTCCTTTCCCCTCCATCAGGCGCCCCGGCTGGCCAGGGGGAGGCCGTAAAGAGACCAGGATTTCTGCATGTTTTTGTGAGGGTACCTAGTACCTACCCTAGGAGACACGGGGAGAACATGCAAACTCCACGCAGAAAGGCCCTTTTGCCAACCCCACCCAGGCTAAGGGCCAAATACATTTTGATGAAAATGTCCATCACAAGCCAGCATGGCGGTTGACCCCTGTTTGTTATTCATGTGGTTCATGCATCTTTTACCTTGACCATCGCATGCAGGCTGTTCTGGGGGAAGGGGAGGGTGGGGGGACACTACAGCTGGACCTTGGTCTTCCTGCTGAATAAGGGTCCAGCGAGGGGGAGGGGGAGGTCATGCCCCTCCCTACCACCACAAGGAGAGATGGACACTGGATCAATATCTGCATTTACGCAGCAGCTGTCCAACAACTCGCAACGTCATTGGACGGTTCCTCGTATAATTGTCGGACCGGACAACAAGAGAGACCAAAAGGATTCTATATTTATTTATTTGCATATTATTTAATTGTTTCAAGTTGTTGTAGAGCTAGCAGGGGTCTTAAACGTTTGTCAGCTCATGGACCTCTTAGCTGAGAGAGAGAGATGAAGCATATGGGATAAAATTGTGTTGCAGTTTAAATGTTTTCTCAGATTTCATCATAGGCTTGTTCGCCAGCACTGTCATCAGCATATCGTCATTGTCGGGTGAAAACCTTGTATGTCCAAAACCGTTCGTTTTGCATTTATAATTTTAAAAAATGATTTAAACTACGAGGCGTTGTGTGCTTGTAGATCTGCTGTTTTCACTACTTTTGTGCGACGGCCTTGTATGATGAAGCAGATCTTTACTTTGCGAAAGAATGGACAAATTGAAACTTGGAGATACGAGGTTTCCGCCCGACAAATATGCTATTTTTGAGTGGTGCTAACCGCTCCTATAGTGTGTGCCAGCGGCTACGTCATTGTAGTCCTTAGCGGCCATTTCTTGGGTCAAAACACAGGTGTTTCAATTGTTTGATTGCATAGAACTAATGCTATAGTCTAATCAGAACACCTGTGTAAGGCTGTGTTTACCCAAGAAATGGCCGCTCTTAGAACTACATTTGGCACACCCTATACGTCTGGCTTTGTGTGTAGGTCCCTATGTCCCTATGTCTCTATGTCCGTATGAGCGCGAGACTAACGTCATAGAAAGTACGCAGAGACCCACATCACCACAGCTGATGTCACGGACAGAACGGCCCATACAAGGAGATATTATGCACGTGTGTCATGTTTGATACCATGCAAAGTGAGCCACCGCTCACTTCGCACCGGTTGCGATTTTGACCAATGATCACCTCAGAATAGGGAAGCTGCTGGGGTTCAAGTGAAAGATCCTATCACACAAAGATTTGGCAGCCCCCCCTGTAGTAACTCTGAGGACCCACCTAGAGGTCCCAGGCCTCCTTCTGAAGAGGTTTTTAAGTTGCTCGACTATAAGCTAAGCCCCCATGTTTTCACCCCCCCCCCCCCTTTTTCTCCCCATTTTTCTGCTTTTGTAATTGATGTTATCCTATGTAAAGTACTCTGTTCTATCCGTCTGTCTTTCAATGTTATATGAAATACATGAAGTGGTTCCCGTGTAAATAAGCCATAAAGCTTACTAGGATCTCCTTTTAGTTGACCTTGTACCAGTGATTTGTGCTGTCATGAAACTGTACTTAGTTTCTTTCTATTGCAAACTGCTAATAAACTCTTCAAACAATCAATCAATCAATCAATCAATCAATCAATCGATTCCATATTTTAATGCTGTTGGTCCTTGTGTTTGCGGCTGTTTGCCACGTAGGGACTGACTGACTGACTGACTGCTTGTATAGAGGATCAAAGGTTTGCCCACATTTGTGCCCACATTTTTCAGTACCCGCTGGGGTATCATCACCATGTGTCAGCATCCTGGTTGAAGGGAGACTAGATAATAGCGCCTTTATCCAAGGTTCTTTATAATGATGACATGTGCATTACATTCACCCATTCACACACATTCATACACCGATGGCGGAGGAAACCATGCAAGGCACCAACCTGCTCATCAGGAGAAATTGGGGGTGTCTTGCTCAAGGACACTTCGACGCTAACTCTGGGGGAGCCCGTGATCATACAGGGAACCCTCCCGCTCTACCTCCTAGGCTACTGCCACCCCTGTGTAGGCACCCAGAAATCTGGACACAGCAGCAGTAAAGTGCACAGAATGTTAGAGAGGCAGGGGCTGACATTTCTAAAAGGGCCTTTTGGTGGAAATATCGAAAATAGCCGCGTTGTGAGCTTGGAGGTCGGCTATTTTCAGTGCTTGCTACCACAATGAACGAAGCATAATCAAGTCAATACTGGAGATGTAGCGTACGGCATGGATTTCTACACAGAAAGGGCAATTGTACCAGTGAACTGTACCGTCATGAAACTTTGTGGTAAATGGTAAAATGGTGCAGCACTTTTTATCCAAGGCGCTTTACATAGATTGTGCATTACATTCACCCATTCATACACCGGTGGCGGAGGAAACCATGCAAGGCACCAACCTGCTCACCGGGAGCAACTAGGGCTCAGAGTCTTGCTCAAGGACTCTTCGACATTAACTCAGGGAGAGCCCGGATTCGAACAGGGAACCCTTCGGGAACCCTTCATGCTCTAATAACGGTTTCTCTACCCCTGAGTTATTATGGCACCCCCCTATGCAAACTTCTAATAAAGTCTTCAATCAATCAATCAAATTCTTTCGACAAGATGCTGCATTCAAGTTCAGGAGAGTTTGGACATGGCAATTCTCTAGAATGATGCCTTCGGGTATGGCATGGAAAGCGGGCATTTGCGTTTCTTTCACCATAGTAAAAACTGCATTCATGCTCTGGAGAGGGCACTTTTTACAGATGGATAAAAGGGCAAGGGCACACGCCCCCTTTGATGTCTATGTGTGCACGTGCCTGCACAGCAGGTCTGATGGGAGGTACCGCCACTTTATAACACATCCTGGGACAGGACTGGATGTAGAACAGGATTTCCCAAAGTGGGCGCTGTGGCACCCTAGGATGTCGCCATGCCAGTCCAGGGGTGCCTCATTTGATAATATTTGGAATTCCTCAATATCACTACATCAATATCACTTCACTATACTTATAAAACAGACCTGATTTGCAATGTACTATATGAGTTCTTTTTTCATCTACAGCCAACTCTCTTCACCAAAAATAGCAGATATACAAGCTCACAACCCGTCACAAGTTAACGTGACGCGTTGTGAGCTTGTAGATCGGCTACTTTTGGTGAACCTTCCCCCCAGAATAGGCATGCTGGGGTTCAAGTGGTTAAACGTCAAGCATACATTTATTTTCAGTCAGTTCTGATGGAAACGGATATTTCTCCGTGACATTGCCTATACCGTAACTCAGGTGGAAAGGTGTGCATTTACGCCACATAATATGATGTAAGATTCTAAAAAATAACAATGTAATTCAGAGGTGCCATGGATGAAAATGTTTTTACAGGGATGCCCTGAGTCAAAAAAGCTTGAAACCCCCTGATGTAGAATACCATGATAGTGGGGCTTGGGAGACTGTTTTTGCAGCTGCCTGGTGAAGGCAATCTCCCAGAGTGCAGAGTATAATACACTTGAATGTCATCCCCCCCTCCCATATACCGTATACACGCTTTCAACTTCAAACGCCAACTAAGTTAACCATGTTAAAACACACACTCCTGCTTTTGGTGACTGATATTGTCCTTCTAATGTGTGAGGAGACCCTCATATATTTTTCAATATTGTATTGTATTTTGTAATTTATATTTTCTTTAATGTAATGTTGCATTATTAAATAGCTAATTGGAAAGAAGAAGAAGAAGGGGGACATAAGTATTCATATAGAGTCACCAGAAACAGGAATGTCTGTATTCAATGAGTCTAAACATGGTTAACAACATGGAGTTTGAAGTTGAGTTGGAGGAGGGCGTGTGTGACCAAATTACGAAATATCTACATATCGAAACAAGCAACTTAAAGCTATTTGATTGATGCAGTGTACTTTATTTTATTGTCAATGTCATTTCTTAATATTTCTGTCTTTGTGTTTCCATGTGTTCAACAGACGCAGCCAGGGGGAAAGCTCAGATTTGACATCATTATTACAGTACTTGACTAAAAGACATCTTAGTATTATAATCGAGAGGATTCTCCCATTTCGTTGTGCAGGGATGGCAAGCGCAGGAACACTCAAAATCAACAGGGTTCGCCCACAATATTCCAACACATTCTCACCCCTAACTCATACCATATTCTCCAGAGGCATGGCCACGTTATAGGCTATCTTTCCCACCTTCAATAGACTTACATGATGAATAATTTAACTTTTTACACCCTTTTCTCCCCAATGAAGTAGATCGTAAATGGTGCATTTATATAGTGTCTTATCCAAGGCGGTTTAGAATGATTGTGCATTACATTCATCCATTCACACACACATTGATACACCGATGGCGGAGGAAACCATGCAAGGCACCCACCTGCTCATCGGGAGAAATTAGGGGTTCAGCGTCTCGCTCAAGGACACTAACTCTGGTGGAGCCCGGGATCGAACTTCCCAAGCTGCCGCTCTACCTCCTGAGCCAGCTACCACCAATTAATTCCTCCCCACATAATTCCTTCCTGCTGTTGTATCCTACTGACTCACCTGCCAGTGAGGAGCCCCCACCGGGAGGACGTACTGCAAGGTTCCCCAATTAGTTTTCCCCAAGGGCCGAATTATGTCTAGGGTACCAAGCCGAGGGCCACAACATTGCAGGGGGCGACGGTGGTGTTCCCACTACTCCAGCGACAGTTTTCGTTGTTGTCGGGTGAAAATCTTGTATGTCCAAAACCGTTCGTTTTGAAATTATCATTTAAAAAATGATAAATTCAAAACAGCCGATCTACAAGCACACAACGCCTCGCGGTGCGAGGCGTTGTGTGCTTGTAGATCTGCTGTTTTCACTACTTTTGTGCGACGGCCTTGTATGATTTGCGAAAGAACGTACAAATTTGGAGATACGAGATTTCCACCCGACAACGACGATATACTAGTGTTGTTGCTGCTCTTATACCACCATTATTACTGGGGTTGGTGTGGGCCAGACAGTAGCCCCCCGCAGGCCGCAAATGGCCCGCGTGGCGCCTATTGGTGAACCCTGACGTACTGTATTCAAGCCCCCAGAGAACCATGGTAGAACGTTGAAGCAGCCATATCCTGGTGGATAAACCTGGGAGTGCAGTTAAACGCTACTGCACGTGCGTATGCTAATGCTAATGCTACTGCTACTGCTACTGCTACTGCTACTGCTACTGCTACTGCTACTGCTACTGCTACCTAGTGCGCCTGCGCGGTGCTTAACACTTCCGCAAAATTGCGCGAATTGGCCTAAATATTTAGGCCTACTTCCGTCAGTCTTCCGCTGCTTCAAATGCCACTGAGCAACTTGCATTGAAATGAATAGCTGGGCAGTTTGGCACTCGCCCTCCCTCTAGCTGGGGTCAGGGCCATCCGCTCTCTATAGGCTATAGGCCTATACGTATTACCTCTGTGTGTATCCTACCAACTCACCTGAGGAACACAAAAGGTGCGCCACAAGGCATGCTGGGAACTTGGGAAGTCCAATTCCATAATTCCAGGAGGTTTCACATTTGGTTCCTTTTGTACACTCAGAGTTACAGACCTGTTATAGTCATTCTTTCAGGGCTAGCTAGCTCTTTGTGTGTTTCTGGTAATAATATTACTTTTTTTTCTTCTTCTTCTTTGTTGTCGTATTCCTAAGATAATAGGATCTAAAGGGGACTCTTTGTGTCTCCATAGGGAACAAAGCAGGCTCTGAGGTAACCACTGCTGGTCATCAAATTATTGACTCGGGAAAGCGACAAAAAAATTAAATGTTCCATGAATTCAAGTCTCTGTGGGGTCAGTAATGAGAGAAAAATTGAATGTTTTGGGTGAACTTTCCCTTTAAAGGAATAGTTCCCCAAAATGACTATTTTTCTATTGATTACTCACGCCATGGAGAGTTGAGTTCAGGCTAGGCTATATATATTTTTTTTTTTCCTAAGACAAAATAATATATTTAATAAATACCCCATTGAGCGGATCGCCCCAATGGTCAATTTCAACACACTGAAGACCATAGCTGGTGCAATAATCCAGCCCCTCTTTGACTACGGAGTTCAAGTATGGTATCGTGACGCCCCACAAGCCCTTAAAACTAAACTCCAAACAGCCCAAAATAAACTAATTAGGGTCCTGCTTAACCTTCCCTATCAGACTCACCTCACCGCTACTCACCAATTAAGAGTGGGGTGGCTCAGAGTAGATGACAGAGTACAACAACTTGCAATGGGCCTGGTGTACAAGATACACTACACCACTATGATACCCAAGTACCTGTCAAAATACTTTATAAACATTAAGGATGTCCATAATTACAACACCAGAGGCAGCGCTACAGATCACTTCCAACCCATAGTCAAAACCAATAAAGGGTCAAACTCGTTTTTCTGCTATACCACCAAAATGTGGAAAGCCTTACCGAAGGCCCTTTTCTGTTGGCAATGGGGTTCGCCAGGGGGGGCTATTATCACCAGCCCTTTTTAATTTATATATGAATGACCTCTCTGTTCAGTTAAATAACTGCAAGACTGGCTGTATGATTGGGAACACCCTAGTGAACCATCTCATGTATGCAGATGATCTAGCTATACTTTCTCCCAGCAGTGCTGGGTTTCAGCAGCTGCTAAATGTTTGTTCTGAATATGGAGTAGCTTTTGATGTAAAGTATAATGCCAAAAAGAGTGTTGTAATGACCTGCAGAACGAGGGGGGATAAGGACCTTTCCTTTCCTTCTTTTTATCTATCAGGGCAAGTGCTATCGGTGTGTAGCAAAGCAAAGTACTTGGGACATGTCATAACAGACCAATTGACTGATGATGACGATCTATATAGACAACGTCGTATCTTATATGCTCAAGCTAACATGCTGGGGAGGAAATTTCACTCTTGTTCAAATGAAGTGAAGGCAAACCTATTCAGGGCATACTGTACACCTCTGTATACTGCACCCCTGTGGGTCAAGTTCAGGAAGGCTAGCATGTATAAACTGCAGGTTGCTTATAATGACTGCATGCGAATATTAATGAGAAAACCTAGGTGGAGCAGTGCAAGTGAGCTGTTCTGTAATATGGGTGTCAATACGTTTCATGCACTTCTGAGAAACCTGATGTACAAATTTATGGTCCGTCTGGATGAGTCTCAAAACTCTATTATCATGCTGCTGACTAACCCTTGCCTCAGTGCTACCAGGTATCAGTCTCCGTTTTGGAAACACTGGTATGAGTGCCTTTTGTTATAGCTGTGTTGTTTATGTACTAGGGGTGTTCTTTTTGCACTTTGTGTATGTATTTTGTTTTTATGTGGTTGTTTGTTTTTAATGGACCTTGAAGTCTGTAAATAAAAGTTGATTGATTGATTGATTGATTGAAAGGAGTGTGGATCACTAGCATCCTTTAAAATTGCCCTGAAAAACCACTTACAGGCAGCAGCCGTTCGCAACTGGTAAAAAAAAAACTAACCTAGCCCAACCCTACCCTCCCCTGCCCCTTCTTTGTATATACTTACTGTTTGTTTAGACTTACTGTTTTCTTTTTTTGTTCTATCATTTTTTTTCCTTACATATCTACTGCATAGTACTGTGTTCTATTCGTCTGTCATTCAATGTTATATGAGATACTTAAATGGTTTCCTGTGGAAATAAGCTTAGTCTTTTCATGGATCTCCTTTTAGTAGACCTTGTACCAGTGAACTGTACCATCATGAAACTGTACCTTTTCCTATGCAAACTTCTAATAAAGTCTTCAATCAATCAATCCGGATGGGGACCCAAATGCATTCGGAATCCCATTCGGAATCAATGGGGGTAAATTTATTATAAACAAATTATTGTCTTAGGAATGCAACAAATACAAAAAAACATTATTGCACTTAAAGGAGTAGTTCACCCCCAAAATGACTTTTTTCTATTGATTACTCATGCCATGGAGAGTAGAGTTCAATAATATTCTTTTGTTTTTGTCGCATTCCTAAGACAAAAATTTGATTTGAGTAAATTTACCCCCATTGATTCCGGATGGTGACCCGTTTCGAAACGGGTCACCATCCGGAATCAATGGGGGTACATTTATTGTTATCACATTTTTGTCTTAGGAATGCGACAAAAACCCAAAAATATTATTGAACTCTACTCTCCATGGCATGAGTAATCAATAGAAAAAAAGTCATTTTGGGGGTGAACTACTCCTTTAAGTTTCCATGGCGTGAGTAATCAATTGAAAAAATGCATTTTCGGGGTGAACTACTCCTTTAATAAACATGACGTTTAGAAAAAAAGGGTGGGAAAAAAGTTGAAAATCCACGCTGCTGCAGCTAGGTGGCGACATTTCCCCTGTTCTTGGCTCGGAGACGCAGTGAGTGTCCAGTGGCTCAGATCACAGCCAGTCAGTTGGTTGTGGTCAGCCGAGGCGCTCGGACGCAGACAGTTCACCCACCGGGGGAGGATAGAACTGGAGAGACTTTAGCATGCAAGGACAATTACTCTAAATGGCGTCTATCAAAAGGAAACTATACCAGCGTTTGCTGTTCTTCCACGTTTTTCTTTCAATCTCAGGTAAGGCACATTATTTATTATGACCAATTAGCCTGCGATACTATGTTGATTAAACAGCACGGAGTAGCGGATCGACAGCGCTGGTTGATACGGAGCTGCTGCAAACCGAACCGTTTAGCGATTTAATTCGGTTTGAAACTGTTAAGATTACGCACGATAAACTTGTGCGTAAAGGTAGCTATGCTTTAGGTTATTGCCATGCACGAATCAAGTGAAATGATAATAAGTAATTACGAGGGATAGAGAGAGAGAGAGAGAGAGAGAGAGAGAGAGAGAGAGAGAGAGAGAGAGAGCAATGTCCAGTTAACAGCACGGGACACGGGACATCGAAATGATTGAATTGAAGAAAAGCCACTAACTAAGGCGCTGTGGTGCAATTAAACAGTGTCACTACTTTTAGTATTAGCAATGACTTTCTTAAGGTTTAATCAGTGGTGTGACTGACAAGTAGGCTAGGCATACTCTGTGTTTTAAAGTAGCAATACTGCAATGTAGAATAGGCTCCAGTAAAGTGAAAGTACCTCGAAATTGTACTTAAGTAGCCTACAGTAGCAGTTACTTTACACCACTGCTTTAAGGTTTAATAAGAAAGTAATGGTCCCTCTAGAGCAGAGCGACTCTTCAGTGGGTTGGACCTCTATACCTCTGATTCTCTGAAGCATAATATTAATAGGTCGTAGTTACTACAACTTTGGGTGAAACACAACACATATTAGCTGTTTAAATAGTAGACCTATTGCTTGGCTTCTTTCCCTCACACACCAGAGAGCTCCAGCAACCTGTAGGTTACATTAACTGCATTATAAACAGTGATTGATATTGCAACAATGGGGGCTCTTAAGTAATTAATAATGTAAGAATGTTAAGGAACGTAATGGAGCCAGTTACATCAATAATGCACGTAAAGGTAGGTAATGGAGCCAGTTGGTGTGTTAAAATGACAAGGATCTTATTCAGAACAAATAGGCCTTTTGACTCTTTTTAAGTTTCTTTTAGAGCGAAGAGAACTTAAAGCATTATGAATTTAATGTCATGATTTTGGACCCAAAAAAAAGCTTCATTCTATGACTTTATGAGATTAAAGTGAGGGTTGAAAGACATTTGAAACCTCTGATTATGCCTCTCACTCACGATACCTAGGCTATACATGTTTAAAGGGAAAGTTAAAGCTCTATAATATGATAGCAGGCTAATCATTTTAGTGTTCAGTTAATCTCCAAGCTCTTTGAGAAAAGTTAAAATTCATTTTCAGGTGTGGGTCGCTGAGTTAAGCCAATCGGGATAGAGTACACATTTCAATTCTGTCTGCTCTCAAATACTTTGTGTCATCACTTCTAATTTCACTGGTTTTATCCTCTGTGTTGAGTTCTCTGTCTGCGTGGTTGGATCAAACTGGTATCCTTACCTGAACATGTCTTCACAGAGCTGACCCCTGTTACTGAACAAACACTCAATAGCAATGATTACTATCTGAATATCTATTCAACACTATCTGAATATCTATTCAACACTTAGTCTAAACACGGAAACATCACTTAGTGTCACCGTGTGCATTGACACACACCTCTGCCCTACATTGAATTTGTTTTAAAAGTCAACCACTGACATCATCTCTTTTAGCAGATCCATATTAGCCACCAGTCTAAGTTCACTGAAACATCCTCCACAGGGATAATAATGGTGTCGGGAAGTATGAGCACGACATTTGATGGACGTACAGCTCTGTTGGTGCTGATGTCAGCTCATATTTAATGATACAAATAAACAGATCTTTTTCAAATAACCACTCGAGACTTTAAGATTCTCATTAGATCGGGGGGGGGGGGGGGTCCGTGACCCCTAGGGGGTCCTCAGAGAAACTGCAGGTGGGGGCCGTTAAATTTGTGTGTGATAGTGACTTAATTCTTTAATTTTTAAATGAAACACTTGAACCCTTGTATCCCTATTCTGTGGGGGAATAGCCAGAAATAGCAGATCTACAAGCTCACAACGTGTCACAGATGTGTTCTGAGCTTGTAGATCGGCTGTTTTCGGTAAAGAAGTTTGGTGAACAGGGAAGAAATAGCACACCAAGTACCGAGCCAAGGTTAAGTTTACAAAGTATTTAGGGTTTAAGTGGTTAAATGTCTGAAAATACACAATTAAAATCCAACATGTAGTGGAGGTCCCTGCTTCATCTCTCTCTCAGCTAAGTGGTCCCTGCTTCATCTCTCTCTCTCTCAGCTAAGGGGTCCCTGCTTCATCTCTCTCTCTCTCTCTCAGCTAAGGGGTCCCGCTCCCTGCTTCATCTCTCTCTCAGCTAAGGGGTCCCTGCTTCATCTCTCTCTCTCTCAGCTAAGGGGTCCCTGCTTCATCTCTCTCTCTCTCTCTCTCTCTCAGCTAAGGGGTCCCTGCTTCATCTCTCTCTCTCTCTCTCAGCTAAGGGGTCCCGCTCCCTGCTTCATCTCTCTCTCAGCTAAGGGGTCCCTGCTTCATCTCTCTCTCTCTCTCTCTCAGCTAAGGGGTCCCGCTCCCTGCTTCATTTCTTACTCTCAGCTTTTGGGCCCTTGGCCTGAAAAGCATTGAAGACCCCTGATTTAGATGAATGAGTAAATATGAATTGCATGCCATTAAAGGATGTTAATCACTGGCTTCTTTAAAAACTGTCCTGAAAAAGAATCTGTCAAGAAAAACTGCAAAAGTGTAGATTAAATCCCACTGAATGAGGGGGTTTCCTGTTCCTTGATGAAATAGGAGTCTAGGACCACAATGGAAACAAGTCCCCAGGACATTTGTGTGTGTGTGTGTGTGTGTGTGTGTGTGTGTGTGTGTGTGTGTGTGTGTGTGTGTGTGTGTGTGTGTGTGTGTGTGTGTGTGTGTGTGTGTGTGTGTCCTTTTAGCTATTTGTACATATTAATTGTAACTCAGAGTGCACAATTGGGGCCAACTTATTTGGTCCCATTTGCACAATCTGAGTAAAGGTAGTGCAAGTGATTTTCTTTGGTTGAAAGAAGTGTCAAATAGCTCTATATTCTGATAGTACTCATGTCTGTGTTTGTTCAGTAACAGGAGTCTCTGTGTCTCTCCAGCTCTCTATTCAGAGTTCAGGTCGGGATAGCAATTTTATCCAATCAGGGCAGAGAACTCGGACAGGATACAGATTAAACAAGTGAAACAGGAAGTGTTGACACTAAGAAGTGAGCACACAGAATTGGAACTGGAACGCCATGAACATACTGGCTAATGGGTACTCTCCCCTGATTGGTTGAAATGTTGTCAACCTACCTGAAAATGCATTTTCTGTTTACAGTATTAAAGAGCTGGAGAGACAGGGTTTTATTACTGAACAAACACTCTATCTAAAGCAATAATTACTGTCAGGATATCGTCACTGTTGTGCAGAAACCTCGTGTCTCCAAGTTTTAAATTTGTATGTGTATTTCTTTTTTACGTAAAGTAAAGCCCACGCTGCTTCATCATACAAGACTGTCGCGCAAAACTAGTAGATTTGGACATACTGTACAAGGTTTCCACCCGACAACAACGATATCGTCCCTGTCGGGGCAGAAACCTCGTATCTCCAAGTTTCAAATGTGTAAATCTTTTCGCAAAGCAAAGCCCTGCTTCATCACACAAGGCCGTTGCACAAAAGTAGTGAAAACAGCAGATCTACAAGCACACAACGCCTGGCGGTGTGAGGCATTGTGTGCTTGTAGATCGGCTGTTTTCACTACTTTAAATCATTTTTAAAATGAAAAACACAAAACAACCCTCACAAAAACATGCAGTAATCCTGGTCTCAATAATGCCTCCCCCTGGCCAGCCGGGGCGCTTGATGGAGGGGAAAGGAACTGGTTGGAATAACGTGTTCCTTCCACGCACTACGTCCATCCCGGGGAAAATCCCCCCTGTCAGGTGAAAAGAAACAACTTGGACTACTCATGCATTGAAGGAAGCATGAGGTCAGTCCGTTGTCTCCCCAGGCGTGGCAGAGGGAGAGCAGAGCCCAGGATTACATAGGCAATTGGCACTGGGTGAAAATGGGTTGCAAAATCGTGGGATAAAAAAAAAAGAAAAAAAAAGAATAACACAAAACAAACTGTTTTGGACATACAAGGTTTCCACCCGACAACGATGATATATTAGTGCTTTTAATTAAAAGGATAATGGTCACTGACTGACACTCCTCTCCTCTCCCTCTCTCTTCCCCCTCCACAGGTGTTTGTTGGTCTTTCAGCGAGCTGTTTTTCATCAAGGAGCCCCACGATGTCACGGCCGTGCGCAAGGACGCCGTCACCATGGACTGCCAGGCGCACGGCGAGGCGCCCATCGCCGTGCGGTGGCTCAAGAACGGACTAAAAGTCGTGGAGGGCGAGCGGGTCCGCTCGATGTCCAACGGCTCCCTCTTTATTTCCGAGGTGGAGAACAGGAGAGGAGACAAATCAGACGAAGGGCTTTACCAGTGCCTCGCTCAGAACAAGTACGGAGCCATCCTGAGCCAGAAAGCCCGTCTTACAATCGCAAGTGAGTTTGACGTGTTGGATCGGACACGCATTGGTGTCTCTTCAGTGAAAATGACTTAACTTTTTTTGATTCTTTGATTTTGAGATACATACAGCTATTATTTTCCTGGCACACACGGACGGATACACACACACACACACACACACACACACACACACACACACACACACACACACACACACACACACACACACAGCTAACCCGTTGACACAGTAGTCAGGGGGAAAGATGGAGATGTAACAGTCTAAACTAAAGCTGTGAAGAAGTGTGTGTGTGTGTGTGTGTGAGTGTGACCTAGATCAAGACGTGTGTGTGTGTGTGTGTGTGTGTGTGTGTGTGTGTGTGTGTGTGTGTGTGTGTGTGTGTGTGTGTGTGTGTACTGTGTGTACTGTGTGTACTGTGTGTACTGTGTATGCGTGTACAAAACTGTAAATGATGGGAGCTTGTACGACAAAGAGTTTCACCCACTTTACTTCTTTTCCATCCATAAAAGCTGTTTTTTGACAATTAGAAGTTGAAGCTGGAAGGATTTCATTCTAAATATATCTGAATCCTCTTGTGTCACTTGTATTAGTGCTGCTCAGTGGAACATTGGGGCAGTGGTTCCCAAACTTTTTAGCTGAAGACTCAAAAGAGAAAAGATTTGACTTTTGCCCGGGACCCAGACTAGTGAAAATAGACAATCTACAAGCTCACAACGTAACGCAAAGCGACGCGTTGTGATCTTGTGAATCGTCTATTTTCACTATACTTCTTAATTAGGCTATTATTGTTTTTAACTTGGTAGGGGAAAATCTTTTGAAATATATATTTTTTTTTGTAGGAAAAGAAAATGGGAGTTTTTACTAGAGTCGCGACCCATAACTTTATTTTTATTTTATTTTTCGTCCCGACCCACTGATTGGGAACCAAGTGCATTGGGGGGATCCTGAGCTGAGTCACTGAAGCCTGGAGTGGTTAGCCATGGGGGGAAGGGGAGGATACATACGGTAGATAGATAGATAGTAAGATAGTATCCAGAAGGACAAGACGTCCTATTGGTGTGTAAATGAAGAGAGCTGCAGGTCTGAAGTGTTTAGGACATGTCCAGGATACAGGTTTTCTCCCCCCCACGCTAAAGAGAAGATTACCCGTATTCACACAAACAGGCTTTCGTGTCATTGCTGCCTGACCACTAGAGATTGTTCTTTGGGAATGTGTTGAGTTGGTCTATTCTTCTTCAGGGAGGGGTGAAGAAGAGACCTGGGTGTGTGTGATCATCATCCTCCCCCCCAAACAGTGGTGGAAGAAGTACCCATAAGTAGAAGTAGCGATACTAGCATATAAATGCTCTGTCACAAGTGAAGAGAAAGGTCTATGTTTTACATATAAGTGAAACTTATTACTTACTACTTACTTACTCAAGCAAGTCTTTTTACGTGAGTAAAGTACAAAAGCATTGGCATCAACGTATACATAAAGACAAGTACCAAAGTACATTTACAAAATAGAACAAGATGTATCAAACTTTATGAAAAGAATAAGCGATCTGCAAGCTAGATTGGGCTATTTTCGATGGGTCCGCAGCAGTGTGCCGACGGGCCGGTATTCCGACACTAAAACTAACCCTAACTCTACCCCCAACCCTAAACCTAACCTCAGTAAACCTTACCTCAGTAACTAACCTGCCGACGCTAAGTAACTAACCTGCCGACGCTGAGTAACTAACCTGCCAACGCTAAGTAACTAACCTGTCGACGCTAGTCGGAACAGCGGACAGTCGGGATAGTGAGCTGACCCCATTTTCGATTGGCCCGAAGACCGGAGTATCTATAGAACAATGTGTGTACGTTTTGAATTAATAATAGAAATCTGCAAAGTAACTAAATGTAGAGTGGAGTAGAAGGTACAAAGACATGGAAACACACAAGTGAAGCAAAAGACTGTACCATGATGAAATTGTACTTTTGAGCACAGCACTTGAGTAAATGCACTCGGTTACTTTGTCCCACTGCCCACCCCCACCCTTTAGGCCGGCCAGCCCAGGCCATGCTTCTGGCCGTGCCACTTTCACACAAAAGATGTTGCCCTTTGCTTCTTAACCCCTCCCTAGCTCACATTCCACGGAGCAGAGGAACCCTGCAAGCAGCAAGCCTTTGTGTCCCAGTTCAGGGTGGGAGATTGATGCTCGATTTAATCAAGGAGCATTGTTGTAACTGTTTGGTAGCAGGGTACTCTTGTTGTTACTGCATGCTTTGGTTCAGTAGGATTTGCACTGAACCTGTAGCAGGGCACTGTTGTTTGTTACTGCTTTGATCATCGTTCAGTAGGCCAGTGGTTCTCAACCTTTTCAGGCCGCGACCCCCATAATAACCATATTTTAACTGGGGACCCCCGCCCTATTCAAGTATTAAGAGTTGAGGCATTACATTTTGTATAACACGGTTCTGTTGTGAAAATAGCAGATCTACATGCTCACAACGCCTGGAAATATTGGGCCTCTCTATCATCAAAGTTCCCCACCCCTGATTTACACTGATCAATGCGATGTTCTGTAGATAATATAACTACAAGGGACATCTCTACAAGCTCACAGACAATAAGTCAGGGTGTGACTAGTGAGCTTGTAGATCTGCGACTGCTATATTTCCAAACAAAAACAAAATCAACATTTTGGGAAATTCTTTGGTGATTCTTTGATGATCAAAGACGGCTGTTTTCTGTTTCTGTTTTCAGTACAGTTTTCTGACAACTTGTACTCAAATCCATGTTGTAAGCAAAATACAAATGCTGTTTTAAAAGTAGGAAAATGGTACCGACGAAGCCTATTTCAACAGACTAGAACACACCAGGACTTTTTTGAAATAGCCTGTCAGGAACGGGTGGAGGCAATGAAACATCAGTACTACGGTATAAATATACTTTCCAATAAAATACGCTTTATGAGGTGTGAGTTGCAAAGCAGCTGGTGAGATACGTGAAAACTAGAGTGGTCCAAACAACTCTACAAAATGCACTTAAGAACCTCAGTGACGCGCACGCACACACTTGCGTGCACACACACACACACACACACACACACACACACACACACACACACACACACACACACACACACACACTTGTGTGCTTGCATGCATGCTTCCCTGGACAGAGTCCAGAGTTTTTACTGGACAGTAAAAGTGTGTGTAGCTGTATTAAATTAATTGAAGGGGTTACCTGGTTAGTAGTTTGAAGTTAAGTGGTAATAAACGCTGCCAGTGGAGTGGAGCGGAGTGGTTTGTTTTTAAAACGGCACTTTAGGCCCCCACTGGAGGGTCTATCTGGAAGGTCATAAAATTTGCACATACCTGAGAAATGCTCCGCCGAAGGAAACAAAGGTAGCGGTGGGGGGGTTGAGAACCGTGCACGGCCGCACGCACAGCCACACATACAGTATAAACACACACACATGTTGTCCGCATATTATAAGCGACTTAGGGCTTGTTTTTCTGTAAAGTCGCTGGCAAATAATGGTGGTTGCAGCTTGAAGTTTATTTTTTTATTTTTAAGTGTAGTTCATTATTTTGGGTTTGCTGTATAACGTTGTTTAAACCAGTGGTTCTCCAACATTTTCATGTCAAGGACCCCCAAATGTATATAGCCGATGTGTGTCTATATGTGCCTATCTGGCAATATTGTATGCCAGGAGCCCCCCACCACCACCACCACCATACAAGATTTGTAAAACGTCTCCAAAACATTCCAAGTTTTTTCACATTTTCATCAAGAATCCTTTGTTGTTGAAAATAACCGTTGTATGCCTAAATGTAGGTTTAAATGGAGCCCAGTTGCTTCTTTTGGGACACACACACACACACACACACACACACACACACACACACACACACACACGCGCGCGCACACACACACACACACACACACACACACACACACACACACACACACACACACACACACACACACACACACACACACACACAAATGTGAATTGCCATTTCCTAATACCACAGGCCTTTGCTCATTGTCTAAACGAGCCAGGGTTTATTGCAGGTCTTACTGGGTGTAGTTGGGGGCAGCAGCAGCTCTGTGGAGCAATAATGGTGAAAAGGCAAAGCTCTTTTTTTTTTCTTTTTTTTTTCTCCACACTGACTGACCCCCTTTTTGTCCACTTTAACCCCTCCTAGCCCAGTTGCCCCCGGATCTGAAGAAAAGAGTTTGTTGTTCGGGGGGGGGGGGGGGGGGGGGGGGGGGGCATTTCATTTGCTTGACCAGATATCAGTGAACAGGGACAGCTGGCCCTCCATTCAACCACAACTGAGGCTAATTATGCTAATGGCGCTAGTCAGGTGATAGCTGATCGATAAGGTTAATTTTTGCCTTTTAAAACCACATGGGCCCTGTAGTGTTCAATGTTCTGGAGCAAAGAGATCTGGCGTAAAAAAGGGGGAAGATGGAGTGGAACAAAGCACTAAAGCAGTGTTCATTTTGTTGGCAAAAGCGGAAAAGAAATTGTCAACTACCTTTTTTCACTATGCGAAAACAAAATACAAACTACGCTGCGACGACTAAAACTAAGACTGAATATGTTGACGATTTTCAGCAAATAAAAACTAAACACACATTTTATGGAGGGGCTAGTGGAGAAGATATCCATAACTAAAAGTAATGTTATGAATTAGTTTGTGAACTGCCCTATCTGCCTGTTGTTCACGTAAACATCTCGCCAATAACCGAGTCGCGGCTTTGGGGCCTGCTTCATAGTCATTCTGTTTTAAGTATCTTGCTTTAATTTCCACCTCCTGCCGTAATTTTGGAGTGTTTTATCATTTTTGTTCAATCTGTGCAATCTAATCTAAAATAAAGACAAAGTTAAAAGTATAAGTAATTTTATGTTTGGTTGCGCTCGGGTGTTGCACTCTGAAAATAGCCGATCTACAAATGGATCAAGCTAGATCTAATATGCTAATGTCTTGAAGCTTTGGTTGCAGTGTTTCTCTAAAGCACCTGGTGGGTATAAGGATTTAGAATGGATGGCAGAGGGTTTGGCATGAGGTGGGTATAAGGATTTAGAATGGATGGAGGAGGGTTTGGCATGAGGTGGGTATAAGGATTTAGAATGGATGGAGGAGGGTTTGGCATGAGGTGGGTATAAGGATTTAGAATGGATGGAGGAGGGTTTGGCATGAGGTGGGTATAACCCTATAAACATTTGGTTGCTTGGTGGGAAACGATGTGTTTTGATGAATAGGCGTGTGACACAGTGTCACGTGACTCCTGTCAATAGGTTTCAGATTGATGAGCCCGTGGCTCCGCGGCAGAGACACACAGAGCCTCCTGAGGCCTTTCACATGTTCTATGGTGTGTGAGAACTAGCCCAAAGGAAGCCACTATTATTAATAGGCCACATGAGCATCGGATAATATTTGAAAGTAGCCAAGTCTTAGTCAAGTCGCATTTTTAACAACACAAATATGGTACACAGGCCACAACATGCTTTTAGATGGGGGGTCCATGGATACATTGTAAATACATATTCATATTGGCTTGAAAGTGTTTGAGAACCAATTTAGGCCTAAGTCCGATTTGAAAATTACCCAGTTTTTCTGGAAAACGTATTACTCAGCCTCTGTAGCAGCTAGAAACAAAATTCCAAAACTATTTGATTGCTTACTTTCATAGAACATTTTCAGAAAAACTTCAAATATTTTTTCAAAAGTTACAAAACCTGTACTGTACATGTACTGTATTACACAAAAATATGTTCCCGGCCTGAGGGGTAAAAGCACAAAAATGTGTTCCCGTCCATAATGGGTTGTTAACCAGTAATAGGAAACGAGCCCAAAAAGCCACTACACTTAAGAAACAAGCCCCAAAAACCACAACCTGCGATCCAAGCAACTTTACAGGGAAAAAAAAGAAAAGAAATTAAGAAGACATGGCAACACTGGCTCACAGAGACAATTAAGGAGCACATTTGAAGTGTTTTCTTGGCTATCAGCTACAGCAGGGGTCTTCAACAGGGGGTCCTCAGATTTACTACAGGGGGTCCTCCAAATCAATTGTGTGATCAATCGCGCTGCGAGGCGTTGTGAGCTTGTAGATCGTCTATTTTCGGCAAAGAGGTTTGGTGTAGAGGGGGAAAAGAGCAGACTAAGTACAGAGTGAAATGTCAAGTTTATTAAGTGTTGACGGTTCAAGTGGTTAAATATCAGAAAACACAAATTGACATGAATCCAAAATACACTGACGATTGTGCTGTCAAATGATGAAACTATATGGAATCTATGAAAAGGTTGTGGGGTCCCTGCTTCATCTCTCTCTCAACTAAGGGGTCCTTGGCCTGAAAACGTTGGAAGAGCCCTGAGCTACTGTATTCTGTGCACTTGATGTGAACAATTTGTTGTCATTTTAGGTCTGCAGTCAAAGCGCAAAGACACATTGGTTGAAGTTTAGCTTGCTGCTGTTTTCGCTATACATGATGACAAGGGATAACACAGTGGTCGAATCACGTTGCTAAGGAATGCGTCAGACTCGCGGCGGCTCTCGGCCCACAATTAGAGGAGAGCAAACTTTGACTGACATGAAATGAATGAACGGCCCTTTTAAGTGGAATAACTCCCGGCCTGGGGGTCTTGTTTTTCCACCTCCGCTGGACACCCAGCGGTTGCCATGGTTTTTCCGGGGACGGCAGTTCCACCACAGGTCAAAGGTTGCGTTGAATTGTTCAATAGATGGCCGCGCGTTGGCCTCCCAGACCACGGCGCTCCACTTAAATCTTTCCCCTGCAATGATGCACAACATTCCTCTCCCCCCGCTTTTTATCGATGTACCTTTTAATGGCGCTCAATCTAATCATCGCATGTGCGCGCGTACATTTGCGGCGCTACGCTACGGTTTAGTGAACCCATCAAGACCTGAGGCTGATTCTAAACAGTTTCCTGGAGAAAAAAAAAGTTTCTATATCAGTGGTGCTCAAGGCCGTTTCAGCCCCGCCCCCCCATAGGCAAAGATTTGAGTTAAAATTGTTCGGATGTAAACTTTTATGATTTTCGTGACGCTCCGTGAGCTTATCGATCTGCTATTTTTTTGAATAGCTAACGTGTAAAATAGTGGATTACAGTCGTTTAAACGACACAAGATGCTTTCCCTGTCGTGATAGGTTAAAAAGGTTGTCAGGCCTATTTTTGAGCGGTGGTAGACCGCTCCATAGCATGGCCGTGTGTGTATCCGTGTATCCGTGTATCCGTGTATGTATGTGTGTATGTAGCCTGAACTACCACTCAGTGACCAGAGAGGGTGCTCTTGAGTCTAGTCTGAGCATCAACTGCAATACTCTCTCTCTCTCTCTCACACACACACACGCACACACACAAGCACGCACACACACACACACACACACAACCACCGCTCAGTTCACACGGGTGTGATTTTTTGCTGTACTGTAGCCTAATGATGACATTATTGTGTGTGTGTGTGTGTGTGTGTGTGTGTGTGTGTGTGTGTGTGTGTGTGCGCGCGTTCTGCAAGAGGTATATAAAGCAATGACACAAAAGATAGAATGGAAGTCTTTAGCTCTGTTGCTCAGATGCAGAGATTAGACGCAAGACAATGAGAGCACTGTCTCTCTGGCCAGAAGAGGATGGTCTGTGTGTCTGTTGAGTGATCGGAAAGCTTTAGCCACCAGATAAGAAATTGGAAGGGGGGGGGGGGGGGGATGAGTCCAACCCCCTCAACCCCCCTCTTGAGTGAGAGGTCACAGCGCCCATGGGAATGGTTCTTTGTTTAGCCAGGCCAGTGACCACTTGACTGTCCTGCTGCAGTGTGTGTGTGTGTGTGTGTGTGTGTGTGTGTGTGTGTGTGTGTGTGTGTGTGTGTGTGTGTGTGTGTGTGTGTGTGTGTGTGTGTGCGTGCGTGCGTGCGTGTGTGTGCATGTGTGGAGGCTGACCGGTGATTGATTTGTGTGGCTTTTCAGCCTTGCATTCTTACTCGTGGTTGGTTTATCTGGGGGAAGAGCTTCTTTTTTTTTTTCTTCAGGAACTCGTATTAGTTTGTGTGTGTGTGTGTGTGTGTGTGTGTGTGTGTGTGTGTGTGTGTGTACAACAATTGAACATTGTTGTAAAACAGTGTTTCTCAAACTTTAAAATGTCAATGTCTACCCTTAACTCTGACAGTATACAAATGGAACCAAATGGACCCGTTAGGGTTCATTTGGTTCCATTTGTACACTGTCAGAGTTACAGACCTCTATGGGTCAATTTGGACCCCTCTAAAGGAACCCACAAAGTCCCTGGAATCCACTTTGAGAACCACTGTTGTAAAAGGACTCATCATCCAGTTGGGTTTGTGTTGAGGTTTGCATCATTGGTGGCGTTTTTCCTTTTTCTTTTTATGTTAAGAGGTTGCAGAAAGTGCTGCTTTTAATACACATTAACCTCAAGCCGGCGGTGAACATTCAACAGAAATAGCCGATCTACTTAGCTCACAACGGATCACGATGCGTCGCAGCAGCAACGTGCCGTGAGCTTGTTAATCGGCTGTGTCCGGCCAAGAGATTTGGACTAGAGGGGGGTGGGGTGGGGGGACGGGACCCCTTGGGGAACCCCGGTCAACTGAAGTATGTAGGGTTTAATTGGTTAAAGAAAATGAAAAACAAACTCATTCCGGTATGTGATGCACTCCAGAGAAACGACTCCCCACACACACACACACACACACACACACACACACATGCACGCAGGCACGCGCACACACACACACACACGCAAAGAAAGAAGCGAATGAATGTTGTATAACGGAGTGGCAGTGGCACAGGAAGTAGAGCCGCCGCTTGGGAACCAGAAGGTTTCCAGTTCGATTCCGGGGCTCCCCCAGAATTACTGTCGAATTGTCCTTGAGCAAGACACTGAACCCCTAAACTGCTCCCGATGAGCAGGTTTGGCGCCTTGCATGGTTTCCTCCACCATCTGTGTAAGAATGTATGTGTAAACCGTTGAATGCAATCATTGTAAAGCGCTTTGGATGAAGGCTGCTATATAAATGCACCATTCGTGATGGGTCTTGTGGATGGACGGAAAGCGGTCGGTGGGGCGGTTAGCAAAGAGATGTTTTTTTACAACTTCCAGTGGTGTGTGGGCCTCCGGGGCCGAGGGATCTAACGCCCAGCCCCGGGGCGGCGGTGGTACCACGATCCATCATCATGTTGTCCAGAATAAGATGCGACCCCAGGGGAGACGGAGACTCATTGCCACACACAATACGTCTGCTGTAGCTCTTAACAGGAAGACGGATGAGCAGAGCATGAGACACGCAGGACCCTATAGAAGGAGGAGGAGGACCAGGCAGATGTTTGAAGCTTTTCAGCTCGCATGGCTGAAGAGCAACATGCAGTGCTGTTGCCAAGGCTGCTTATTATATAACGTCGCTGTCTAGTGGAAACCTTGTATGTCCAAAACCGTTCCTTTTGTTTTTATTATTTAAAAAAATATTTAAAATAGTGAAAATAGCCGATCTACAAGCACACAACGGTGTGCTTGTAGATCGGCTATTTTCACAACTTTTGTGCAACACTCTTGTATGATGAAGTAGGGCTTTAAATCTTGGAAACAAACATTTGAAACTTGGATACAAGGTTTCTGCGTGACAATTAACGATGAGCAACTTTTTGACTCGTTTTCCTGTAAAGAGGAAAAAGTGACAAATCTGGAATATTTTTGAAACATATTGCAACACAATGTGTGGGGGGATTTGACATTCCCCACAAGCATCAAAATGTTTAGGAACCACTGGTTTAAAACAGCCAACAGTTGGACTGACCTGCCCCCTTGCAGTAGTCGCTTACTTTGGGCTTGTTTTCCCTGGTTGTTTTGCTTGTTTCTCTCTCAAAGATCTGGCAACGCTGTGAGCAACCTCAAAGCTGTCATTTTGTCAGATGACATAATCAGTTGCCCCGGTTATTTGATCATGGTCACCCTGCACAGACAGTCCGAGAAGGGCGTCTTATTGTTGCAGTCAGGTGAGAATAAAGAAACCTTGCACCTTGAAAATACAATATTCATCTGTGGAACAGAGTCAAACTAAATGCAATGACTCAACTCTTATTTTGTTGTCACAGCCCGAAAAGGTTCAGAGGCACTTTGCCCTATACTACACATGTACATATTAGGGCATTAACGAAAAAAGTCGACAAGTCGACTCCCACCAGAGAAAGTCGAAAGTCGAAGTTGAAAAAAAAAATCCTTTGTATTTTTTTCTATCATTATTTTTGCTCCATGCGTGCATTCAAACAGTAGGATTGCTTATTGTCAAGGACGGAATGATCCAATATTACAGTTCTACATTACATTTATAACATGGTTCTATTGTGAAAATAGCAGATCTATATGCTCACAACGCCTCGCGATTGTGAGCATGTAGATATTATTACTATTTTCACAATTTCTGCCTCTATATATTTGACAATTTGGACAATGTTTAATGCCATTTTTGAGGTATTAAAAGTCCTTAAATTGTCACTTTAGAAATGGTGCAGATACCCCCTATACACTTAAACTTTATGCTGGTTCGTTTACCGTTGAGTGTAGACATGCTGTGTAGTGATATTCGTGATTTTAGGGCAAAAACTGTAGGAGCAGTGTCCAAAAATGTGTTTTAAAAATCGGCCTGAAGGTGGCGCTACAATAGGGCCATGTGAGAAATGAGGGGTGGGGTCTCCGCGTTGCCTTGGCGGACGAATAGGTACCGGCCCCGGCTCTCCCGGACGCTCCTAGCCCGAGTTACGGAATTTTATGTGCGCTGCAGTGGCAGGGGGTCCTCCACTGGGGGCGCCACCACTTTTGCATCCGTTCTGGAGCACCAGGAGTCGGTGGTCCCCGGGAATTCCCCGTGAGCAGCCCCGTTGGGGTGGTCATTTGGTCATTTTTGCACATTTGGTCATTTTTTACAGCTGGGGGTCTCCCAGGGACCTGGGGGTCCCTGGGGCTCCGGGGGTCCTTGGAGGTTGTAGTTTGGCAGGCAAGGAGTGTGTGTGTGTGTGTGTGTGTGTGTGTGTGTGTGTGTGTGTAAAATCTGGCATGGATCGGGGCAACGGTTGTGGAGATATAAGCAGGGGAAAAGTGTGACATGTGACGTGTGACGGACTCACTCACAGACAGCCGGTGGAGGTTTCTACAGTAAGTAGCTCCCTACGGTCGCAATAATGTGAGGCGACTTCAACAACACCGTATCCTAGTATTAGAGTATCGGTTGAGGAGCTGCAGCGCTGATAGGAAGCACAGCATTCTTCCAAAGTCAACAAAAGAATGGTAACCGGAGGATGGGACAGCAGAGGAGGAGGAGGAGGAGGAGTCAGAACTCAGCTCCTGAGATTCCTGAGGAAACCTTTGTCCCGGAGTGACCCGTCACCAGGTCACCTGACCTTTAGTGTGCCGAGCTGCTCTGGCCGGAGAGCAGAGCAGAGCTCACCCATCTGCTGCCGGGAGGGTGGCGTAAAGTAACTAAGTACTTTTACTTAAGTACAATTTTGAGGTATTTGTGCTTAACTTGACAACTTCCAATACTTTTACTTCCGTTGCCCTACATCTCGGATCCAAGTGTTGTACTTTTACTCCACTACATTTATTTGAAAACTTTAGTTGCTAGTTAGTTTGCAGATATAGATTACTATTATACTATTATACTATTATAAAGCGTGCATTAACCACTTTAGCCCTATTTTATACCTAGCCTATTTGAACATAGCCGATCTACAAGCTCCCAACGCAGCCTTTATCCCTCTCTGTGCGGGATGGGATCACAGTCCAGTGGTTTATGGTCGATATTCTTTATTTTTATGCTCAGTGTCAGGAAAGGAACCACTTTTTTTTAGCCCGACGCTAGGCTGCCACATTTTTTGATTGATTGATTGACCTGTCTAAGACATCTTTGAATATGTTTTAACCGATTCTATAAACATCTTCTAAATCCTTCTTTAATTCTCAAACCTTTTCATGTCAAGGACCCCCAAAATTACATGTATTTGGATTTTGACCCCCATCTCAAAATATGTTGTTCCAGGGACCCCCCCAGAAGCAAATATTTGAGTTACAAATGTTCGCTTTTTAAAAAGATATATATTCAAACAAAAGAAAATCACGATTTCTCCAAATAATTGCAGATCTACAAGCTCGCTCGTGAGCTTGTACATCTGCAATTTTTTGTAATATTTAAAGCATAAAATAATGGTTGACGTGCTACCAGGGCTTATGGTTGTGGGAGTGAGCAGCATGCGCTGGTCATGCAGGGCAGGCCTTGGTTGGGTTGGTGGTGTCCTCCTCCCATGGTTGGGTTGGTGGTGTCCTCCTCCTCCCATGCATGCAGCATTTGGGGAGGTCAGAGGGGAGAGGTGAGGTCCCAGGGAGGGCCAGAGGGTCACAACTCATGGCTGAAAGCATTTGCCTCCCATTAGAAACAAGGGGGCCCAACGTTAGGCCCTCTGCAGCTAAACACTGCCATTTGACTGCATGGAAGATTTACTCCCTATTTTTCCTAACGCTTTTAAAGTGCTTGTTTGTTTGTTTGTTTCTCGTCAGAAGAAAATGAATACAAAAGATGCGCTGAAGAAGTTGAAAACAATATAAATTTTATTTGTGAGATAGAGCCATGTCAATTAATATATCGTCGCTGTCGGGTGGAAACCTTGTATGTCCAAGACTGTTTGTTTTGTATTTATCATTTTTAAACTGATTTAAACTAGTGAAAACAGCCGATCTACAAGCGCACAACGCCTCACGGCGCGAGACGTTGTGCGCTTGTAGATCGGCTGTTTTCACTACTTTTGTACGATGGCCTTGTATGATGAAGCAGTGCTTTACTTTGCTAAAAAATGTACACATTTGAAACTTGGAGATACGAGGTTTCTGCCCGACAGTGACGATATTAGAGCCATGTAAATTAATATATTTGAACAAAACAACTCAACACAACACAGCACACCACACACATTGTCACTATTTGGCACAAACCTTATCTGCACCAAACTGTAAATGTGAATAAAGAAAAAGTGTTCCAATGGATCCAGTCAGTGTTGCTATTATTTAGTCACAAGCTATTTTTAATACGTTTTATTGGTTCTATATTTAAAGTCCACAGACACCAACCATTTTCACTTTCACTTTAAAAATGTGTCAAAAATAGCCAATGCTTGCTATATACGCGTCATGAGCTTGTAGCTTAAAGTGCAATTGTTTGAACTCAAACGTTTTGCTCGTGGAGGTCCCTGGCACAACGTGTTTTTTTAGATGGAGGGTCCATGGCGGGCCAAATACATATCATTTTGGGTGGTCCTTGACAAGAAAAGGTTTTTTTAGAAGACCACTGCTTCCAGAGAGATGAAAGGTTTGTGCCCTGACAGACAGCAAGGGAAACGTCACTGTCATTAGAGCATGAGGTCAGCTCCCTATCAGTCCAGAGGGGGGGAAAAAAGTACTCACATTTCTTACTTAGGTAAAAGTATCAATACTGCAATGTGGATATCATCACTGTCGGGCAGAAACCTTGTATCTCCAAGTTTAAAATGTGTAAGTTTTTTTTCACCAAGTAAAGCCCTGCTTCATCATACAAGGCTGTCGCACAAAAGTAGTGAAAACAGCTGATCTACAAGCACTAATATATCATCGTTGTCGGGTGGAACCTTGTATGTCCAAAACCGTCTGTTTTGTGTTTTTCATTTTAAAAATGATTTAAACTAGTGAAAACAGCCGATCTATAAGCACACAACGCCTTGCGGTGCGAGGCGTTGTGTGCTTGTAGATCTGCTGTTTTCACTAGTTTAGTTAATTTTTAAAATACAAAACGAACCGTCTTGGACATACAAGGTTTCCACCCGACAACGACGATATACCGTACTCTGTTACAAGTAAAAGTCCAGAATTACAAATGCACTTGAGTAAAAGTATTGGAGTAGAAGTTAAAGTATTGGAAATTGGAAATACTCAAGTAAAGTATACACTGTATACCTCAAAATTGTACTTAAGTGCAATACTTAAGTACATGTACTTAGTTACTTTCCACCAGTGAGGAGCGTTGTGGTGGCCACACGGTGCCTGATGCATGGCTCATTGATCGTCCAGCTGGACTTAGTGCTCTATCAATAATCAATGGCCGTCCTGTTGTTTGTCAATCCTGCATCATTTGAGCTGAAAGGAAGGCTCTCCTCACTCCTTCCTCCTCTGGCCTGCGGTCATCATGTCAGCTCTGAGCATTATTAGATCACTGTTGTTTCTGTCAACGCTTTATGTGTGTGGGACTAGTGGACATCACACTGACGACAATACAGACACAGAACCACACACACACACACACACACACACACACACACACACACACACACAGCGTGTTTGCATTTCTATATTTGTGAGGAAGACTTTTTATGATTGCCTGTGTGTGTGTGTGTGTGTGCGTGCGTGCGTGCGTGCGTGCGTGCGTGCGTGCGTGTGCAGATCTGAACAACAATTAAGTATGAATTAGGCAGAACTCTTAATAACGCTGCAATCTCTAATCCTAGCATCTAAATGCTTAACCCTAACCCCGATCTTTTCCTTATTCATTTATCTCTCAAGAATGGTAACGTGCACGCACACGCACACACACACACACACACACACACACACACACACACACACACACACACACACACACACACACACACACACACACACACACACACACCTCTCCAGAGTGCTGTGCTAATGTCAGAGGATGCCTAACCGCTTAGAACTAATTGAATTAAAGATGTCCGAGGCAAGGCGGCTCGGTGAAGGAGGCTGTGGAGAGTGTAAGAACAGTGCTTCGCAAACGTTGACATCTGAAGGTCTCCCCTTGATTGATTGATTGATTGAAGACTTTATTAGAAGTTTGCATTGGAAAAGGTACAGTTTCATGACGGTACAGTTCACTGGTACAAGGTCTACTAAAAGGAGATCCATGAAAAGACTAAGCTTATTTCCACAGGAAACCATTTAAGTATCTCATATAACAATGAATGACAGACGAATAGAACACATCCCTTAACTTTGACAGTGTACAAATGGAACCAAATCATCTCTCATTCATTCATCTTTTACTTAAGTAAAACATGCAAATACTTTTTCCACCACTGGTATTTAGTAGAGTGTGTTGATCATGTATTCAGAGTGATTTATTGTGTCAGTGTGCTGGTCATGATGAGTCACATCTTTCCTGCTGTTTAATAGCACAGTGGTTCTCAACCTTTTCAGGCTGCAACCCCTAAAATAATCATTTTTTAACTGGGGACCCCCCCACCCTGACGATCACTAAGTTATTTTGTATAACATGGTTCTATTGTGTGAGCATGTAGATCGGCTATTTTCACAATTTCTGCTTCTAATATTTGACAATTTGGCCAATGTTTAATTTGTCATTTTAGAATAAAGTCTTTAAATTGTCACTTTAGAAATGTGCAGATACCCACACTTAAACCTTGTGTTGATTTGTTTACTGTTGAGAGAGAAAATAACAAATTAAGTTAATCATCTGGGGACCCCCCTGAGGGTTCCAACCCACAGGTTGAGAACCACTGGTTTAGCAGGCCAGCAACACCTGGCAGCCCAACCATCAATCACAGCCCCGCCATCACGCACCCCCAAAATACCCGATCTACAAGCTCAGGACGCCTCGCATCCGCCAACGAGTTCTGTGCTTGTAGATCTGGTATCTGGTGGGTGAGTATAAATCAGGCTATAGGATAGGGGCACTGCTGCGTGTTTATGACCGGAGAGGGATTTCCTTTCAACCTCGTTTCTCGAAAGCAGCAACGCTTGCTGCAGCTAACAGTATATGTTTAGTCAGGAACACTCAGGTCAAAGTAGATTTAACTATTTATTGCAACAAATGGAATACAGTTAAACTTAGCGTTTAAGGGCTCCGCGTTCGGAGATGCTCCCTGAATTTTGTACATGCATGCTAAGCTGTAGAAAGTTCAGAGAAGCTTTGTGATTTTTCCCTGACGTTTTGTGACTTTCCCTTTATCCTCATAAACCCATGTAGGCATAGAGCCTACACAATATCTGGTGAAATAAACATTACTGGCCTGGTGATTTTATTTTATGTTAAACCCAGTGTTGTTAATGGCTCCTGGAAATGACTAAAACCAGCTCAGTAGCTGTTAGATATCTAGTTAGTTTCCTGTTGCCAAAACATATTTTCAGAGCGAGGTGTCGTGTGCCTTGAGCAATCTTCTTGAACATGTTGGAAGACAAGCACTTTACGATAGCTTAATGTCCCACATCCTGCTTGTTCCTGTTTCTCCTCGGTGAGTGCTGATAGGCGAAATGGTCTTCTCAGCCCAAATCTCATTGCATGTGTGTGTGTGTGTGTGTGTGTGTGTGTGTGTGTGTGTGTGTGTGTGTGTGTGTGTGTGTGTGTGTGTGTGTGTGTGTGTGTGTGTGTGTGTGTGTGTGTGGTGAGGTCAAAGTGCACCACACTCAGTTTATTTACTCATTACTTAAGAGGCGATAGCCTCATGCTGAAAACACGCAGTGGCTTGTAAGCATCTTCAGATAGATCTGCTTGCATTATGACATCTACGAGTAACACAGTCTTTAGCCCTATATTTTATATACCTAGACTATTTGAAAATAGCCGATCTATAGCTCCACTGGAGCTTGTAGATTTGCTATTTTCAAACATTTTGTACTTTTCCTTTTGGTACTTTAAGTACATTTTGATGCCAACACGTTAATACTTTTACTCAAGTACATTTTGAATTACAGACTTTTACTTGTAACACAAGTATTTCTATATTGCAGTATTGATACTTTTGCTTAAGTAAAATATGTGAGTACTATTTCCACCACTGCTTAGAAACTCGGAAGCTCACATAGCATATTGTGTTATGAGCTTAGTAGCTCGGCTATTTTTGCTGATCGTTTGCCACAGAATAGGAACGATATATAATCGTCACTGTCGGGCAGAAACCTTGTATCTCCAAGTTTCAAAGGTGTACGTTTTTTTTCTCGTAAAGTAAAGCCCTGCTTCATCATACAAGACTGTCGCACAAAACTAGTGAAAATAGCTGATCTACGATGCGAGGCGTTGTGTGCTATTTTCACTATATATATGTGTTTTAATAATAATAAAAAGGGAGCGGTTTTGGACGTACAAGGTTTCCACCCGACAACGGTAATAATTTGATGTTTTCAAGCCCCAGTGCTTTTTGTCCAGGTCCCGGTCAGTGTTTTATGAGGTGTCCTCTGGGCCTGTAAGGACGTCCGTATGGAGACCAGCAGCACCATTGATTTATCTTAACAAATTATTGACCTGAGGGCCTCTGTAGCCTCTTCAGCTGACATGGGGGATGTGATGATAGCAGCAGTGGACGGACGACGTCAGTGGCATTTAGAATGTTGTCACTGCTGCTGCTGGATGGTTGTTAGAAATGAGCATTATTCACTGGAGAAACTAAATGAAATGCCTCACGTCATTCTAAAACGGCGGATCTGATTGATTGACATTTTATTCCCCCCCAAACATTGCATGTTTATACATCAGCTTTTAATGGTAAATGGTGCATCTAGGGCCTTTTATCCATTTGCACTTTCATTCTCACATCCACACACTGACAGCAGAGGAAACTAGAAGCAGTGCTCTTCCGAGCACAGGTCTCCACCAGGCCACACAAATCGGCCTGTTATAGCGCCACCATGAGGCTGATTTGAAAAATGTGGGGCAGAGGTTCTGATTTGGCATCCAGGGAGTGTGTGTGCTCAGTTTGGCAGCGATCGGGCCAACGGCGCCGGAGATTAGCTGGTAACAACCAGGCCACACAAATCGGCCTGTTATAGCGCCACCATGAGGCTGATTTGAAAAATGTGGGGCAGAGGTTCTGAATTGGCATCCAGGGAGTGTGTGCTAATTTTGGCAGCGACCGGGCCAACGGCGCCGGAGATTAGCTGCTCACAAACTGCGAGGACGCACGGACGGACGCACGGACAGACGGACGGACGCACGGACGGACGGACGGACGGACGGACGGACGGACGGACGGACGGAGGGGAAAACATACTCTCCCTCAGCCTTCGGCTGGTGGAGACAACCATGCAAGGCACCAACCTGCTCATCAGGAGCAGTCAGGTGGTTCAAGTGTCTTGCTTAATGCAGGGGGGGGAGGGGGTGGCAGGGGATCGAACCATTGGGCTGCTCCACCTCCTGAGCCGCCCCTCATATCTCTGCTGTCGAGCCAAAACCAGCTAACATGAGAAAACATGGAGCTCAAGTGGAGTTATGGCCGAAGCGCTTTTTACTTTTCAAAATCTAAAACCTCAAAAACGGAGTTAGCTGGTTTTGGGCCTCGACAGCAACCATATATTTGTATCTGTGAATTGGATAAAACGCAATATAACTTGAGAACATAGTTCCATGTGGTCCTTTGAATGCAAGTGTTTGGGTAAACGGGACAGTTGTTTTTTTTTTTTGGGGGGGGGGGGGGGGTGAGTGGCTGAGTGAGATACCCATCAGGCAGGGTGTTATATGAGTGAGATACCCATCAGGCAGGGTGTTATATGAGTGAGATACCCATCAGGCAGGGTGTTATATAGCCTGGCGGGGCCCGACGTTATCTGTGTTCATTCCTTCCACAGTATAACGTCTGGCCTTTGGCCTATTGGCAGCTTGAAAAGTGGGCGGGAGTAGTTTGCCTTGACAGACAGACTCCTCTAACCAATCACCATCTCTCAGCCAGTCGGAAGAACGGCAAACAAACACGTCTTTTAGTCCGATAAACTCCACTAGCGCATCCTCCGTGTTGCTTTTTAATTGTTGTAATTGATTCCAACACTGAAATAACTGCACTTATTGGTTGTTTTATGGTTAGAGCGTTAACTGTTACACTTTTTGCATCGCGAGGGCAGCCATTGTTGTTTTGAAAATGCTGCAGCCTGCAGCATGCATCTACGTCACCGTCTACACATGGACCAATCAGGGAAATCTTTTCACTTGTTGTCAGGAATACTACGTTTGTTGTGCGGAAGCATAGTGCGGAAGCAGTCACTGATTGGCCCAAATCAGAGAATAATCGGTATACTCGCTGCCAATCAACGGAAGTCCAGACGTTATACTGTGGAAGGAATGAGACACAGATAACGTCGGGCCCCGCCAGGCTAGGGTGTTATATGCCTGGAAACCCTATCCTCGCACAATGCTGTGGAGCCACTTCACACTAATCGTCACCTTCCTGGAGCTCTCAGCAGCTCTTAAGCAGAGGACCCGCTGAGCAGACCAGACCTGACTGAGATGTATTTTATTTAAAGGGTTTAAAGGGCTCAGTTTGATATGCATTAGACCAATGGTGGTTCCCAAAGCTTTCAGCTCCAGACCCACAAGAGACATTAGAGGTTTTCCCCTGTTTATAGCAGATCTATGAGCGAGCTTGCAGATCGGCTATTTTCACTATTTCTTAAAGGGGCACTCCACCACTTTTCAACCTATGTTCATATAATTGGTCCTCACTCAAAAATAGCCTTTTTCTTTTTTTCTTTTTTTTTTGGGCAGGGGGCTGTGGGCAGGTCAGAAACCCATCGTCTTGTGACATCTTCGATTGCCAATCCAGCTTATAGTGGAAGCCATTGTTCTCGCGATAATAAAAATCTAAATATTTTTTTCAAAAATATTGATTACATTTTTTTGGGGAAAATGATGATGTCACAAGACGATGGATTCTGAACTTCCCACAGCTCTCCTAGGAGACTTGGACTGAGTAGAAAAAAATTGAGATATTTTATCATTAACATATATATATATATATATATATATATATATATATATATATATACTTTCTTACATTTATTTATATATCTTTTGAAATATATATATATATATAAATAAATGTAAGGAAAGAAAATGGAATTGTTACTCTAGTCATGACCCATAAAAATCGGTCCCTCTCGCACTGTTTGGGAAACAAACTATTGGTGCATTGGACCGCGTAGCCTCATTTAATTTCGTTTCTCTTGGGCGCTCTGCTCTACATGGTAATATCCTGTCAGTTGTAGTGGTGGAAATTGCCGTTCATTTCAACGTTCAAATCATTTTGTTCTTGTTCAAAGGAGGACTGCAAAGTAGGGTTAGTTACGCAACACATCGGCCGGCCTATACAAAAGAAGACTGTCATTATCATATTAAAGACTGTCCTAACTCTTAAGACAATGCCATGCATGGCCAAGAGTTGCTTTTGTGTTGGCTAATGGGTGCATTTACATCTCTGAAGTTAGCATGATTTGGTACAGGGATCATGTTCAGACATGTAAGTATAATCCCTATTAACCAACACATAAAGAGTACCTGACACCTACAGTATGTATCTGTCTTTTGTCCAGGAACAATGCATCTTTATTTCTATGCATGTATGCAATGCATGCATGCATTTATGCACGTATGCATGCCATGTGGTGTAAAGGTCTACCGCCGTCATTCTGTAGCGGGAAGAACAGTCCCCATGTCGTACTGATTTACGTATGTTGAAGGTGAGTCAGTCAGTGTCATCAACTGAAATGAACAAACGCCTTAACGTAAAATATTCCTGAAGGGTTTGAGTTTGTGCCCGGTCACAGGCAAAAAAACATCTCCATCTGACAGTGTACAAATGACACCATCTGACAGTGTCCCACTTTAACCATTATTTTATGTTTTAACTATTACAAAATAGCAGCTATACAAGCTCACAGTATGGCACAGAGTGCAGCACTGCGAGCTTGTAGATCTGCAATGTTTTGCATATCTTGTTTTTTGAATATATATATTTTTAAAGTGCACATTTATAACTCAAATATTTGCTTCTGGGGGGTCCCTGATGCATAATATTTCGAGATGGGGGGCGTCGGCGGCCAAATACTTATAATTCTAGGAATGTGGAATGTGTACGCTCTCAGTTAAAGACCCATAACGTCCATTTGGACTACCGGGGATGTCCCCTGCTGCCACTGCTTGTGTTGAGTGAACGCTAACTGTACCCATGGTGTTTCTCCTCCAGGTATCTCCTCCTTTGCCATCCAGCCATCGTCCACCGTGGTGACGGAGGGCTCCGTCGCCAGGTTTGCCTGCAGAATCACCGCCAGCCCTCCTCCCATCATCACCTGGGAGTTCAATCGTGTTACGTTGCCCCTGGCCACTGACAGGTAGGCTGCCGTTACAGCAGGGCTGTCCAAAGTGCGGCCCGGGGGGCCAAATGCGGCCCGAGGGCAAATCTTATACGGCCCGCGGCTTCATTCATAAATTGTATTATAAACGACACGCCAGCACGGTCAAACAAGAATATTACCCCAGAGTATAATCTGTCAGGAATCCTTTTTCTCTATGTTGTCTCATTCTGAAAGGGTCAAAGAAAGGCTATTTTTTTTACCTTGCACGTTTGCTACATTTGGTGAAATAAGGCTGAGAAAATAGTTATTTGTGTGTTTTTTTTTCTTGTAACTTTGCCTGTACATATTACTTTAATTTTAACTGTTGCACCTCTAAATAACTATTTTCTGTAACAACAAAAACAAAACATGAAATCTATAATATCAGGGACAGATCTACCATCTTACAATGTTATTTGCCCAGTGGGGTTCATTCATATCAGTGGTGTGTTAAGCCCTTATCAGAGTCTGTGGTGAAGAGCCTATCACCGCAAATTTTAGGTGATAAGCTATCCACCTAAAGTGAGAAAACAAGTGGAGGCCATCATAGTCACGGTGAATCCTATCACTGTGACTGACTGGTCTAGATCGACCAATCAGTGAACGGGGTGATGGGCCGATCTGTCTGAAAGTAAAAACAGAGAGCTGTGTCGGGGTTCGCGGTGGATAGCTCTTCACCGCGAGTAATGACGTAATGTTGTAGTTTTATGACTTACCGTAAAAACACTACTGTAGCTGGGTAAGACTGGGTAGCTTATCACCGAGGTGCCTACTATGATAGGGGCTTTAATGTGTTGTGTTGTTTTTGTGTGTGACAGAATCACAGTGTTGCCCAGTGGGATCATCCAGATCACTGGCGTGCAGCCAGCAGATGCAGGGAACTACCGCTGCATGGCCACCAACATCGCCAGCCGCCGCCGGAGCACAGAAGCCACTCTTACCGTCACCCCAGGTGTGTGATCTCACTTTATGCAGATAATCACTTAAAACACTTTTTTTTCCTTTTTTTTAATAGCTGACCTAGGATCTCTAATAATAGCTAGAGACCGCCCCCCCCCCCCCCCCCCCCCCCCCCAGAATAGGGATGATATACGATTCAAGTGGTTAAACAACTGAAGTTTTTTTTAAAGTGTCCAGATATTTCTTCCAGTTGCAGTGATCCATTTGATCCTGCGACCCTCTTGAATCCAGTTGGGTTCAACCAACGTGGACCAAAGCAATGCACCCTGTCAGGTCAAGGAGGGCTGAAATTTCCAAAAGGGCCTTTTGGTGGAAGCACCAAAAATAGCAGACCCGCCGCGTTGTGAGCTTGGAGATCTGCTCTTTTCGGTGCTTGATACCACACTAAACTAAGCATAATCAAGTCAATACTGGAGATGTGGCATAACGGCATGGATTTCTACACAGAGAGGGCAATTCTTTCAACATAAGATGTTGTATTCAAGTTCAGGAGATTTTGGACAAAGCAATGCTGCCTTCAGGTATGGCATGGAAAGAGGGGCATTTGCATTTCTTTCACCATAGTAAAAACTGCATTCATGGTCTGGAGAGGGCACTTTTTACAGACGGATAAAAGGGCAGGGGCTCAAGCCCCCTTTGATGTCTATGTTGTGCGCACGTGCCTGCACCTTGTTTTCACCCTCTTCTTCCCCTGCTCCTCTGGCCTGGCAGCCCCCAGCCCGGCGCTCCCTCAGAGGCCTCGCATCGTGGCCGGGCCACAGAACCTCACGGTGTCGCTGCACCAGAACGCCCTCCTGGAGTGCATGGCGACGGGGCGGCCGCGGCCCATCATCTCCTGGAGCCGCGCCGACGGCAAGTCCATCGACGTCTACAACACCCGCGTGCTGGGCAACGGCAACCTGATGATCTCCGACGTCAAGCCCCAGCACGGAGGGGTGTACATGTGCAGGGCCACCACGCCCGGCACGCGCAACTACACCACCGCCTCCGCCAACGTCACCGTGCACGGTAAGACCTCCACCTTCAGTCTGTACTTTGTCTTAACAACTACACCATCGCCTCCGCTAACGTCACTGTGCTCGCTAAAACCGCCACCTTCAGTCTGTACTTTGTTTTAACGACGACATCACAATTATTATATAATAATCGTCTAATCGTAATTCGTAATTTGAGATAATCGTAATTAACCTATTTTGCATTAACGTCATAATTACAACAATATGTCAGTAATTTCTTTGTATATTTAAGTTATTTGTCATATCTGCTCTGCAGTCTTTGATTACGAATTCTTAAAGTCAATCTGAAATGTAATTTTGATTCATAATGTTTCAACACCGAAAACACAGTACATCGCTAATCACAATTATTTAATCAACTTAAATTTGCAATGTTGACTGCCCTAGTTTGAAGTAAATATTGTGATGTGATTGCAGTTTCAAAATGGTATGTTCTTTCGTAAATAAAAGCCCTACTTCATCATACAAGACTGTCGCACAAAACTAGTGAAAACAGCCGATCTACAAGCACAAACGCCTCGCACAAACGCCTCGCACCGCGACGGTTTTGGAGATACAAGGTTTCCACCGGACAGCAAAACTAAAGGTGTCATTGTGTGGGTGTGTCTCCCTGTGTGCCCCCAGCGCCCCCAGCCCTGGTGGAGTGGCCGGAGAGCCTGACGCGGCCCCGCGCGGGCACCGCCCGCTTCGTGTGCCAGGCGGAGGGCGTGCCCACGCCAACCATCACCTGGCTGAAGAACGGAGAGAAGGTGCACTCCAACGGGCGCGTCAAGATGTACAACAGGTACTTTAACCCTTTAAGACCCAAGGCCGGGTCCTACAAAATGTCTTCTCGGTTTCTGAAAAACGTATGTTTCTATTATCAGTGGTTCTCAAACTTTGTAATGTCAAGGACCCCTAGAATGATATGATATGTATTATTTGACCACGGACCCCCCATCTCAAAATATTGTGTCCCAGGGACCCAGAGAAAGAATGATTTGAGTTACAAATGTTCGCTTTAAACTGTATATTCAAAGAATATCATGATTCTTCCAAGATAGCAGACATTTACAGGTCCATTTACTGTAGTTCCATTTCCATAAATTGTCACTTTAGAAACGAAAACAATGTTTCACATTAACTTAAACATCTGGGGACCCCCCCAAAATAATTTGGGGACCCCCCTGGGGGTCCAGACCCACAGGTTGAGAACCAGCACCCTGTCGTACTTGCTGTGCTGTTTGCAATTTGTTAATAAAGTAATCAATCAATCAATCAATCAACCAATCAACCAATCAATCAATCCCTCCCTCTCTCCTCCCCCCCTGCAGCAAGCTGGTGATCAACCAGATCATCCCGGAGGACGATGCCATCTACCAGTGCCTGGCGGAGAACGGCGGCGGCTCGGTGCTCACCATGGCGCGGCTCATCGTGGTGATGTCGGAGGACCGGCCCAGCGCGCCCCGCAACGTGCGCGCAGACACCGTGTCCAGCTCGGCCATCCTGCTGGCCTGGGACCGGCCGCTCTACAACTCGGACAAGGTCATCGCCTACTCCGTGCACTACATGAAGGCAGCGGGTGAGACGGAGCGACAGAGAGATCTCTTTCATCACGTACTTCTGTCTGTGGGTCTTCTGACCAAAGCAACTCCCGGCCATTAGGGGGAAAAAAAAATGTTGGCCTTCGTTCCATTTTGGGGGCTGGGCGGCCAACAAAGTAAATCGTCACTGTCGGGCAGAAACCTCATATCTCCAAGTTTCAAATGTGTACATTTTTCCGCAAAGCAAAGCCCTGCTTCATCATACAAGGCCATCGCACAAAAGTAGTGAAAACAGCAGATCTACAAGCACACAACGCCTCGCAGTGCAAGGCGTTGTGTGCTTGTAGATCGGCTGTTTTCACTAGTTTAAATCATTTTTAAAATGATAAATACAAAACAAACAGTTTTGGACATACAAGGTTTCCACCCGACAACAACGAAATATAACTCATGTAATTGGCCCACTGGCTTGTCACTTGTCATGATCTGAAATGGCAAATCTTTGAGTAGCAGCAGAGCTATAGAGAGATCTCTCTCTATAGCACGCAATGAAGGCCTCTCCAACTCTTTTTCCCGAGCTGAATCAGGGGCCCAGCATGTCCCTGGCATTAACCCACCACAGAACCCCATTAGTCCAAGAGTGTACAAGTGGAACCATTTGTACACTACCAGAGTTAGACCTGTAAGGGTCCATTTGGTTCCTAACTATCAAGCATTTAGCTGGGGACCCCTGTAACCCACTGGCCTCAAGGACCCCCAGACCAAGCAAGATATAAGGTTGAAAATAGGCAAAGTGTTCCTTTAACTTACGCACTCCGTACTACGCTGGTGTCGCTTGCCAAAAAAATAATTGGCAAGCTAACAACCATACGACACTTTGTCAACTTTGCTGTTGACACTGTCAGAGTGTAAATTACACTGTGTTTTTTTACCCACTTGAACCCCAGCATATTCCGGTGGGGATCGTTAGCCAAAAATAGCAGATCTACAAGCTTGCAATGCGCTTGTAGATCGGCTATTTTTGGCGAAGGGCTTTGGTGTACGAGACGGAAAAAGTGGTCAAAGTGCAAGTCGTAACTCGACTCGGGTTACGACAACCTTGAGTCCAGTTCTCTTACAAAACGGTCAGGGGTTTTTAAGTGGTCACCTCATGACGTCTATCGTGGGGATAATATTGAATGTATTGAGACATTTAACTTTAATGTTTAATGTTAATGGAGTCCGCGTTAGCCTCGGGGCTTGAGTTTCATGCCGCTTCCCCTCCGGGTGGAATGTGGGAGGTGAACCATCTGGTGTCAATAGTGGTGCTAGCTGGGCAGAGGTCAGGGGGAAAGGGTGATTACTCTGGACGGGCCAAAGAAGAACAACAGCTTTCTCTCTGCAAACAGGAATGTTTTCTTCTGCACCAGTGGCGTTATATCTTCCAGCCTCTCAGTGGCGTCGGTTCAGCAAAAGCTAAGGTATGGCAACATGACTGGTGTCTTGCACGCGTGCGGAGGCGCGCGTGCAAGACACCAGCCATGTTGCCATACCTTAGCAACAGGCATGATGAATTTATTTGAAGAAGTACATTTAGTTTTTTTCCCCCTAGTAGCCAAGGTATAGCAGCTGCCATACCTTGCCGTACCCAATTGAAGCCTCTGCACCAGTGGTTTTACTCCTTGCAGCCTCTTCTTCTCAGCTCCGGGCCGCTAAGCTAGAGTTGCAAAGCGTATCGTCTCATGTCGGGATGTCCAAAACCGTTGCTTTTCAGGAAACGGAGGGAAAAAAAGTTGCGTTCCAATGGAGGTGTGTGACGCCGCTACAAGCTACAGTATATCGAGTCCTTAACATTCTATATTTCATTTCAAGATTTTTCCCACACCGAAGATGTAAACATTGGACCGCCAGTAATTATTCCGTGCGGTTGTGGAACTGCGCTCTATAAGAGGAGAGGGAGTTAAAACATGCATGCAGGATGGGCTTTATTAAAGCCAGGATGCAGGACACACACTATTCATGGAGACCACAAGGCCTGTAGTGTTGAGAGAGGGACCCCCTCAGGTCTTTCACTTCTCCTGGGAACCTCGGCCCTTCTTCCACAACAAGAGTCACACCGGGAACAATACAGCATCTCCCAGAAGAAAAAAATAAAAAAACGTCTTCAGCTTGCAGTGAATTCAAGCGCTAACCTTCCATTGTAGACGGACGCCACTGGACTCCCATTGAGAGCAGGGGGGGGAAATGTACAGAATCCAAGGCCACGAAAGAAGCACCTGCTTGGATTACGACGTGGTTTAATACGGAAGTAGAGAGAGAGAGAGAGAGAGAGAGAGAGAGAGAGAGAAAAGAAGTTCAACAGTTTCTCTCTTGTTTCCTCCTTTTGTCTTGAGTGGCATCTGTCAAGTATTTTGTTGCTCTTGATCAGGGGGGTTCTCAAAGTGGGGTCCGGGGACCCCCTCGCTATATAGGTCCTTAAAGGGGCGTTGTTGTTCCTGGCAGGTCCCCAGATAGTTAGGAGCCAAAATGGACCCTTAAATGGCGGTCTGTTACAGGTGTTCCTAGAATGCATGCCAAAGCCGGGGGTCCTTGAATTGAAAAAGAGAAAAGAAAAAAGTTTGAGAAACCACTGCTCTTGAATAAGAATCAGTGACGTGCTCCATGAATGAGCGCTCGTTGACATTGACAGTAGTGCCACACACACACACACACGCACGCACGCACGCACACACACACACACACACACACACACACACACACACACACACACACACACACACACACACACACACACACACACACACACACACACACACACATACACACAGTCACACACACGCTCTGCACCTGAGTTCACATGGGCGGAAGCTCACGTCTAAATGGAAGTTCTGCTGAAAGGAAGGACTAATTAGCCTGGATAATGGAATGTGCTAATCTATAAGTGTTTTTTTAACACACACAGGAAGGCTAAGGTTTTCTTATACACCATTCAGGGAGGAGCAGCGGTGCATTCATTCAGGCTATAGCGGACAAGGTTTTCTTAGATTGCCCTCAAGGATGTTGTTTACCAGCTCGGCACAAATCAGCCATTCACACACTCACTGTGCGCAGGCGGAGGCCACGAGTGAGTCTTTTTTGTGTGGCTCCGTTAAGCCTTTTTCAGACACAGCGCCTACAGTACACGCTCTGGGCTTGGATCCGCCAGGCAGCACCGCGGGCCTCCCCGCGCGAATGCACACATTTCTACCGTTGTGGCGGGTGGGCGTGTGCGCGAGACCAGCACCAGAACGCAACCGTTTCGCGGAAGTCGCGCGCGCTTGTCGACACTCGCCTCTTATTGAAAATGAATTACTAGGCACGTCTGTGGCTTTACCCGGCCCCTATAATCTCCTCTAATTAAAGAGTTACCATGAGAGAGAACAATGTCCAGAATAATTAGTGACATTTTGGCTTTGGGATGAAGTGCCAGCCAGTAGGTGAACTTTGTGTCAAGCTTTTTGTTCATCTCCAACGTTCCTTCCCACGTTGGGTGGGAAGGCGTTAAGATGTAAAAATACGTTGGTTTGGTTTAGGGCTGGGCAATAAATATATCGATGCTATCGTGATATGAGGCTAGATAGATATAGATAGATTTTGGAAAATACAAGCTCGCTACACATATAGCATAGTTTGGCTATTGGCTATTTTTGCTATTTAGGGGGGAAATTAATTGATATTATCGTCAGAATATGAATGGTAGGAGGTATTTGGTCAAATAAATATCGCCCTGCCCTAGTTGGGTTCATTTTGATCGGTATTGATAACCCTTTAACATGGCTCTTATTTGTGTTCTTTCCCAATGACCAAGGGTTGAACAACGAGGAATACCAGGTTGTCATCGGCAACGATACGACCCGGTACATCATCGATGACCTGGAGCCTGCCCGCAACTACACCTTCTACGTGGTGGCCTACATGCCCATGGGAGCCAGCCGCATGTCCGACCACGTGTTCCAGGACACCCTGGAAGACGGTGAGCCACTTACTCCTGTCTGCCATCAACTTGTATGTCCAACGCTGTTACCAGGGGTCATCAATATGTCCGTACACGGACAAATGTGTCTGACTTAGTCTTCAAAATATTTAATTTTCTTTTTTTTTACACACCATTACAATGTTCTTATTTTGATCATAAGACCCTTGCAATTACTGCATGTGAAGTCTCCACTAGGGTTTCTATTTACTACGCCACGCAAAATAGGAGTCTAACTATGCTAGCGGTTCTCAAGTGGCTCTCGCGATGCGACGCATCGTGACCTTGTAGATTTGCTATTTTCAAAAGATTTTTATACATTTGAAAACTTGTGAAACTGGACATTCTGCATAATGAGTACTTTCTACTTTTGGTACCTTTTTGAAGTACATTTTGATATCAATACTTTTGTACTTTTTTACTCAAGTAAATTTAGAATTCCAGACTTTTACTTTTGCATAGCAGTGGGCGTGGTTACGGCAAGGGTTCCCAAACTTTTTTGCCTCAGGGCACCCCTATAAATATTTGTTTCATCCGAGGCATCCCCACATTATATTCATAATTTTCACTCCCAGCACCTTATATTTATATCTTATTAGCGATTGTGTTGCAAGGAAAGCGTTGAGATAATAGCCATTTTGGATAGAACTGACTTACTTCAATTTAAAAATTATACTAAATATTTGTGTCCAAATACATTTCAAATATTAACAAATTATCTCGCGGCACCCTGGACTGCTGTCACGGCACCCCAGGGTGCCACGTCACCCACTTTGAAAACCCCTGGTTTATGGGACGCCACAAAAAAAACGACTATTCTTTTTTTTTACAAAAATATTCATATCAATTATCAACAGTACTTTGTTCTTTTCATACTTCTCTGTACCTTTGTAACCTTAACTGCTGTGCCACCTCTGGGCGTCTGATTCCCACCCTTGGGATAATAAAGGTATCTATCTATAACATATCTATCTATCTACACACACAGTGCCTCTCCGGGCCCCCGAGCTGAGCCTGACCAGTCGCAGCCCCACCGACATCCAGGTGTCCTGGCAGCCGCTGCCTGACAAGCTGAGCCGCGGCCGCGTGTCGGCCTACCGGCTGTCCCACCGCACCATGGCGGAGCAGGCCGCCACGCAGCTGGAGCTGGCCGGAGGCACCACCTCCCACCTGCTGGAGCGGCTGCAGCCCGACACCATCTACCTGCTCCGCATCGCCGCCGCCACCGCCGTGGGCTGGGGGGAGCAGTCGGCCTGGACCTCCCACCGCACGCCCAAGGCCTCCAGCGCTAAAGGTACCCAACGCCAGAAGACTTATGTCCCCGTCTTTTTGATGTTTTTTTTTTTTAGCGGTGACTCTGCGCTCCAGTGCTTGACCCGAGTGTGTGTAGGTATGTATCTATGCAGTGTACTCATACACCTCGTATGAGTAGCAACAGCTGCAATACCGCTGGGTGACCAAGTGGCGCTGTGAGAAGCCTCGACATTAACACTTGGGATAGTTTAAGTGTATAGAGGATATATGCACATTTCTAAAGTGACAATTTAAGGACTTTTTAATACCTCGAAAATGACAAATTAAACATTGGCAAAATTGACAAATATTAGAAGCAGAAATTGTCAAAATAGCCGATCTACATGCTAGAACCTCAACTCTTAGTGCTATCCAGGGTCAGGGGTCCCCAGTTAAGATATGATCACAAATAAGTCCCGACCCACTGTTGTAGATGCTATGGCTGCACGCTCTGCTAAACCAGTCATCATCTCCACTCTAAGTCTGGCACACAGAGGAACACACAGTGACCTCCTCCACACTCTGGAGTGGCTGGAAGGATCTTCTCTGTACACCACTGGTTCTCAACATCTGCTCCGGGGACCACCTGGGGTCCAAAGAATGGACCCTGATGGGTCATTGCTTCTTCTCCTCCAGAGCAGTGGTTCTAAACCTGTGGGTCGGGACCCAGGGGGTCCCCAAATTATTTTGAGGGGTCCCCAGATAATTACCTTAATGTGCAACATTGTTTTCTCACTCAACAGTAAACAAACCAACATAAAGTTTAAGTGTATAGTGAGGGTATAATTATGCACATTTCTAAAGTGGTCATTTCTAAATGATCAATTAAACATTGGCCAAATTGTCAAATATTAGAGGCAAAAATTTTGAAAATAGCCATGAAGCGTTGTGAGCATGTAGATCTGCTATTTTCACAATAGAACAGTGTTATACAAAATGTAATGCCTGCCTCAACTCTTAGTGCTCGTCAGGTGGGGGGGTGGGGGGGTGGGGGGGGGGGTCCCCAGTTAAATATGATTATTTTGGGGGGTCGCAGCCTGAAAAGGTTGAGAACCACTGCTCCAGAGTGAAGTTGTGAGGATATTTGGGGAGCAGCCTCGGCCCACATAAGAAGAGCTTTTTCTTTTTTTTTGCTCTAATAATCTTGTTAAGGCATTGCGTTTTGTTACTCGCTGACCTTTGGCCTGCAGTGTCAGTAACATTGGAATGGCTTCAGTCATGGGTCATAAAGAAGAGGACCCAGGACCCTCCGGGGGCCATGGCAGGAGAATAGAGGCCGTTCACAACCCAACATCTGAAGCTTCGGGTGGGGTTGGGCTTGGGGAGGATTGGGTATTTTTTTTCTTTCCTATCTCTTGTTTTCTCCATGTCTCCATTTATTTCGCATAGGAACGGACAGGGTTCTTCTCTTGGAAGGCGTCGTTGGTTCGGTAGAAAATAAAGACCTCCTCGCTCACACGATAGCTTGCAGCCACAAGTACTGCAGCGAGCCGAGGAAGTGGAGGTTAGGAGTGGAGGTTAGGTGGACTTTGTTGTTGCGGTGGGTTCCTGGAAAGAGAGAGAGAGGAGGGTGGGGGAGGGGGTGGTCACTGCTGTGGTATGTCCATCAGATGGACACTGGTGCAAAGCACTCCTTTTTGTTTTTAAATGAAGGACTACCAGTCCACTTACTAAACCTTGCATTGTTCCATTGTACCAACTCTGCAGCTGTGTTTTCTTAGAGGTTTTGAGACATTATTACTGAGGGGGGGGGGGAGACAATATTGCACAACCCAAATGGAATCATTGTGGATCTCTGGATCTCTGATGATCCACATGGGAGCCACACTGCTCCCATGTGGATCTCACACATCAGTCATTTATGAGGGGCCTAGTGGTTAACGTGCGTACCACACGTGCGTACCACATATAGGCTCTGATGTAGCCTGACAGCGGCTCCCGGGTTCGATCTCCGAACCCAGCGGACCATTGCTGCATGTCACTCCCTGACTTTCTCCCCAATTTCCTGTCAATCTACGGTGCTGTTGCGAAATCAAGGCAGAATCTCCCCCAAGTTTGGGGTTCAGGCCGATCAGAGCCCTGTTGACTTCCTTTCTAAAGTTTTTCTGTCACTCTGATCTGTCCAGCGTTTTGGCAGGATTAGCAACACAGACAGACAAACAGACGTCTTCTAGACGGCTAGACTCTCCCAGGGACCAGGCCACGTCATAAAAAGACTAATGTTACAAAGTGCCTGCAGATTGAGTCAGTTTGTTTATTTTCTCATTTAAATCTTGCACAATAAAATAATAAAACTATTTAACCACTTTAGTTTATATTGTGCCAATCTACAAGTTGTGAGCTTAGCCATTATGACGCCATAAAGGCCTGCAAAAACACATTTTAGTCGTCAAAGTAAACTGAGATGTAGTCGACTAAAATCGCATGATATTTAGTAGACATTTCAGATGACTAAAACATGACAAAAACTAAATGGAATTCTATTCGAAAGACCATGACTTAACACAATTAGTGCTGCAGGGTATGAAGGGTTAACTTTTCTTTGACGCCACGCAGATCTGCCCATTAGCACACGCTCTTATTGTGAAAGGCCTGCCTGGAATGTGTGTACACACACGGACTGTTGAATGACATCAACGATTACGTCATCTAGTCACATGACATGTGTCATGTGACAGTGTGTCATGGCGGCCGCCAGGCTTGCCTTGCTATTGTTGTTTGGAGCTGTGCTTTGGGTTTAAAAGTCTTATTTGGAGTAAATGAAGTCTCTTTATGGGCCTCTCCATTGACTTAACATGGAGGAGCTTCACTTCGCGTGCACGCCCAACGTGCGTTTTAAACAAATCGCGGACATTACCGATGCGGCCGCGACCGGAGCTACATACTGTAAGTATTAATACATTTACTGTAAATACAGTAAGATTGACGGTGAGCGCTGTCAATGGCGTTGTGTAGTAACCGGTTTTAATGACGGTGAGGATCGTCAAGGGCAGCAGAACAGTTAACACAATTAGTGCTGCAGGGTATGAAGGGTTAACTTTTCGTTGACGCCACGCAGATCCGTCCATTAGCACACGCTGTTATTGTGTAAGGCATGCCTGGAATGTGTGTACACACACGGACTGCTGAATGACATCAACGATTACGTCATCTAGTCACATGACATGTGTCATGTGACAGTGTGTCATGGCGGCCGCAAGGCTTGTCTTGTTGTTGTTGTTTGGAGCTGTGCTATGGGATATAAAGTCTTATTTGGAGTAAATTAAGTCTCTTTATGGGCCTCTCCATTGACTTAACATGGAGGAGCTTCACTTCGCGTGCACGCCCAACGTGCGTTTTAAACAAATCGCGGACATTACCGATGCGGCCGCGACCGGAGCTACATACTGTAAGTATTAATACATTTACTGTAAATACAGTAAGATTGACGGTGAGCGCTGTCAATGGCGTCGTGTAGTAACCGGTTTTAATGACGGTGAGGATCGTCAAGGGCAGCAGAACAGTTAAAAGAATCGTGGGATAAAAAAGAAGAAAAAAAGGGAATTACAAGACATTTCTAGGTAATTGTCAAGCCTAAATGCGTTAAACCAAATCCAAACCTGCAGTCTAAACCACCACTATACCTCTGCTCTTCCCTGCAGTGCCGCTGGCTCCTGACCTGCAGCTGGAGCCGCTGAACTGCACCACCATCGTGGTGCGCTGGCAGCTGAGCCGGGGCAACTCTGCCAGCGTGCAGGGCTTCAGGCTCTTCTACCACCAGGAGAGCCGGCCAGAGAACGCCCCCGTCCAGCTGAGGGCCCAGGACAACACCCACACCATCGGAGGCCTCGGTGAGTTTCTATCTTTATTGCAGTATGAAAACCTGCAGATCATGTCCGTCCTTCACACCTCATGTCACGCTCCATATGGCCAAAGTCCCTGATGTCATCAATATTAAGCCCATTTCTGGGAATGCCCATATATGGTCTGTGCCTCAGTCACGCCTCATGTCACGCTCCATATATGGCCAAGATCCCTGATGTCATCAATATTAGGCCAATTTCTGGGAATGCCCATATATGGACATACTAGTTAAAAAAAAAAAAAAAAAAAGTCATTTACCACTGTTTCAGGGTTGTGGTTGTGGCACTCGGTTTCGCCTCGTGCCATAACCCTGAAACAGTGGTAAATCAGCCAACAACCCACTCCCTCTCATGGTAAATGGCATACTTGGCACACAGCAAGCCTCCTGCCTCAAGTGGGCTCACCGCGTGAGGAAGAGCTGCCGTAGTGTTCCAACCCCTCCCTCCCTTCCTCCTAAGCTCCTCTCTCTCTCTCTCTCTCTCTCTCTCTCTCTCTCTCTCTCTCTCTCTCTCTCTCTCTCTGCCTAACGCCGTTCTACTGACAAATCTCTCTCTTGATTTACAAGTCAGCTGCTGACCACCTGGTTGGCCACAGATGGTCAGTTGTCCAGTGAGTTGGCCTGGGACCTCTGTCCTCTCCTCTCTGTCCTAGCTGACCCCCCGGGCCAAAGGAGAGCCTCTCTCTCTCTACCGTCCAGCCCCGGTCCAGCAGCTGTTGGACGGATATTGAAATCCTGCAGAAAAAGAGGAGGGTGGGGGGGGGGGGGGGGGGGGGGTCTCTTTGTAAAGCCTAAAGGAAGCCACCCGGTTTGGAGCTCGTGAAAAGACACGTACATCCAATTAATCAATCGCGACTTTGACGGTCTGTCAATAGATCCCCTGCTCTCTGCCGCCTGCCGCCACCAGCTCTGTGCACGCTGCTCTTCTTCTCCCCTAGGGGTACGCAGAGGTACTGCAGGTGATGAGTTGAGACATGAAGCACCCGGTAAACAGTGCACTGCTTGGACTGAGTTTTGATTCTACGTTTATTGTTATCGATTAGTCTTGTTAATGCTTCTCATTGGTTAAATATTTATAAAACCCCACAGGCAGACTTATAAGCACTTTCACTGTTCAAGAAATAGCTAAACACTATACACTCTCGTTCGAAGAAGTTAGTAAATTAATTTACAAAGAAAGAAAAGTTAAAATATGGACATAACAAGGTTTCTACAACAAACAAACAAATCAATCAATCAATCAATCCCTGGCATGGAGAGTGACATAACAAAATGCCTCCTAGGTTGAGAAAGGAAAAGGGAAGGATTCCTTTAACTCCCCCCCCCCCCCTCCTTGACAGGGCACTGTGTGCAAAGCAGCAGCGCTTCTGAGGACAGCAAAAAAAAGGCCTTTTTTATTGTGACGTGTGATTTATGAGGTTGTTTTATGGCTGCTCTGAGCAGCATTGCTGGGGAGGGAGAGAGAGAGAGAGAGAGAGAGAGAGAGAGAGAGAGAGAGAGAGAGAGAGGAGAGAGAGAGGACCAGGCCAGGGGAACATCAAAGAGAGCCATTGTGTTTGGCCAGGAGGGACACAAAGGTAGTTTATTAGCCAAGAGTCAAACACAACTCAACCTCTCTCCACTATAAATGTGCTGTGCTGCTGTGCTGTGCTGTGCTGTGCTGTGCTGTGCTGTGCTGCTGTGCTGTGCTGTGCTGTTGTGCTGTGCTGTGCTGTGCTGTGCTGTGCTGTGCTGCTGTGCTGTGCTGTGCTGTGCTGCTGTGCTGTGCTGTGATGTGCTGTGCTGTGCTGTGCTGTGCTGTGCTGTGCTGTGCTGTGCTGCTGTGTTGTGCTGTGCTGTGCTGTGCTGTGCTGTGCTGTGCTGTGCTGTGCTGCTGTGCTGTGCTGTGCTGTGCTGTGTTGTGCTGTGCTGAGCTGTGCTGTGCTGTGCTGTGCTGTGCTGCTGTGCTGTGCTGTGCTGTGCTGTGCTGTGCTCTGCTCTGCTGTCGGCCGAAAGTGGGCCTTCCCCCCCCCCCCCCCCCCCCCCCCCCCACAGAAGTGCCTTTTAACTCATCTAGTGCCTTTCGCGTGATGTCACGCAATAAGTACTAGAGTACGTATAGTGCCGAATGCGCGATGTCGCGCGAAAAGTAATATATTACTGTAACGGCGAGTAAAAATACCTAGTACAATGGCCGACGCTCCGGAGACGAAATCCGCGCTGATTTGTCATCATCACGGCTCCACGAGCACACAATAGTCATCCCATAACATTGAGGTGGACGGCCGATCTCATCTTTAATGTCCATTATCTCAAAACAACACTTTAGAAGCGAAGATGGAGGCAGATGCTCGCTTATAAAACACATGTATAAACGCTCCTATGCAATCCAGCATGGCACCACGTAAACAATGATCGGTTCCGTCGCAGGATCCGATGACGTCAGACCGGAAGTACTTCCGGTCTAGACTTCTGGCCTTCAAAATAAGACAATGGCCGTTAATGGGGCCGGGAGGGGGCACTCTGGACCCCCTAATCCGTTAATGTCCTGGGCTCTGGATGAGTTAACATAAATTGTCCAGAAGGACCTCTGTTAGGACACGATCCCACCGCACTTTTATTTTACCTATGAAGGTGGATTATGCCAAAGGAGCGGTTTGCTGCTATTTGCGGATTTCTGGAGAAAATGAAGAAAGAAAGAAAGAAAAAATGTTCCATTCCCATTGAAATGCATTTGCGGAATCCGCCCTCATAAGTAGAATAAAAGTGTGACTGTGCCCTAACAAGAGTATTTCTACATTTCAGCATTTAGACTTTTAGTAAAAGTGTGACCGTGCACAAGTACAAGTCCAGAAGCATTGATATCTAAATGGAACCAAAGTTCCAAAAGTAGAAAAGTCTTATGCACGTGCAAGTTTTTGTCCCAAGTTTTCAAATGAATAAAATATTATAGTATACCGTAAATAACTTTTGAAAATCGCAGATCTACAAGCTAGCTCACAATGCGGTCGCACCCCGAAGCATTATTGTGAATAATCATATTCATAGGGTAAAGGTGCAGTGTATAAATAAATAAAACCATGCTGTCAGGTGACGGTTACGAGTACATCAGTCACTTTTATGACCCTCCGTTTGATTTGAAGGCCGGACGACGTCAGAAAGAGAGGAATGTGTTGGAGACGGCGGTTGTGAACTTGACAGCATCAAAATGCTGCCATTCCAAAAGATTTACACTTCGTTGCATGACCTTGCAACTCTGCACGTTGTGAGCTTGTAGATCTGGGGCCACATACGACGTGCCAAAAACGTCAGATCTACAAGCTCACAAAGCGTCGCTTGTCGCTTGTTTGCAAAAAAGCACTGGCTAGCTGGGAGGTTGAGCGGCCGCTTGGGGAATCGGAAGGTTCCTGGTTTAATCCCTGACATTCCCCCTGGGTAACTTAGTGTCGAAGTGTGCTTGAGCAAGACACTGAAACCCTAAAGTTCTCCTGACGGATTGAGCAGGCTGGTGCCTCCACCTTCTGTGTATGACTGTGTGTGTGTGTGTGTGTGTGTGTGTGTGTGTGTGTGTGTGTGTGTGTGTGTGTGTGTGTGTGTGAGAGAGAGAGAGAGAGACAGAGACAGAGACAGAGACAGAGAGACAGAGAGAGCTAAAACAGCCATCGTACCTATAGCCGGCACGGCGTTGCACACAAACAAACAAGCACGGAGATGTTTCTGGAAGCCAGCTAGTGTTTGTTCTGCTTGAAAGGCTGCTGGTGTGAAAACTAGAGCTGAACCTTTTCTGTTTTGTTTTGCGTTGTTGTCACCTTGTGTAGCCTTTGTAGGGTCTGTGTGTGACAGGAGAGAGAGACAGAGAGAGTGATAGACAGACAGAGAGAGAGAGAGAGAGAGAGAGAGAGACAGACAGACAGACAGACAGAGAGAGAGAGAGAGAGAGAGTGAGAGACAGACAGACAGACAGACAGACAGAGAAAGAGAGAGTGCAGTGAGAGTGTGCAGTGGTGTGTGCAGTGGTGGAAAAAGTACTTCATACTACTTCATACTCCAATACTCCAATGTAGAAAAACTATTTTACAAGTAAAAGTCTGGTATTAAAAATGTACTTGCGTAAAAGTACAAACATAATCGTGTCGGTGGCGGATGCCACCGACACGAAGCGGAGGTGGGCATCGGCCTGAAGGGAGCGCAATGTTGCCTTGTCAAACAACACGGAAGTGTTGATCAAATAGAATCTATTTTTGCTTACTGCATCGTCTATTTCTCGCTTCAAATGTTTTCAACATTCTTGAGAGCAACGTTTAGTTGTAAATGACACTGTGTGTTTGTTTAGAGCGGAACGGTCTGTTATCAAGAAATGACACGCCGCTGATTTCAGCGATTGACCTATCAGAAGCAAGCATTCAACCAAGCCGTGTAATAAGTAATAATAATTAAAATCTACAAAGTAACTAGTATGCTTAAACATTTTTTGTAGTGGAGTAAAAAGTACAATATTTGCCTCAGGAGATGTAGTGGAGTAGAAGTAAAAGTAATGAAGATTCGAAATACAAACAAAAGTATTTGAGTACACATTAACTGAGTAAATGTACTCTCTCGTTACTTTACACCACTCTGTGTGTGTGTGTGTGTGTGTGTGTGTGTGTGTGTGTGTGTGTGTGTGTGTGTGTGTGTGTGTGTGTGTGTGTGTGTGTGTGTGTGTGTGTGTGTGTGTGTGCGTGCGTGTGTGTGTGTGAAAGAGAGAGAGAGAGAGAGTTGACATTTATGGCCCCTGCTCAGGCATTGCTTGCTGGGGCTAGGGGCCGGGGTGGGGGGGGTGGTGGGGGGGGTGTGGGGGGGGTCTTTCACAGTGCTGAACAAAGCCTCATGAGGCCAACATGATCTGCATGGGGGCTGTAAAAGTCAGGTGACCACAAACAGCTCAAAAATGTCCCCTTTAATACAAACCGCTATAATTTACGGGGGGGGAGAAGAGCCTCCATGATTTATCCCTCTAGGAAGGACAGCGGAGCGAGGACCACCTTGACACCTTATGATGAATGTGACAGCACAGAGCGGTGCTGGGACACGTTAAAGGAGCACTTTGTTGTTTTTACAACAAGGGTTCATATTTTAGATCAGGGGTCTTCAACGTTTTCAGGGCCAAGGACCCCTTAGCTGCCTGAGAGAGAGATGAAGCAGGGAGGGACCCCCCACAACCTTTTCATAGATTCCATATAGTTTCATCGTTTGACAGCGCAATTATCAGTGTATTTTGGATTCATGTCAATGTGTGTTTTCAGATATTATAACCACTTAAACTGTCAATACTTAATAACGTTGACCTTTCACTATGTACTTAGTCTGCTCTTTTTCCCCTCTACACTAAACTTCTTTGCCAAAAATAGCCGATTGACAAGCTCACAACGCCTCGCACCGCGAGGCGTTGTGAGCTTGTAGATCTGCTATTTTTTGCAAAAGTTCTCAGGTTAAGGAAAGTAGGGTCCAAGTGGTTAATATGAAAAAGGAGAAAAAAAGTTTCTATGATTTGGAGGACCCCCTATAGTAACTCTGAGGACTCCCTAGGGGTCCTGGACCCCCTGTTGAAGACCCTTGTTTTAGATCACTGGTTCTCAAACTTTTTTTGCAGTAGCCCCTTATACTGATTTCTGAAGCCAAGTACCCCCTTCCTCTGACTACAACATTTTACTTATGAAATTTACATCAAAAGTCCTGTTCCAATGCCAATATGTTCTAAATAAAACGCCATTACAGATGAGAAGGTTCACACAAAATGTTTTGCAGTACCCCCGCATACCCCTAGGGGTGCACATACCCCCATTTGATTGTTTTTGATTGTAATTAGAGAAAAGAAAAGAGATGAGTGTTAAAATGTTTTCATTGACTGCTTTCTATCGTTTTAGCCATTTTAATGATTTTGATTTCAGTGGGTGGGGGCATGCGTACAAGTGGCTGTGTCTTTTTAGACACAATAAGTCCATTCCCAAGATGCACCACCAAAACCAAAAGTTTTCAAACAAATGTAGTGGAGTAAATGTACAATATTTGGATCCGAGACGCAGTGGAGTATAAGTATAAGTATTGAAAACTGGAAATACTCCAGTAACGTAAAAGTAACTCAAGTACAGTACTTGAGTAAATCTACTTACGGTAGTTACTTTTCACCACTGCAGAGGAGGGCTGTGGACAGTTCAGAAACCTGCCTTTGCCTACCAGTGAAGTCTTCGGTAGACAGGTTTGGTCATTTCAAACTAAACTTTTTCTCTATCTATTTTTTAAATAAATGCAAGAACAATAGCTTCTATTTCAGCATGCTAACTTTCCAGGGAGAAAAAGGCTGTAGTTGTCCATAGCCCACCAATGACATGCAGAGTCAGTAGTGCTAGGACCTCTAATGCACCTTTATTCAAGGCTCTTTACAATGATTACGTTCCGTCCATCTACATGACCCTTCATAAATGGTGCATTTATATAGCAGCCTTCATCCAAAGCGCTTTGCAATGATTGTGCATTACATTCACCAATTAGCAAACATATTCATACACCGATGGCAGAGGAAACCATGCAAGGCTCATCGGGAGCTCAGTGTCTTGCTCAAGGACTCTCTCTCTACGTCCTCCAACTATGTGTCTCCAGTCGGTTCTCCATACGTATGGCCAGCTCATTTGTGCTTTCTGCACCAGCATCTTTCTTTAGTACGTCCACGTAGGACCTAGGTATGTGTGGGACGTCCTTTCCATCGATGCCCGTGTTTTGGTTCCCACAGTACAAGCTTTTTGGTGTCGGTGGCAGTGGCCGGTGAGTCTCATCCTCCTGACTGCTATAATCTCTGATGTACGCTTGGTACAGACACTTGTTGGTAATGTGCAAAGGACACTTGGACACTAACTCTAGGGGGAGCCCGGGATCGAACTGGGAACCTTCCGGTTGCCATGCGTCCGCTCTACCCCTGAGTCACTTAACAAGTCCCCCAGACTTTTTTGGTGTGATCCGTTTCGGTTTAATAAAATATTCAATCAATCAATAAATTGGATGAAATTGGTAACCTGACCTGAAAACGCAATTCAACACTTACATAACGTTGTTGTCGGGTGGAAACCTTGTATCTCCAAAACCGTTCGTTTTGTGTTTATCATTTTAAAAATGATTTAAACTAGTGAAAACAGCCGATCTACAAGCACACAACGCCTCGCACCGCGAGGCGTTGTGTGCTGCGTTGTGTGCTTGTAGATCTGCTGTTTTCACTAGTCTTGTGCGACAGCCTTGTATGATGAAGCAGGGCTTTACTTTATGAAAAAAAACATACACATTTGAAACTTGGAGATACAAGGTTTCTGCCCGACAGTGACGATAAATAAAACAAACCGTTTATTTAACAAACCTTGCTTTCTGCTCATGTGTTAGGGGTATAATATGCGCTTGTCAAGTTGTCAAGTCCTCAGTGTTTATGGGTTTAACGGATCCATTTGCACCAAGGGTCCTCCTCTCTGCCCACCCGGGACCCTTGGTGGGTATCATCACCTATTAAGTGGTGGCATTTTATTCTGGTTGTTGTTGTTTCGCCGTTTTTTGGCGTCCACTTCCTCCCCTTGATCCCTCCCCCCTTCAGGGAGACCCCCCCCCCCCCTCCCTCACACACACACACACACACACACACACACACACACACACACACACACACACACACACACACACACACACACACACACACACACACAGAGCCCCTCCTTTTTGCAGGATTTAGCTTGCCCAGATTCCATGTCAAAGGTCGTGGCCCAGATGTCACAGCCTCCCCTCTGTGTGTGCTGCATAATGCCTGCAGCTTCCATTGTGCCGGTGTGGTGTGGGTCCTGCAGCAGGGGTGGAGGAGGAGGTGGAGAGGTGGAGGTGGGTGGTGGTGGAGGAGTGTGGGACCCCTTCCTCTCCCTGACTGACTGACTGCTCCTCTTCTGTTAGAGGTCGACACCGAGCCACAAACAAAACAAAAGCCCCCGGGACTGTCCAGAATCTGGCCCCTCTCCGTTCAGGGGGGAGGGGGGGTGGGGGGGCCATAAATGGACACGATGGCGCAAGAAAGGCACAGAGTGCACACACAGAGAGGGAGAGAGAGGGAGAGAGAGAGAGTTGTCCGTAGGTGTCATATATCATAAGAAATGACCTCAGGAACTTGTGGTGTGAAGCCTGGCCTGAATCCTAAAGGGTTCACACGACAACAGAGGATTTTTCTTTTTTCTTATTGCCTTTCATGTATAGTAATGTTAGCTAATATATATCGTCACTGTCGGGCAGAAACCTCGTATCTCCAAGTTTCAAATTTGTATGTTTTTAAAGCCCTGCTTCATCAGACAAAAGTAGTGAAAACAGCAGATCTACAAGCTCACAACGTCTCGCGGTGCGAGCCGTTGTGTGCTTGTAGATCGGCTGTTTTCACTAGTTTAGTTCATTTTTTTTATGATAAAAACTAACGGTTTTGGACATATACAAGGTTTCCACCCGACAACAACGATATGTTTATATCAGTTTTGGCTTTAGCTATAGACTCTCCATCCATAACCAATTGAAGCCTATATGTGTACTTCAGTTGACTGGAATACCCCAGGGGTCTCTACTTTGCCCTCTCATTTTCTCCCTCTACACCATAACACTTCTCCGTACAATACATATACAGTATATATCGTCATTGTTGGGCAGAAACCTCGTATCAACCAAGTTTCAAATTTGTATGTTTTTTCGCTAAGTAAAGCCCTGCTTCATCGTACAAGGCCGTCGCACAAAAGTAGTGAAAACAGCAGATCTACAAGCACACAACGCCTCGCACCGTGCTTGTAGATCGGCTGTTTTCACTAGTTTGAATCATTTTTTTAAATGATAAATACAAAACAAACGGTTTTGGACATACAAGGTGTCCACCCGACAACGACGATATATATATATATTTTTAACAACATAAAAAGCAAACATTGAAGTTGTGGCGTTCTGTCCTGTGATGAAGGGTGAAGGTACGAGAGAGAGAGAGAGAGAGAGAGAGAGAGAGGAACCGTGGGCCAACAAAGAGGCTTGTCTCATATTTCACACCCTGTGGTGACCTCAGATTCTTTGAGAGTTTTTATCTGGGCCTGACCTATCGCCCTGGCCCCCGGTCCAGGCTCTGCTCTATGGATGGAGGAGGGGGTCAGCTCCACCCTTCTTAATCTCCTCTCGACCCCCCCAACCTTCGGACATTGTTCTGCCCCCGTGGCCTCCTCCTCCCACTCCCCCTCCCCTCCCCACTCACGCCCACGCAAAAAAACCTTTAAAGTTGCTCTGATCGATATCCGATTCATAATCAGAGCTATGAGCTGATTGACCGCGGCGTGGCGAAATTAAGACCTGAGACGATTCTACGAATGCCTTCCAATCGAGAATGTTCAGACACTTTCAAAAATGTTTCAAAAGTTTCCCGAAATGGCAGATGTGCAAGAGCCGTGAGCTTGTATGTACGTCTGCTTTTTTATTTTAATTTCTTTGAATAGCCAAAGGTAAAATCTAAAATGACACGGACGCCTTGTCGGTTTTAATGTCTTAAGATGGTCATCATGGCAGATCATACATGTCGTTATGCAGTTACTGGCAGCCGAGCTTCCGTAACATGTGCGTTTAGCACGTCAAATAGAATCTTGCAGCTTAAAATCTTGCAGCTTAAAATCTTGCAGCTTAAAATCGGTCTATTTTCGGTCTGACACGACGGCATGGTTCCATTTGTTCGCTCTCAGCAGTGGTGGAAAAGGTACTCACATATTTTACTCAAGTAAAAGTATCAATACTGCAATATAGAAATACTCTGTTACAAGTAAAAGTCCAGAATTCAAAGTTTTCAAATATCTTTTGTGGAGTAAAAGTACAATATTTGGATCCGAGATGTAGTGGAGTAGAAGTAAAAGTATTGAAGTTTGGAAATACTCCAGTAAAGTACAAATACCTCAAAATGTACAAGTACAGTACTTAAGTAAATGTACTTCGTTAATTTACACAACTGACTCTCGTGGGGGTTAAATAAACACTTTGAGGATTGTACAGAGTAGATTGGGGTTACAATATCAATGAAATCTCACTGCTAAACAAAATACCTGCTAAACAAAAAATCAAACTTAGGAGGCTATAGGAGCTTCAAGGTTGTACTTTATTGTTAGGTCTTTTGTACAGGTACATAAGAGTAAAACTTGTTGTTTCCTAGAGTGACGATTGTGATCACTTTTACAGAGTTCTCTTCATACACGTGGAAACACAGTCCAACCTATTTCAAAAATATGCAAATACTCACCAACATACTGCTGCTATTCCGTTCTGTTCTTCTCATGTCATCGCATGAAGCCATAAAGCTAAATATGAACACTTTGACCCGAGAAGAGATATGTTACATACGTCTCAATCCCATATTATGCAAATTCCGAGTCAAAACCTCCTTATTGTAGAAATATAAAATGGCCATTTCTTTGTTCAAACTGGCTTTTGTTCAGATTCGGGGGGGCCTCTCTCCAAAGGTCATTGATTGTGGTGACCGCCGATGACCAGCAGCAGCCTACGCCTTTCCCAGGGGCCATTGTGGTGTGCTTTTTAACCTGGAGGAGAATGGGACGGACTGACCACTGGTGCCCGCTGGCCCGGGCAGGGGTGTCGCACCAAATTCTGGGCCCTGGGTACAAGGGTTCACTGCGGGGCCCCTGTGCTTTAACTATTGAAAAATCATGAAAATCTTTGAATATTTCAAATCCTTCTGAGGTTTTTTTTAAAAACCTATGTTTCTATGTCAGTGGAGCTCAAACCTTTTCATGTGAAGGACCCCCAAAATGGTATGTATTTGGCCACGGAACCCCTTCTCAAAATATTGAGTTCCAGGGACCCCCCCCAGAAGCAAAATTTGAGTTACAAATGTTTGCTTAAAAAATACACATATTCAAAGATTTGCACACATTTTCACGACTTTTCAAAAATAGCAGATCTACAAGCTCGCAGCGCGGCACTCGGTGCCGCGCTGTGAGCTTGTATATCTGCTATTTTTCAATAGCTAAAGTATAAAATAATTAAGGCCCCTCCACCACCTTGGGCCCTGGTAACTCAGTCCCACTTTCCTACCCCTTGTGACGCCCCTGGGCCCAGGCAGGGCAGGGCAGGCGGCGGGGCCCGGGCCCCCCAAAGGATAGGCTGACAGGGGGGTGATGGATAGTGGAGGAACACCAATACAACCACAGCCTGTCCCGAATGCTCTGACCCCGACTGAACTGAACTGAGCTGAACTGACCAGCACACTCTCAGGGCTCTGCCTGAGCATCTGTTATTACCAGAGACCCGCCCTCTCTCTCACCCCGCGCAACGCGTCCTGGCGTGTCGTCGCCGAGCTTGTTCTAGAGCAGGGGTCTTCCAACGTTTCCAGGCCAAGGACCCCCTTAGCTGAGAGAGAGAGGTGAAGCAGGGACCCCCCTCTACATGTATAAATGTGTGATGCAGGTTTACATCAATAGAGACAGATTCATAGACTTGTTTGACAGCACTGTCATCAGTCTATGTTGGATTCATGTTTTTAGTTAAATTGACCTTTCACTCTGTACTTGGTCTGCTATTGTTTTACCTCTACACCAAACGTATTTGCCGAAAATAGCAGATCTACAAGCACTCAACGCCTCGCAGCGCGAGGTGTTGAGTGTTAAAAAATAGCAGATCTACAAGCACTCAATGCCTCGCAGCGCGAGGTGTTGAGTGTTGTAGATCTGCTATTTTTGTCTAAAGTTCTCCTCAGAATTGGGATGCGAGGGTTCAAGTTGTTAATTTAAAAGAAGGATCCTATCAGAAAGATTTGTAGTAACTCTGTGGACCCCCCCAGTGGTCCTAGACCCCCTGTTGAAGACCCCTGTTCTAGAGATTGTCTATTTTCCCTTTTCTTACTACATGTTCTTACTACACGTTAGCTATAACGGTGATTCTAAACCGTGTTAATTTCAATGACCCCCAGTTTGATGTGCATCAGGGACACGGACCCCCATTTGATGTGATTGTTTATTTCTGGGACCACCCCCTCCCCCAATCTGCACTGTATAAATACTCAATTTAACTCTGGTAATGTACAAATGGAAGCAAATGTACAGTCCATTTGGTTCCATTTGTACACTCTCAGGCCTGTAAGGGTCCATTTGGTTCCTAGCAATCATTTAGCCCCCCCGCCCTCCAAGGACCCCTGGGGGTCCCCAGACCCCACATTGAGAGCCAGTGAGCGTGTCTCCAGGCATTATGAGTGACAGTTGTATTAATCATTCAGTATCAGTATGCAGGTAGCTGGTCCATGCATCACACACAGGGATCATCAATATGTCCGTACAAGGACAAAATGTGTCCGTGGCACATGCTTTTTTACACATCTTGATAATGTTCTTATTTCCAGATTTACTACGACACTATGACACATTAAAACTCATTTACTGCCATTTTGAAACAGCTCCCATCAGGGTTCCCCGCCAGAAGCCTCCATTGACTTCAATGTAATTTATAGTGCACGGATCATGCACGCCCATGCACAGATGATGCACCAGATGATGCAGTTTGTTCACAGCTTTCAAACCAAAAAGTCCGATTGGAAATCCGTTCAGGCATTCTTGAGATAATAGCCATTATGTTTTACATGTTATGTAAACAAAAATGGCCGCCCTGTTTGAAAGATGGGGTTGTATGGGGGTTGAACATGCAAAATCGCGATTGAAATCATGCTTACTAGATTTGATGGGGTCCAAAAATAATTTTTCAAAAAGAAAATTTTCAAAACATTTTTTTTTTTTTTTTTTTTTCAAACTCGTCATACTAGTCATAGGCAGAGTGGACACAGCCATATAACTCGTCAAACTAGTCATAGGCAGTAAATGAGTTAAGAGTCCAACCAGTGCGAACCACTGGTTCCATTTGTACACTCTCAAGCTGCATACAAACCTGATGGGTGGAGTGGGGGTGAAGCGAAGGTCGCTTCAGTTGGATTTCTCCAAGTGGGGTGAAGATACCGAAGCAACCGTTCGCGCCGCCCCTTTCGGTTGGATTGCGCCGCGCCCGTTCCCGCGTCGCCTCGTCTTTGCATTCACTTTGTATGGAATCACGTCGCTCAAACCGTCCAGGTTTGGACACAGCTTCAGAGTTACAGAACTGTCATGGTCATTCAGGGCTCTTTATGTGTTTCTGGTATATAATTAATATTATTGTCTGCTCATTTTGTGTCTGTGACAAAAAGTTGATTTTTGACACAAGATGTCCTCCACGAGCCAGAATGGCGCCGACCCCTGAATCAAGCAATGTCTTTCCTGATCTCCATTAACGTATGTGTGTCCTGTTGTTCTCTCTCTGAAACACAGACCCCAGGAAGAAGTACCACGTGAAGCTGCTGGGCTACAACTTCATGGGAGACGGATACCAAGCGGACCAGACCGTCAGCACCCCGGGATGTGTCTGTAGGTTCTACCATTAAAAAGAAACAAAGACAAAGAAACACGCTTACTTCACGGTCGTTCACATCCAAGCACGATAACTGTAACTACAGGATAGTGATGTGAGCTTATACACAACACCATGCACTGATGAACCATAACGTCATGTATAAACCAACGCAGCACGTGCAATTGGCCACAACACTCCCATCGCAGGCTACCTGAGGTAATGCCAGCTAGTCTGTATACCAGCCATCGTCAGCTATGCATCTCCATTGATGATAATAATAATAACAAACTCACCAGTGATTCAGACAGTGACTGAGATCGACTGCCTCCCCAGATTTGGATTTTGATTGGCTGCTCTGAAAGCCATTCAAAACGACACCATTCGCCACTGTCGCCGTCGCCACTTCAGTCAGGACCATTTTTTAAAACGACATCTGAATAGTTATCGTGCTTGATGGTGTGTGCGGATCTTAAAAACAGTGTATTGTCTTTTCTGATAAGAGTGTAGATCTATCTGTTCCAACAACCTAAACGTTTGCCTTCTCTCTGTGTGTCTCTCTCTCTCTCTCTGTGTCTCTCTCTCTCTCTCTCTCTCTCTGTGTCTCTCTCTCTCTCTCTCTCTGTGTCTCTCTCTCTCTCTCTCTCTCTCTCTCTCTGTGTCTCTCTCTCTCTCTCTCTCTCTCTCTGTGTCTCTCTGTCTCTCTCTCTCTCTCTCTCTCTCTGTGTCTCTCTCTCTCTCTCTCTCTCTCTCTGTGTCTCTCTGTCTCTCTCTCTCTCTCTCTCTCTCTCTCTCTCTGTGTCTCTCTGTCTCTCTCCCTCCTCAGCCGTCAGAGACCGCCTGGTCCCTCCCCCCCCTCCTCCCCACCACGTCCACTCCAAGGCCAACAGCTCCTCGGCGGTCTTCCTGAGCTGGGGCCGCCCGGCCTTCACGTCCAGCCAGACGGTCAACTACACGGTGCGCTGCAACCCTGTGGGCCTGCAGAACGCCTCCCTCGTACTCTATCTGCAGACGTGAGTCACTTCCTTATTAGTATTATCATTATTATAATACACTTTTTCTTACTTTTTTTACTATGAAAACTGAGCCAGGGGTGGGGCTCGATAAGCATTATACTTCTCCCTATTCCCTTTTTTTTGGCACCTAGGACAGTTTATCATGTCAAATGGACTGTACTATCTGTATTGAACTGTCCAAAAGTGCTGAAAAATAAAACAAACTGAAGTGAATTATAGTGATCCAGCATGTGAGCTTTTATATCGGCTATTTTCGGCAAAGACATTTGGTGTACAGTAGTACAGATGTAACTCAAGTTACTCAAGGTAGGAGGTCCTACTGAGTCTTCTATTAACTGATGACCCGGTCATCAAATTATTGGCTTAGAAATGCGACAAAAACTAAAAATCCGTTTTGTTGGGGGGTGAATTACACTAAATGCAACGGAGCCTTCATTAGAATCATTGGTAACACCTGTGAGGGAAGTAGGGAAGGGGTGACATGTCTTTCCTATATTGGCTGCTGTGCATAAAGCCTATTAGCTCAAGGTCTCTTTGTAGCTCCACTACTCCATCTGCTGGCGGTTTGTGTTCATTGCTCTAATGTATGTCTTTGTGGGTGCAGTAACGAGCAGAGCCTGCTGGTTCAGGAGCTGGAACCCAACACCAAGTATGAGTTTGCCATCCGCCTGCACCTGGACCAGCTGGCCAGTCCCTGGAGCCCTGTGGTCTACCAGACAACCTTCCCTGAAGGTACGCTGACAAACAAACACTCTCATATCATCATCATCATCATAGATTATTATTGTTCTAATTATTATCACTGTGGTCTACAGCAGTGGTTCTCAACCTGTGGGTCGGGACCCCCAGGGGGGTCCCCAAATTATTTTGGGGGGTCCCCAGATGATTAACTTAATGTGCAACATTGTTTTCTCACTCAACAATAAACAAACCAACAAAGTTTTAAGTTTATAGAGGGTATCTGCATGTTTCTAAAGTGAGTATTTCTTAATTGACTTTTTAATACCTTTAAAATGACAAATTAAACATTGGCCAAATTGTCAAATATTAGAGGAAGAAATTGTGAAAATAGTCGATCTGCTAGATCGGCTATTTTCACAATAGAACTGTGTTATATAAACTATAATTCCTCAACTCTTAGTGCTCGTCAGGGTGGGGGGTCGCCAGTTAAAATATGATTATTTTGGGGGTCGCGGCCTGAAAAGGTTGAGAACCACTGGTCTATGAGACCACCTTCCCTGAAGGTACACTTTGCGCCGCGTTGTGAGCTTGTAGATCAGCTATTTTCACTACTTCTTAAACATTTGTTTTCTAATTTATGGAAATTCTTACATTTGTCTTTGATTTCTTCATGAAATGACTGAAGAAGAAAAAATCATAGAAATTGTTTAATTAATGAAAATCTTATTTGGGAATGTTCTTTGAAAATGTTTTGAAATAATAACAATTAAAAACTAAATGTAAGAAACATAAAATTAACTCATTTACCGTCTTTTAAACATCGACTGAAGGGGTTAACTATCAAGGCCCAGGTGAAGTGCTACGGGACTGAGGTGGAGTCTGAAGAGTCGAGTCTTCAGACTAACGTCGGAAGATCGGGAGTTGAGCCTGCAGCTCTTAAACTGTCTTGTTCTGTCTCCCCCCTCCCCAGCTCCCACCCACCCCCCCTCCAACGTGAAGGTGACCCTGATCGAGGACGACACGGCGCTGGTGTCGTGGAAGCTCCCGGACGAGGACAACGTGGCGGTGACCCACTACACCATTCTGTACGCCTCCAGGACCGCCTGGGTGGCGGGGCAGTGGCAGGTGCTGCAGAGAGAGGGTAAGAACCTTACACACGCACACACCCACGTGCACACACACACACACACACACACACACACACACACACACACACACACACACACACACATGCACACCTGGGTGGGTGGGGGGGGGGAGCGGGCAGTGGCAGGTGACTGCAGAGCCGCCGACCCTCACCTCAAAAGTATTATGTATCAGGGACCCCTCATAAGCAGAGATTTGAGTTACAAATTGTCACTGTCGGGCAGAAACCCTGTATCTCCAAGTTTCAAATGTGTACGTTTTTCCGTTAAACCCTGGTTCACCACACAAGACTATTGCACAAAACTAGTGAAAATAGCGGATCTACAAGTACACAAAGGCGTTGTGTGCTTGTAGAACGGCTATTTTCACTAGTTTAGACCATTTTTAAAACGATAAATACAAAACGAGCGGTTTTGGACATACAAGGTTTCCACCCGACAACGACGAAATGTTTGCTTTAAAAAAATATATACTGTATGTATCACAGTCTTGCACTTCTGCTTGGTGTTGTTCTCATGAGCCTGGAAGTCCCCACCCATTGCTCTACCGACAGCGGACAGACAAGACATACTACTGGAAGCTGGGTCTACTGTCTCTCTTCCTGGTAGCTGTTCATGGAAGGGGCCGGTTAATAGTAGTCGGGGGCGTTAGGGATATTTCGCGCTAATCAGTCTAAAAGTGCCAAACTTTGCACAGATGTAGCTCAGGGCATGCTCTAATGATTTAGCTAGGTCGCCCGAGTCGGCGACCTTCGGTGTCGCCACAGCTCCAGAAAACACCCACAAAACTCTGAAAAGTGATGACTCATCACTTTTCATCACTAAACCATCGTTTTCTGGGGCCATTTATAGCCCAAGGAATGTTTTTTGTGCAAAACAAATGCTTGCAATGGATTCAGCATCATGACAAACCCCTAGTTAGACCCCTCACATCCTACTTAAATACCCAGAAAAAAATTGTTTTTCTGGTTATTTTCCTCCTGTATTGAAAGTCGATGGGAGCCCAACTTGATTTGGCCGCTGTGGCAACCCCGAATGTCGCAGACTCGGGTGCCTTAGCTAAATCATTAGAGCATGCCCTGGGCTACATCTGTGCAACATTTGGCGCTTTTAGACTAATTAGCACGAAATGACCATGTCATCTCCCTAACTCCCCCGACTATAGTGCCTTCTTGTATGCAAGCTACTGTACATAGTCTACAGAAGTTGCAAATAATGCATCCACTGCGCCTACTACTACATTGACGACGGTAGTTACAACAGGGCAGTTTATTATGGAGTTAATGCCAAGCCCAGGACAACGCACACACACACACACACACACACACACACACACACACACACACACACACACACACACACGCACACACGCACGCACACAGCAGACCCATGACTAACGGCCAAATGTAAATCAATAAGTCATTTCGTCCTGCCAGCTGCATCGTTCATTCTGCTTGCTGTTAGATAGGCCTCACACTCAGCCCTTATCTTCCTCATTAAGGAGCAGCTTACAATTAATATCTGATTGATCCCGTTTGTCACCACTGACCTCTCCGAATGTGTAACTCAGTACCTCCATGTAATGTTTTATATTTACAGAACTGTTTGACTTTAATTTCATGTGGAAACCGTCCGATTCATAAGCGGCCTCGCTACCTGCTGAGTCACTTCCCCTGATTAATAACCAAAAAGAGGACTTTCTAAAGCCTAACGATGATGTCACTGGTAGGCGGGTTTCGGAACTGTCCACAGCCCTCCTACGAGCCACATGCAGATCGAGTAGAAACAAATTAGATTATTTTTTTTTTTCATTTCCATCATGAGCATTAGTGAGGACCAATTACAAGAAGATACGTTGGGTGAAGTCGTCCTTTAAGCAGAATGTCATGCTTTGAAATGGTTTCAGAAATGGCCAGGCGTCACACCGGGATGCTTGCATCATGGGTCCCCAAACATTCCTACTTCTGAGCTGTTACATAAGGGATGATATATTGCTCTTCAGAGCATTATGCAATACCTCTCGTCAACCAGTAGATGTCCTACTAACCCGACCACACATAGAGTCTCAATGTCTCAGTGAAAGAGCAGGGTGGTTACATCACTGGTTCCCAAACAGTGGGTGGGGGTTTTTATGGGTCCCATTAATTCTTGTTTTCTATATATTTAGTTTTTAATTATTTCAAAACATAAAAAAAAATAAAAAACATTGCCAAAAAAGCTAAACATTTAATGAATTAAAAAACAAATTAACTGATTTTTGCAATAATTTCATGAAGAAATAACAGCCAAAAAAAAAACATGAATTAGGAAACAAATGTTGTCGTGAAAATAGCCGATCTACAAGCTCACCACGCGACGCTTCGTGCCGCGCTGTGAGCTTGTAGATCGGCTATTTTCACTAGTTTTGGGTCCGGGGGCAAACGTCTAATTTCAGTTTTGGGTCTTGAGCTACAGTAAAAGGTTTTGGAATTTGAATAAGGAGACAAGAGCTTTCTGCCTTGACAGCAACAATATACCCAGAGTAGTGTTAAGGTGGTTGCACACTGCTGCGTTTTTCGTTCCGAAATGCGTTTTTCAGGGCAAGGAGAGAGAGAGAGATAGAGAGAGCAAGGGACCGAGAGGTGCGCGAAACGGGCGGCAGTGTGCAAACGTGACTGACATAACGTGAGGTTGATTTTTTTATTTGCGTGCTCTGAAATTCAGTCCGATATTCGGCCCGAAAAACGCAGCAGTGTGCAACCAGCTTTAGTGTAGAGATAGTGTAGGTCTTGACAGCAACAATATACCCAGAGTAGTGTTAGTGTAGAGATAGTGTAGGCATTGACAGCAACGATATACCCAGAGTAGTGTTAGTGTAGAGATAGTGTAGGCCTTGACAGCAACAATGTACCCAGAGTAGTGTTAGTGTTGTAGAGATAGTGTAGGCATTGACAGCAACAATATACCCAGAGTAGTGTTAGTGCAGAGATAGTGTAGGTCTTGACAGCAACAATATACCCAGAGTAGTGTTAGTGTAGAGATAGTGTAGGCATTGACAGCAACAATATACCCAGAGTAGTGTTAGTGTAGAGATAGTGTAGGTCTTGACAGCAACAATATACCCAGAGTAGTGTTAGTGCAGAGATAGTTTAGGTCTTGACAGCAACAATGTACCCAGAGTAGTGTTAGTGTAGAGATAGTGTAGGTCTAATGATGAAGAACAGATGACCCCAGGAAACGCACCACCACCACCACCACCACCACCACACCCCTCTCCTCCTACAAGGGGGTCAAAAGTGAGGCTGTTTCACAAAGCCCCTCTGGTCTGCCCCTGAGCCCCCCATCACTTTAAATCAACCGGGCCCCTGGCCTGGGGGGCCCCTGACAGTTACAGCCGGGGGAGGGGGTGTATGGCTCTGATCTCTGACCTCCTCCTCTTAGCCTGAGAACACGGACACAAATAGACCCTCCTCAAAGCCTTGTTTGGTACCCACCGTACAGTGGTGGAAAGTAACTAAGTACATGTACTCAAGTACTTGCACTTTTTGGAGGAATTCTTTCTAAGGGAGCCCTCACACCAAAATACCTATGAGAGTGGAATCCGCGTTCCGCCAATGCATTTCAATGAGAGTGAAGCGGTTTCATGCCAGCAGAGGATTTCTGCAAAAAACGCTCCCTTCTCATTGAAATGCATTGGCGGAACGCGGATTCCACTCTCATAGGTATTTTGGTGTGAGGGCACCCTAACTTCACTGGAGTATTTCCACTTTTTTCGATTTTTCCACTTTTACTTCTACCTCTATGCCTTCTATCTTCTGTCTGTGTACTGTGCTTACACCAGGGGTCGGCAACCTTTTTGACATGAAGTCAGTGTTGATTTCGTCAACAAAAACTATGACGAAAAATGTTTGGCGACTGCGTTTTTTTCACTGACGAAAACGAAATAAAAACGAAATAAAAGTTAAGCTGTGATGACTAAAACTAAGACAAATATATTGACAGTTTCGTCTACAAAATAAAAACTAGACTAAAAAAAACGTTTGGAGGGACTAGTGGAGAAGAGAGTCATTTTATGTTTGGTCGCTCTCAGGTGTTGCAACCAAGTGTAAAATAAGTCATTATGATGCCATCAAGGCCTGCCAAAATGCATTTTAGTTGACTAAATCAACTGTAGATTTAGTCGCCTAAAAACATCTGATATTTAGTCAACAAAAATTAGACTAAAACTACAACTTTTCAGGTGACTAAATCATGACTAAAATTAAATGACATTTTATTCAAAAGACTATGACTAAAACTAAATCAAAATTTGCTGTCAAAAACAACATTGCATTAAGTGTCATATGTTTTCATTTTCTTGATAGTCAGTGTGCCATGTCAACATTAAGTTACAGAGATGTGAGCGGACTTAATTTAATCGACTATATCTTTTTTACATCTCTCGCACACTTAATATGCCAGTGTGCCATTGATCACCCTCCCATGTGCCAACGTTGCCTACCTCTGGCTTACACTGATCTGGTTGTGAACTCACTGATCTGGTTGTGAACCGATAGAATCTAAGCGGATATGTTTGCTCCTGTGCCTGGGCAGGGAGCATCACCATGGCCCTGCTGGAGAACCTGCAGCCAGAGGAGGTGTACCTGGTGAAGGTGTCAGCGTCCAACCAGATGGGAGACGGACCCTTCAGCCACGCCGTGGAGCTGCCGCCCAGGACCCACGCTTCCTCGCCCTCCGGACACGTCCCCCGACACGGACGTGGACACGGGTCCGCACACACTCCAGGTCAGTGGGGGAGGATGGGTCGAGCGAAGGTTCTTACAGTTAACGGAAGCTAACGAAATAACGAAAACTAAACTAAAAACTAAAAAAAAAAAAGGTTAACAGAACTAAATAAGATGGATAACTAACTGAAACTGTATTGTGTGTTTACAAAACTAACTAAAACGAACTGAAATTATAGACAAAATGCCTTCCGTTGTTCTCGTTGTATATTTTTTTAATTGTATCTTTTGTTGAGTTTTTATTATAATAAAAAGTATGAGCTCGATCACTAGAACTAATGGGCTCTGAAAGTAGCCGATCTACAAGCTCACAACGTGTCGCAGCGCAACACGTCGTGAGCTTGTAGATTGAAGCTTGTGGATTGTGAGCTTGTGGATTGAATTGAGTTTTTTAAAGGTGCTTGGCTATGTCTTGGGGTGACACTTTTATTTGACTTTGCAGCGTTCTCCGACGGCTTCTACCACCTGGACCAGAGGTCCATGACAGGCATCATAGTGGGCGTGTGCATCGCTCTGAGCTGCATCATCATCTGTGCCTTCATCCTGGTGTGTAGAGGAAAACACAGGTACTGATCACTCTCCTACCTATTAGACTAGCGGCACTATTCTGGGGCCGGAACATTCGGCAAAAGAAATAGGGTCTTCTTTCTACAAGCTGTGGGCTTTTAGATTGAGCTATTCTTTGGCAACAAGATTAGTTTGAAAAAAGAGCGAACCATAAGTACAGAGAAAATTCAACTTTATCAAGTATAGATAAACTTTATTTCAGACACACTATCTCTGCTATTTTCACTAGTTTTGTACGACAGTCTTGTAGGGTGAAGCAGGGCTTTGCTTAACACATGGGCTGCTCAGGTTTATAACATTTCTAGCTGTTGCTGCTGCCGCCGTTCACTCACGCTTTATTTTGAACAGCCTCGGAAGCTTTGTGCGTGTGTACGTGGGTGTCCACTGACGATTGAGGAAGATAATCCCTTTGTTTACAAAAGCTCGCGAAACTAAAATCCAAACGGGAGCCGACCATCGCGTTATAGTGTCGCCGTGAAAACAATCAGATCTCTGCTTCCCTGGCGTTCTTTTCACCTCATTCAGAGATAAAGCCCTTTTTATGTTTCAGAGTAGAATGGAAATCAATGTAACCAGCCTCCGCCATTTTCTCCCTCTCTCTCTCTCTCTCTCTGCTACGGGGTGACGTATGGACTCGGGTCATTCAGAGGGCAGGCAGCAGCACGTACAGTTAACCCTTCGTTGTCTCGTTCAGGGACGAGTTTGGCGTGGTGACACCTAGTGGCCTTAACTCGTTACTGAACGAGTTTGGCCTCCCAAGTGTACGAGAAAAAAGAAAAAAAAGTACACATTTGAAACTTGTAGATACAAGCCCGACAGTGACGAACTGTATGAATGACATCTAACTTGTTCTCTTTCAGGAAACTGTCGGCCAGTAAGACGTACCGGGAGGGAGGAAGCACGTCGTCCACGTCGGGCGCCAGTCACCTGGGCTCTGAGGGGGCGGGGTCTGACGGCGCTGACGTCAGCGTGCCCATGATGACGGAGCAGCACTTCATCGATGCCAAGGTACCCGTCACCAGGATCAGAATAATAAATGAAACTTTATTTATATGACCATGCCAAAAGCTAAACACACAAAACAAAAGGAAAAGATTAAAAACAATGCAGAAAACAACGCAGAGAAATGAATACATAACGTTCATAATTTCATGCATGCTGCCTTTGGGTACAGCAAGGAACATTTTGCATTTCTTTCACCACAGTAAATGCTGTTTTGACCTTTTACAGACGGGTAAAGGGGCTGGGGCAAGAATAGCAGATCTATATCTGTGTAGGGCAATTTGTCGTCCAAAACAGAGTTTAAGTGGTTAATCAATCTAATCGATTTAGTCGATTCTGAAATAATCTATTCCAATGTTTTAGATTAAAAAAAGAGAATCTGCTTCTCGATTATTCAATTAACTGAACAAGTTAAATCAATAGTGGCATTTCTAGTAAACATGATGTAAAATGATCAGAAATACTGTACAATCTGACTACAAGAGACTGGCAACATGTACTGTAGCTTCCAGAGAAAAGTGTATTTGACTATAGTGTAGACATCTATACAGTATATCTTCAATATTTGACTGTACACATTACTTACATTAAGTTCTATATTTGACTATACACATTATTTACTTGCAGTTCTATATTTGACTGTACACATTACTTACATTAGGTTCTATATTTGACTGTACACATTACTTACATAAAGTACTATATTGTTGTATTTCTAGGGTGGAACAAATCTGATGATTAATAATCAGGGACCGGTTCAGCCCAACGCTGAGAAGAAAAGGAAGAAGAAGTGGTTTTCATTCAGCAGTGAAGAGAAAACCAACGAACAGGTACCAGTCTTTACTGTCTTAACTTCATCAACTGTTAAATAAATACATACAAACTTACTCATGAATGAGGGCATAAATCTGCTATCTTTTTAAATCATGGAAATTTGTGCAAATCTTTGAATATATATATTTTTAAAGCGAACATTTGTAACTCAAATCTTTGGATTTGAGATCTGTGGAACAACAACATATTTTGAGATGGGGGTCCTATGGCCACATACATATAGTTTTGGGGGTCCTTGACATGAAAAGGTTTGAGAACCACGGATGTCAAAGAAACATACGTTTTTCCAAAACCTTAGAAAGGTTTTATAAGACATTCGTGGAAAGGACAGGCCTCAGGTCTAAAGCAGTGTTTCTCAACCTTTTCAAGCAGCGACCCCCAAAATAATCATAATTTAACTGGGGACCCCCCCACCCTGACGAGCACTAAGAGTTGAGGCATTACATTTTGTATAACATGTGGAAATAGCCGATCTACATGCTCTGCTCACAACGCCTCGAAACGCGAGGCGTTGTGAGCATGTAGATCGGCTGTTTTCACAATTTCAGCCTCTAACATTTGACAATTTGGCCAATGTTTAATTGTCATTTTAGAAGTATTAAAAAGTCCTTAAATTGTCTCTTTAGAAATGTGCTATATACACTTAAACTTTGTGTTGGTTTGTTTACTGTTGAGTGAGAAAACAGGGTTGCACATTAAGTTAATCATCCCGGGACCCCCCCAAAATAATTTGGGGACCCACAGGTTGAGAACCACTGGTCTAAACGTGTGTGAACTTCCCCTCAGGTGCAGAGGAGCTCCCACGGCGTCCACGCCTACGAGGCGGGCGCCACCGTGCTGTGCTACGAGGACGAGCTGGCGGGAGGCGGGGGGGTGTCGCCCAACGAGCCCGGCGCCATGCGCGCCCTGCTGGGGGGCGGAGGAGGAGGAGACACGGAGGGCTCGTCCAACAGCGAGGGCAGCCACGAGACGGGCGACTCGGGGCGCTTCTCCCACGACGAGACGGAGATGACCAACCTGTCCTACGGCCGCCACGGGGGCAGCCGGACCGCCTCTATGGGAGCTGAAGAGGAGGAGGAGGAAGAGGAGGAGGAGGAAGAACGGGAGGAGAGCAGAGAGTCAGAAGACGGCGGCAGACGAGACGGCAAGATGGCCGAGCAACAAGGTCACCTGGAGCTGAAGGTGGCTGTGGTCACCGAGCAGGTGGAAGCCCTGTGAACGTGAAGCTCCAAGACTGCTCCTTAGTCTGCACTTTCTATCGTATCTTTGTTGTTTTTGTATGTATGTGCGTGCGTGTGTGTGTGTGTGCGTGTGTGTGTGTGTGTGCGTGACGGAGAGAAAACCTCAAATGCTATAGGCTCGAGCCTATACTCCATAGCGTAACGGTGTTGCTCACTTTTTAGGTGGCGAGCGCAACATAGATTATAAACTCCGGGCCCGGGCGTTTGAAGGGTTTTCTTCTTCTCGTCTCCTTTTCGAATGTCGTTCTCCTTGTTTGTGTTTTCTCGTTTTATTTTTTGTGTGTATGTTTTCGCAAGAAGAAAAGAAGAAATTCTCACCCACCATGAATGTTTTCAAGAAGATTGTCAAAAATGTGGAAAAAAAGTGACTGTTACGTTTCTGACATTATTTAAGAGTTTATCACTGGAGCAAAAGGAGAGAGCAAGAGAGAGAGAGAGAGAGAGAGAGATAGAGAGAGAGAGAGAGCGAGCGAGCGAGCGAGCGAGGGAGGGAGAGAAAGAGAGAGAGAGAGAGAGAGAGAGAGAGAGAGAGAGAGAGAGAGAGGCTGTTTTGCTGGATATCTACCTCGATTTACCTCTTGGTAAACCACATACACTAATGTATTTAATAACTACTTATACCTGCGTCATGTGACGGGCTGCTTCAGTCACCTGACCTTTGATACTTCCTGATGGCTTTTTTCTAACTGCTGAGTTAGAGTCATCCATTTTGTTTTGCTTTTGTTTTGTTTTGTTGTGAATTGAAGGATTCTGCGCAGGGGCACTGCGACATCTGATTAACCACTTCACACCTGCTGTCCCGAGTCTGGGCATGTCATTTATAGGTCAACATTAACGAAAACCTTCAAGAAAATTCCCCCTCCGCCCAAAAAATAGATTGCGGTATTATCTCAGCGAAACATTTTATTCAGAACAAGGTCTTTCACAGTGAATTAAAGTCATCATCGACCTGTGTGAATGAGGCATCAACTATACGAATAGTTTCTGATGTGAAATACTCGTCCCGGCGATGTTTGTATGGTTTATTCCTCACACACCCCATGTTGTGTAAAAAAATACCTTAATTTTCTGATTTCTTATCGTCGTTGTCGGGTGAAAACCTTGTATGTCCAAAACCGTTCGTTTTGCATTTTCCATTAAAAAAATTATTTAAGCTATAGCGAAAACAGCCCATCTACAAGCACACAACGCCTCGCACTGCGAGGCGTTGTGTGCTTGTAGATCTGCTGTTTTCACTACTTTTGTGCGACAGCCTTGTATGATGAAGCAGGGCTTAACTTTCCGAAAAAACGTACAAATTTGAAACTTGGAGATACAAGGTTTCTGCCCAACAACGACGTTATCCAAGAAGCACCAGATGTTTAGATCAGTGATTCTCTAAAGGTTTTAGTTTCAAGGACCCTCATAACTCGGAGAGGGTACACATGGAATCTCCATCCAGAATGCACATGATACCGTTGTCACCTCCTCAAGATGTCATTATGTTCTATTTATCCAGCCCACCATCAACACACATTTCATTTGATCCATTATAGATTAATGGTGTCAGAAAAATGTTGAATGTCCGCTTTTCCCCCCTCCTTTTTACCATGCGCAGTTTGCCCCTGCCCACTTCCTGTTTTATACTACCTCGTTTGAAAACAAAAGAATATTTTATTGTCTTATTATTTTCCTAAACTCAGGGAACAAGGTTTAGTACGTCGGAAAAGCCGTGTAAAATGCTACACGGTGAACTTCACAGGGTATTGTTCTCAGTACTAAACTATTGTAGAGCGAGATTGCCTAATAGGTGAATATTATATGAATAATGAATGTATTTCTGCAACGTTTGTGCCAGTCTGTTGCAGAAGCTGACCACTGTAAGCCCCATGATTTAACAATTAGTGGCTCGCCTGCGTCGCGCTCCAAAGAATTGCCGATGTAGCAAGTCCACAACACATCACATCTGTGGGCTTCTAGATTGAATATTTGTGGCGCACGACACTGGCGCGTAGCTACGTGTGAATCGGGCTTCAGAGGTTGAAAGACCCTTTTTAGTTTAGTGTAGTTACTAGCTGGAATAATGTCTAGTTGTACGGTATGCTTTGGTTTGTTGATTTCTTCCTTTTTTATCCACAAGAGAAAAGAAAATACCAAAAGTGCTTGTATTGACATGTTGGTGTACAGCTAGAACCTTAAAGCTTTAGAACTGGCCTTTAATGTGGCAAAGGGAATCCCTCGGGTGCTGAAACCAAAGTCTAATCTTTTTTTTTCTGAGGGAGGACTTCTGACACGTGAGGATGCAAAGACTTTATGAAGTATGATTGTTGAAAAAGCAACGGAAGTGTTTGTTCTAATCAGCGATGTGAAAGTGAAGAATCGAATGAACACCGCAAAAACCTTTGCCTCAAAAAAGATCTATATTTTTGTTGACAGATTTTTTTGTACCACCGAGTACGCAGCGTTCTAGTTCCTTTTTGTTCCAAGTAGTCGATGCTTTACTGTAGAATAGACGGAAAAAAATAATAATTTAGCACTTGTCTGGCAAGTTAGTTTTGTATTATCAGCCAATCTGCAGCGGTGACTGACAACTAGAATCCAAAAGAATTGTTTTGCTCCTTTCGGTTTTTATGCTTTTTTTTTGTTTTGTTTTTGTTTTGAATGCTCAGCTGATCTCCGGGGCTAAAATGTAAAAAAAAGAAAGAAAAAAGAATAAGTGTTTATGTTTATGTGATTCAGACCAAAGAAGAAATGCAGCCTTTGTGAGATCAGCTGAGATGCTGCTTCTCGATCGACCGCCTTGCACATTGTGTGCTGTTGTTGTCCTGTGACGAAAATGCCTGATTTGTACTGGTGTTGCGCGCCGTGTCTGTGCACGAAAAATACATTTGCCACTCTACAAGCTCACAGCGCGACGCCGATGTGACACGTCGTGAGCTTGTAGAGCTGCAATTTCTTTAGGGGGCGCAACACGACGTGCAACCAAAGTATAACTCACCCAAAAGAGTTTGGATCGCGCGTTAAAAAACTCTCAGAAAGTGCCCACAGGATTTCCACTTCCAGTGACAATTATAATCATTTCCATGCGCACTAAATCATATTTATCCTATCGTAGGTGGTCCTCAAGCAAGGAGTTACTGTTGCACACGGGTGTCTGTACATTGTAGGTGAAAATTATATGCAGTTCTATAAATTATATTATATGGGATTATCAACCTGTGGTGCAACAGTGTTGTCATGCGCAAAAAAAAAGAAAAAGTATGCATCCGTTAACTTATTATTATTTATTAAATATATTTAAAATGGACATCAATCAATGAAGGAACAATAGACTTCTTCCATTTACAATTTAGGTATTTAGCAGACGCTCTTAATCCAGAGAGATTTACAATAAGCAAGGACAACACAAAATTGGATGCAAAATTATAAATTCTTATACAATTTAAATTCAAATAAATACATTATTAATCATGTGCAAAACTATACACATCTTAAAGTCATGCTTCACTGTGCATTCATACATTATTCATGCATTCATACATAATATACTCTATATAAGTTCATATACACTGATCTCAGTCAACATGCATTAGTTTATCAGTACGACAAATTGTAACAAGTTCTGGGGATGCATACGTTTTGTTTTGTTGTGTGTGATGATGTGATATGATTCAATCAGAGGATTTCTATCTATTAGGATGACCGTAATATTATGCAGGAAACACAATCAACATTAACGTTCTTTTGACGAGCAAACGATATAAACCAAAGATTGTTGAAGTCACTGCTGCATCGTATTGGCAAGAGCTCAGTCTAAATGCATACTATCTTATTGTGTAATAATACTATTTGTCATGTTCATTGTCCTCAAACCTACACTATGTCATTTCATAACAACTTTGTGTTTGTTTTTTTTTGCTTTTGCTAGACAACCAACAAACCCAGATGAAAATGGTAACACTGTGTGCTTGTACTGGTTTGAAACTTCTGGTTTGAAATTGATTCCTAAAATATTTGAATGTTTGACACAAAATAATAGTACAAATGGTGTAGACGTGTAGTTATACCTGAAATAATGTGTCTGAATCTGTGTCAAACCTTATAGTGTTTGTTTTGTTTTGCTTATTCCAGTTGCATTATTATGGTTTCTTTGAGTATTATTCACCATGTTGCTGCTGTTGTCATGTAAACTGCAATCCAATGCACAGATGGTGGTAAAATATTCAAAGACGCCACATAGAGATAATCCACAGTATTCCACAATGACAGGCGACACCGCACTGGGATGCTTAGAAATGCCCGATCCAGAACCTCAGAAAAAACGGCTTCCTTTTGCCAATAATGTTGGATTTGTGTTAAAACGTTTCAATCAGAACAAAACTCTTTATTGTGAGCAGTATCGGGGGAATATCTGTCCAGCATGTGTTGTTGCTAAATACTGAACCCTTGTTGGGCTTTTGGAGAATTGGTCAGCTGTAGCACAGTCATAATGGTTTGGTTCCGTGGTTCTCAAAGTGGATTTCAGGGACTCTCTAGGTTCGTTTGTGGGGGTCTAAATTGACCCTCACAAGTCTGTAACTTTGACAGTGTACAGATGGAACCAAATGAACCCTGACGGGTCCATTTGGTTCCATTTGTACACTGTCAAAGTTAAGGGGAGACCTTCAGATTTCGTTTGAGAACCACTGGTTTAGTTGTTATAATAAACACAGCACATACACATCTTGTTTTCTAGATGTTGAAAATGAGACTTTAAAATAAAACAGTCTGTGAAGTTACATACTACCTCAGGTTATTATTCTACCTTTTTGTTTTACTATTTTGATGACGATAGATGCAGATATAACAACAACGTTGTTGGGTCATCATCATGAATGTTTGTGAGATGATGGACATCGGTGAAACTTGTTCCTGGCTCTAACGTTTCAAACTTTATTTTTTTTGTTTGCTGGAATAGTGTTTTCCGTTGTCCTGAGCATGTGATGTGAATTTAAAAGGATAAAGTGTAGGTTTAAAATGTGTTCTGATTTGACTGTAGCCCATGGAGTCCTACTCTGCAGTATAACGTTGCGGTTCTTATAAAATGTGTTCTATGGCTGGCTTCAGCTGCACAGGTTTGGGGGGGCAGTGTGGGTCAAAAAAAAAAAGTTTGATTCTACTTTGTTGTTGCGAGCGGTGACACGCCCCGGAGTCGATAGCTCGACCTACAAGCTCACAACATGTCGCAGCCCGACATGTTGTGAGCTTATAGATCTGCTATTTTCCCGGCGCTTGACAACCGGCGTGAAATGAAAATGTAACTCCGGCTTAACAGTTTAATCTCAGGGGAACCCATCGCTGCTCCTCCTCTAAGTGAAAGCGGGCACATAAGCCTTGAAAGAAAATGAATGTACCTTTTTGTAATTATTACGTATGGTTTCAGATTTTTGTTTTTGTTTTGTTATGATATATTATTTGTTTGTCTTTGCCCTTTTAACGAAAGAATTTAATTGCATTTACAACAATGTTTCCTGCCAAAAAATGTTTTATCGTTAATAGACAATTTTATACAAGTTGTTAATTATGAAAATGGTTGATTCCCAGTTCAATAAAAGAAAACAATATAGAAATAGCACCACTTCTACTGTTGTATTTTAGAGCAATATCACTTTTTCCACGCATTTCCTTCTCAATATAACTAATACCATTGAGATGGTTTAGGTTGAGAAATGTGGTTAGGTTATCTACTGTTTCATTGAACATTAGCAGTAGAACTTCTTTGAAAAAGTAATATAGAATAATCATCACTATCAGCAGTAGACTCATGGATATTGGTTTAAATGGTAATATTAAACATGATTGGAGTGCACTGGGGCCACTATTAGCACTTAGCAGTAGCGCTGATTCGTGATTAGGCTACTATAGGTAGGCTAGGCTAACAAGGATGGATAGAATAGAACAGGGTTCCCCAAAAGCCGGCCAACGGGACACTTGCGGCCCGCGAGGGGCAACTGGCTGGCCCGGTGCATACTTTTCAGACTGTAACAACCAAATATTGTGTGGTCCTTGTGTGACACAATGTTGTGGCCCTTGGCTTGGTACCCTAGACATAATTTGGCCCTTGTGGGAAACTAATTGGTGGAACCCCGGCATAGCATCAGGAACGAGTACATTGGAGGCCAGGATGCGATGGTGTGGACATGTACAGAGGAGGGATAGTGAGTATATTGGTAGAAGGATGCTGAGGTTGCAACTGTCAGTCAGGCAGGAGGCCTAGAGGAAGACCAAAGTTAACACATTGGTGATGGGTCACTTCACACATCAAAGTATAGGCACTAGACTGTAGCCTCAGTGGGGGATGTCATGGTTCTTTACCAAACAAAAAAGGCAAATATAGAAAGAAATGGAACAATATTAATCAACCAAAAAGTGAGATTTTAAATGTTGTACAGAAGGAAGCCAAGAAACCTAGCTCTGGTCGCAACATATTCTCACCTTCAAAGCGTCAGACAACTGACGCCCTGTCAAGTACCGTAGAGCGTCGGACGAGGGGACGCTTTACATTACTAACACTATGGACCAGAGCTAGGGTCTCCGCCAGGCCAGGTAGGTTTCCTCCTGCGAGGGAAATTCAGTATTTTCAGCCCAACCCAGCTGATGCGTGAGCAATTAGGGGTTAAGAGTGTTGCTCAGGGACACACATCGACATCGCTACCCTGGCCTGGAATCGAACCTGGGACAACCAGGGGCTCTGGTTCCCCAGGCGGGATCACTAACCATTCAGCTATATGCCGCCCCCGGCAATGCTGCCAGCAAAAATAAGAACAGGAGGGACAATGTTGCTAAAACATCATAATTTAACATTGTGTTAAAACATTTATTGTTTAGGAAACAGCACCAGTGTGTGTGTGTGTGTGTGTGTGTGTGTGTGTGTGTGTGTGTGTGTGTGTGTGTGTGTGTGTGTGTGTGTGTGTGTGTGTGTTCCTGTTTTACCCACCATCTAAAAACTGTTAACACAGTCACATTCTGGGGACCTCCCTACTTTGTGGGGACAAAAGGTTGGTCCCCAATATACAGTATAAAAGTTGTTATTGCAAAAGCAAAATCTTACAGTCTGGATTAGCAAAGTATAGTAATAGGCTACCTGCATATTATCTAAGTAAAATATCTGAATTTAAAAACAGGATGAAAAAGAATAAATATTGCACTAATTATTCCAATATCATCTCAACTTTCTGCCACACATTTTAAATGAGCAAAGAATTCTGCCTATCTAGTATTAAACCTCATTGTTCGCTTGTTTCTAATTGTATGTCGGCTCAACAGTCAAAAAGCCACAGCATGAAACTACTAATGTCAGCAACATCAACCATTCTGTAAACAACACCGTCTTCACTTCTCCTTTCTACCATATCTGAGACATCAACCATTCTGTAAACCACACCGTCTTAACTTCTCCTTTCTACCATATCTGAGACATCAACCATTCTGTAAACAACACCGTCTTAACTTATCCTTTCTACCATATCTGAGACATCAACCATTCTGTAAACAACACCGTCTTAACTTCTCCTTTCTAACATATCTGAGACATCAACCATTCTGTAAACCACACCGTCTTAACTTCTCCTTTCTACCATATCTGAGACATCAACCATTCTGTAAACCACACCGTCTTAACTTCTCCTTTCTACCATATCTGAGACATCAACCATTCTGTAAACCACACACCATCTTAGCTTCTCCTACCCGGACACTCTAACTACAAGGCCACTGAGCTGGTATATATACTATATATGTTGTTTACATACATACATTATTAGCCCTGATGACCATGCAGTCTTGTGCAAAAGTTTCAAATTAATTTTACATAGCCTGTTATTTAGACCAGGGCTTTTCAAAGTGGGCGACGGGGCACCCTGGGGTGCCGCAACGGCAGTCCAGGGGTGCCGCGAGATCATTTGATGATATTTGGAATTCATTTGGACACTTGAAAAAATATTTAGTATCATTTTAAACTTGAAGTACAAAGTTATTTTCAGTCAGTTCTAACCCAATCTGGCTAGCCATCGTCACGAAAAGGGACCGCCCACTTGTCCCTTTTCTATCATTGACTCTTGTCTCGAGAGATTGGTTCTAACCAAATGGCTATTATCTCAACGTTTTCCTCGCAACATCACTAAAATATCGTCACAGAAACCTCGTATCTCCAAGTTTGAAATGTGTACGTCTTTTGGTAAAGCAAGGCCCTGCTTCATCATACAAGACTGTCGTATCATACAAGACTGTCGCACAAGCACACAACGCCTCGCGATGCGAGGCGTTGTGTGCTTGTAAATCGGCTGTTTTCACTATTTAGTACATTTTATAGATGATAAATACAAAACGAATGGTTTTGAACACACAAGGTTTGCACCCGAGAGATTTGATTTGACTCACAGTCCATATAGTCAGGGATTTTTAATAAAACCCTGGGAATAAATTCCTTACCAAACAATTTCTTCACCTATGTGTTGGTAAAGGTGTCTAGTAACATATCTAACAAAGATTGAAATTCAACATCCCTAGCAAAATGTTTGACAGCTAGGGTAATTCTGGGTCTCATTGACTTACTATAGACTGTACTATAAGGCAAAAAATACCTCCCAACAATATGTTTTAAGTAGCATGTTAGGGGTCTAACTAGTTGTTTTTAATTATTCTGAATCCATTGCAAGCATTTGTTTTGAACGAAAAACATTCATTGGGCCAAAAACAGACGCAAAAAAACGATAGTTTAGTCATCACTTTTCACAAGGTGTATGGGGTCCATTTTTGGCCCAAGGAATGTTTTTGGGCAACCCTGAGGTCGCCTTCCACCCTCAGGTGTCTTACTAGTTATAAGTAATAATTGCTATAGGGCGTTTGTTCAGTAACAGGGGCCTCACTGTCTCAGTCAGGTCTATAGTATAAAACAGAAAATCATTTACTGCTTAAAATGAGAAATCTCGTCTTTTTCTCCTCTGTCCACAATGCCAAAGTTGAGAATCTCGTCTTTATTTAATTACCGTATTTTCCGGACTATAAGGCGCACTTAAAAGCCTTTAATTTTCTCAAAAAACGACAGTGCTATAAGAAAACGACTATAAGAAAACGACAGTTTTCTTATAGTCCAGTGCGCCTTATATATGGATCATTCATTGACTTTGACATTCCCTTTAGCACAGCTCCATCTGTTGGATGCATAACGCAACGGTAGCGTCTATTATGTGCGCCTTATAGTCCGGTGCGCCTTATAGTCCGGAAAATACGGTACATTAGATATGCACCCATGAGTGAAATCCGTACTACGATACCCATAATGCAACGTAAAATGACGTTGTCTGGAAATGCCCAATGCCCAACAATAGGATGTCTGTCTCCATGGAAATGGAATGAGAAAAGTCTGTTTATTTCGGAATATGCGTTTTTGGTCAAAACAAGCTTTTTTTCTACGGACCCTAACTAAAGACCGGATGATGGCGGATACACTATTCTACCTTTAAAAGAAAGGAGTTACTGAGTGTCCATGACAACCAGGTTGCAGTAAAGCGGGTCTTGTTTTGGAGGAGGGCGGGTCTTCATCTTGTAGTAAATGTAGAATCCAACACACACCACCAGCAGGACACACATTTCAGCCACATGGAAGTAGACCCACACACTGTGATCTGAAAGACAACACAACACAACAAATACATGCATGTTACACAACAATTATTATTATTATATGCTTTCTAAATTTAGAATATTATTTTTATTTATTTTTTGTGTTGTCACTGCTGCTGTATCCTAGTGGCTCACAAGTCAGCGGTGCACGCTATTATTATTATTATTATTGCGACCGTCAGGTCGCAGTTACTATCAAAACCTCGACCAGCTGTCCGTCTGTCAGTCAGTCAGTCTGTCACACGTCACACGTCACACTTTTGCCCTGCTCATATCTCCACAACCACCCATCAATGCTCACATGGCCCTCTTCTAGCGCCACCATGAGACCGATTCTTGCAAAACACATTTTGGGACACTTCTCCTACAGATTTTGCCCGAAAATCACACAAATCGGTACACAGTATGTCTACACTCATGTCATCAACATGCATCTCTCCCATATAGCACCACCATCAGGCCGATTTCTTCAAACACTTTTTTGGACACTGCTCCTACACAAATTTTGCTCTCAAATCACGCTGCGACCCGACGGTCGCTTATCTCCCGATTAGGGAGTCTTACTGGTTACCCATTACTGTCACGTTCATCAGCATCAGTTATAATGTTATAATCATATTCAGTCTCACATGGACAAGGTGAGATGTTCTCCGCTACAACGTCTCTGCTGAAGATGTTGTAGACGACGCAGCCCAGGAGTCCAGACGTCCCAGGAATCAGAGTGACGTTCTGAGTGTCATGGTGTCCAGAGAGGGTTTGTCCGTCCAGAGTCCAGCTGTACTGGACACCGTCCCCCTCACAGGAGCAGGACACCCTCATCTGTCCCTGGGACAGACACTCAGAGGACAGCTTAGGAGGAGACACCAGAGCTGGAGGACAACACAGTCAAAGACATTAGATTGAAAGTAGATGTCACATTCAAACTGAAACTTCAACGTACTGGCATGCAGTAAGAGCTTGTTGTCACGAATCAGATGAATATCTGTGGTCAGCATTAGTTTCAATACATAAACAAAAATAGATAGTGCGTGTTGTGTACTTGTGGGGGTGGTGCCCTTCCTTTATGTTGAGGTCTCAAATTTGAGATATTGGTTATTTTTCTTAAATTGTTTGGAGGCTGTAACAGGGTGTTTGTGTCCTTACAATGCACCATTTACAGTTTCTGACATATTACGGCTGCATTTATGCATTTTATTCACAGTTCTTCTTGTCTCTACTTTAACGGATAATATATCTGCATGTAAACAAGAAACAGCTTATATTATGCTATATGACTATATATATATTTTTTATAATTTACATTCATAGCTAATCAACAATAAAACTAACATATCGTTGTTGTTGTTGTCGGGTGGAAACCTTGTATGTCCAAAACCTTTGGCTTTGTTTTTATCATTTTAAACACGATTTTAAGTTTTAAACTAGTGAAAATAGATCTACAAGCACACGGTGTGCTTGTAGATCTGCTATTTTCACAAGTTGTACAAAAGGGTCATATTGGACAGCAACCCCACCCCCTGGCCCTGGCCCATCATGGACAGCTCCACCTACCTTACCTGCATCACTCCCATTCATTCACCACACCTGCACCTACTCAGCCCTAATCAGTGGCTGGGCTGTAGCAGTTTGGCAAGAGAAGCAACACATGCGCCTACAGTACCTGAGAGATCCCTGGCCGGAGGCTTATCATGTTATGCGTAAATGACGTGAGTTTGCTTGATGTGGTGTTTGTATGGTTATTGACCTAAAGCATATTCACTGACTGTTGTGTTGTAGATCATTGGTTAATTGTGAATTGTAGAACTGCTTTGCCTTTAGTGTTTGTAATGCATGTCATTTGTAGACCTTAACCGTTTGCCTTTAGTGTTTGTAATGCATGTCATTTGTAGACCTTACCCGTTTGCCTTAAAGTGTTTGTAGCCTAATGCAGTCACTTGGTGTTAAAGGACATTACAGTATTTAACCTGGATAATTTCACTGTTTGATTATTGTTAAATGTAGTAGTGTATAATTATGTATGTATTCTTAAATGAATGTATTTGTATATTGCAGAATAAACCATAACATAAAATGGAACACCTCCTCTACATGGCTTTCTAACTGAAGCACCCATGGTGAACCAAACCCCTAGCCAGCCCTGAACCCTAGAGAATACCCTTCTACTTTACACAAGTTTTGTGCCATAGTCTTGTGTGATGAAGCAGGCCTTTACTTTACGAAAAAAAACGTATATACGCTTGAAACTTGGAGATACAAGGTTTCTGCCCGACAGTGAATCTGCATAATATGAAAGTGCAGATGTTCCAGATGTTCTCTCAGAGCTGAACATAATCAGCGGTGTAATCGGTAAACATTTATAACAATGTTTTATTCACTGAACTGCTGAAAACTGAACTTAACAATATCATGTTGTCAATGATTGTTGATTATTTAATGTATATCAGTTCTTATTCGCAGCACCTTACCTTGAACAGACAGATGGAGATGTTGAGTTTCATTGAGCTTTCCTGATGACCCATTAGTGATTGTAAGGACATAATGAGCTTCATCACTCCTTGTGATGTCACTCATCTCAAATGTCCCACTACTGACATTAAAGGATGATCTGTTTTTGTATTCTTTAGCAGGAATAACAGGTCTATTGTTTTTAATCTTGACTATTACAATTGTGTTATTCTTTTTAATATTGTATTCAAATCCTTTCTCAAACTTCTCCACCAGGCGCAGACCAACGGTTCCTCCCAGCGCGGCATAGCATTGAGTTCCATTCTGTCTGGCATCACAGTCGGTCTCTATAGCTGAATAAGATAAATATAACATCAGTCGGTCTCTAAAGCTGAATAAGATAAATATATAACATCACAGTTGGTCTCTATAGCTGAATAAGATAAATATATAACATCACAGTCGGTCTCTAAAGCTGAATAAGATAAATATAACATCAGTCGGTCTCTATAGCTGAATAAGATAAATATATAACATCACAGTCGGTCTCTAAAGCTGAATAAGATAAATATATAACATCACAGTCGGTCTCTATAGCTGAATAAGATAAATATATAACATCACAGTCGGTCTCTATAGCTGAATAAGATAAATATAACATCCCAGTTGGTCTCTGTAGCTGAATAAGATAAATATATAACATCACAGTCGGTCTCTATAGCTGAATAAGATAAATATATAACATCACAGTCGGTCTCTATAGCTGAATAAGATAAATATAACATCAGTCGGTCTCTATAGCTGAATAAGATAAATATATAACAACATCGCAGTCGGTCTCCTTAGCTGAATAATAACATACATACTGTCCATAACATACATAATATATCTTAATATATCTATCATATATCATAGTGAATACAAATAAATGCATTAAATAAAGCAGCTTCTCACCATGAGACAGTCCAGCTGTCACCATCAGTAGAACAAACACAGTCTCCATGTGGTCTGGTCTGATGTTAGGAGAGGAGAGGAGAGGAGAGGTGGAGATCTGGTCAGATGAGAGGAGGTGGAGGTCGTAGGTCAGAGGCAGGTGGAGGTTAGAGAGGTGGATGCAGGCTCTGTGACTCTGAGAAGCAGATCAACAGATAGATTCAACATGGAGCCAAGCGCTCCGTAAAACACTTTGTCTGTCAACCAATCATCGCGTCGCAACACCGGATTCTGACCAATGATAAAACATGGTGTTACTGATGGTCTAGCCTGGCTACACGAGACTAGTTTAGAGGAAAGAGGAAGTCAAACCGCCTTTTATGAAGAGAAAAAGAAAGAAATGCTGTTTTTTGTGTTGGAAGAGGATATGAGTTAATATTAGTGCTTTGGTAACACTCGCTATGCATCTCATGTCTATAGGAGGAATGGGGAACTAAGCAGTTTCGGCTTGCGGGGAGCACGTGACCCAAAGGGGCCTTGGAGTGATGATGGGAGCAGGCTATAGCAAATATTCACATGTAACTATGGAACATCCTCGGTATGGATGTGAACACACTGTTCTTCACATTGCATATTGTGGGTCATGAAGGGAAAAAAAGACATATAGGAAAGAGTAACTACATGAACACTTGGTATATTTTTACTCTACACATCTAACTATTAATTTAGCCAATGTCTGTCCGCCGTCTGTCTGTCTGCATGCTGACATCACTGATACTAAACAAAGAGTGTCGCCACCATGGTAACAATGCCCAACTGACATCAACAAAGCCCAACTACCTGACTGACATCACTGACTGACATCACTGCAGTGCCCAAATTTGGAGATGAGATCACCGACTGGCCTGGACATGGACATGGTTCTCCAACATTTCTTCTGGGACTCCTACATTCAATCCCTCATTGCACAACCCCGGGTAAAGGACTAGTATCTATAAATGTTGTCCAGTAGATCCTATCTATAAATGGTGTCCAGCAGATCATATCTCACACCAAGCCAGGTTTTTCATAATTTTAGGGCAGGGGTCTTCAACGTTTTCAGGCCAAGGACCCCTTAGCTGATATATATATATATATATATATATATATATATATATGTATATATATATATATATACATATGTATAAAATTGTGTTGCAGATTAAAAATGTTCATAGATTTCTTAGACAGTTTAGACTTGTTTGACAGCAATGTCATCATGTTGGAGTAATGTGTATTTAACCACTTGAAACCTCAAATACTTTAGTCTGCTCTCCTTTTCCCTCTACAAACCTTTTTGCCAAAAATAGCGGATCTACAAGTTTACAATGCCTCGCAGCGCAAGGTGTTGTAAGCTTGTAGATCTGCTATTTTTGGCTCATGTTCCACTCAGAATAGGGATGCTTGGGTTCAAGTGGTTAATGTAAAAAACATGATCCTATCACACAAAGATTTGGCAGCCCCCTGTAGTAACTCTGAGGACCTCCTAGGGGTCCCGGACCCCTTGTTGAAGACCCCTGTTTTAGGTCACGGTCGCTTGACCTTTCTCTCTAGGTCGTCCTCAGACGAGCCTTCCATCGTCGCTTCCAGTCATCCCGGTTCTCCATACATCTGGCCAGCTCGTTGGTACTTTGCGCTCCTACGTCTTTCTTGAGTACATCCATACATGTTATAGTGGGACGTCCTCGTGATCGGTGCCCAATGTGCCCATGTGCTGGTTCCCACAGGCACAGCACCAGTTTGCTGGCAGGAAGCTCCTGATGTCTTTGGCAGTGTCCTACTATTCTTGAGTACATCCACGTATGTTATAGTGGGACGTCCTCGTGACCGGTGCCCATGTGCTGGTTCCCGCAGCACCAGTTTGCTGGCAGGAAGCTCCTGATGTCTTTGGCAGTGTCCTGCTAGTCTCATTCCTTGATGTTGCCAAAATATGTCAGGGCTGCAAGGCCATCAAATAAAACTATTATTTGTAACGTGAAGCATAATACTGAATATCTCTGTTGTCAGGCAGAAACCAACTATGCCCTAAAACACACACACACACACACACACACACACACACACACACACACACACACACACACACACATACATACATACAATACTGCCTCATCAAAGTTGGTATGGTGACTTTATACATTGTCAAATTTGTCAGATAATTGAATGTGTCCTCATATTGTTATGTCTTTTATTATGTCCTGTATGAACTTCCAGACATGAAACAGATCGGTTCTGCAGAAACAGGGTGTTTTCACACACTAAAACCACACAACAAAGCAACCCCTACGTACCCACAATGCAACACTACGTAGAACAGGAAGCCAAGTGGCTGCAGACCAGCAGTCAACTTCAACTTACTGGCATGCCGTATAAGAGCTTGTTGTCACGAATCAGATGAATATCTGTGGTCAGCATTAGTTTCAATACATAAACAAAAATAGATGGTGCGTTTTGTGTACTTGTGGGGGTGGTGCCCTTCCTTTATGTTGAGGTCTCAAATTTGAGCTATTGGTTATTTTTCTTAAATTGTTTGGAGGCCGTAACAGGGTGTTTGTGTCGTGTCAACAGTTAGAAGAGCCACTGTGTTTCAAAAACTACGATAAAATATCACAATTTTTTTCTACTCAGTTTGGGTCTCATAGGAGAGCTGTGGGTGGGTCAAATCCTTCTACCGGTGACATCATCAATGGGAAATGCAAGCTAATAGAAACTGCAGGCTTTCTATTCCTGAAAAAGTTGCAATGTTAAAGTGGAAGCCATTGTTCTTGTGATAATAAAAATCGAGTTATTTAAAAAAAAATTGTCAAACGATGATGTCACCGGTAGAAGGATTTGACAGCTCTCCTATGAGATCCAGACTGAATAGAAAAAAATTGTGCTATTTTATTATGAACATTAGTGAGGACCTATTATATGAAGACAGGTTGAAAAGTGGTGAACTACTCCTTTAAGTTCATTTATTAGAGCGTCCTCCTCTCGTTCAGCGCAACGCAGCGAATCACCGATTCATAAAAAAAAGGAAAAAAGACGAACAGACATTCTGTAGGCTTGAATCCAGGCCCGGCTGGTGCCCACAAATGGCTGAGGGTGCCCCCCTTTTAAGTGAAGGATGCCCATATATTTAAAAATGTTTTATGTCCAATAAAGCGCGGCAGCTGCAGCAGCGCCCCCTGTAGCCTGTCTATAGACTGTGCCCACTGCGCAGGCAACGACAGCCAGACAATTCACCGTTTGTCAGCCTTCTGATTGGTCCCTGAGACTCCCTGACTGGCCAACCAGAAAAATACATTCACTTTTTGCAAGCGGGGGTGGAGTTCTGCAGTCGGAGAAAGTGGGAGCCGTCTTTCACCGGCTGTCCGCACTGCGGAGCACGGCCAGGCCGCTCGCGACCATAGCGTTTGCGATCATTGTAATGAATAAGCTTCAACAGACTAGTTCACATGGACCTTATCAATGGTCTAACTTGTTACGTTTGGGTACATATATTTTAAATGGGCAGAATTACGAAAAGCCAGCCTATTATGTGAGGAGAACAGGGAGGAGAACAGATTATAGTTCTCCTCTTCCTACCCAAGATGCAATGCGCGATTTCTATTCTCTCTCTGATCCAGAGGATTAAACTAATTCAAACATATATTTTCGGGGGAAAATTACTGTTTTGCTATGTAATTACTGTACCTTTTTCTTCCCTTTTTATTAATATCACGTAGATGTGTTTTTTTTGGTACTTTATATAGCTGTAATGAGGCTATGAAGGAAAAAAAAAATCCCATCCACTTCCACTATAAAAGAATCTGCAATAGTGATTCTGTCCCACTGGGATTAAACAAATTAAAACATATATTTTCGGGGAAACCCCCTGTTTTGCAATGTAACTACTGTACCTTTGTCTTCCCTTTTTATTAATATCACCTAGATGTTTTTCCTTTGGTACTTTAAATTGCAATAATGAGGCTATGAAAGAAAAAAAAATCCCATTCACTGCCACTATAAAAACAATCTGCCCAGGGTTAATGTCCCATCATAGTAACAGGGCAGAATGGGGCGGGATTTGCAAAAGCCTGAATTAAACCAACCATCACTACTACTACTACTAGCATTAGCAAAACAATCGGAAGCTTTGTTTTATTATTATATTTGATATTATCTTGATAAGTTCCTCCCACGCTGAGAAAGGCTTGACGCCGAAAAGCTATGCAAAAAGTAATGGCAAACAATTCAAATACAATTCAAAGGTGATTTATTGGCTTATTGACATGATAATCTTTTTACATTGCCAAGCAAGAGTCAAAATATAATAAAAACAGTTAAATCGGATTTATATCTATAAAACAGTCTGCTTCTCAATAGTAAAAAAGTAAAAATAGTGAAAATGTCTAATAGTAAAATAAAAATATATACATACGCGACATGCCTATGAAAAAATCAAATAGGCTTTAAAGCAAAAAAAATATGATGTCGCCCTTGTCAGGCTTTACTCAGTAGAGCTGCATTCTCCTGTTTGAGCTGAATCTCCTCAGCAGTAACTCCTTCCATTCATCTCTGAATTTAACACTGAGGTCATTCTCAAATGCCAGTTGGATCAGATTGGCTTTTTGTGTGTGCAGCATGCTGCGTCGGTGCTCAGAAAATACATTCTTCAGCGTGGAAAAAGAATTCTCGCACATAGCAGTTGAGGCCCCAAATCAGTGCGTGTTTGAAATGCAGTCATCACCACTGGCATGGATTTCAAAACGCTGGACCATTCAGAAACAAGCTCAGCCAAAGTCACTTTGTTCTTGTCCTGGCGTTCTTGCATGTTGTCCTGGCGTTCTTGCATGTCTTGCAAAATATACGCACGTGCCACGATGAACTGTGACTTGTTCATTTCAGTCTTCGTTAAATCCAGTAGAGGCTGCACTTTGCTGGGATCCAAGTGTGTTATCCAAGTTCTTGCTGGCAGGATCGAGTGACTCCAAAGCCTACATGTACTTGCTATTACGCTCGCTGAAACGCACAGCCATTCCAGCAAGAATACAGTCCAAAACAGCAAAAAACAGCCGCTTGCATTCCTGTTCAGTGTCGTCTTCACGTTGGCCAAGACTCTACTCCACAACATGGCCCTTCAGAAAACTGCTGACTTGTCGTTGGTGTTTGGAACGTGGATGATCCGGTGTCGCTTCAGCTACACTGACAGCTCTTGCCGCTTCAGCCCACAACTCCTTAAATGCTGCATCTGATCGTAGCTCTTCAATGCAGGACGTGGCAGCTTTAATGAGCTTAATCCCAGTGAGTAGATCCGTGCTTTCGGCTTGTAGCATAGTATTAGGTGAGTCCATCAGTTCCAACACTTTGTGCATCATACTGGCAAGGAATCTGAATTGGGGGTGTGTGAGGCTCTTGTGGTATCCATCAGCTTCAAATGACACGTCGGAAGTGGTTCTGGTGGTTCCGAGTTACTGGAAAAACTACACAAGCGTGTTGTGGGATTTCAAAACGACAGAAACTGTGGCCAGGTGTCCAGTCCACCTTTGATCCAGTAGTCTTTTAAGCTTCAGTCCTTTGTACTGTGCTGCAACAGTGGGTTTTCTCAAAAACTTGTACATTCCAGTGCATACATCAAAGAAATCCTCAACAGTGCTCTCTGATGACATAGGCCTAGCATGCACAACCACCAAATGCAATTGATGGTTAAAACAATGGACGTAGGGCACTTCTCTGTTGAGTTTGTTTTGCACAAGTTTCTGCATGCCTCCTTCTCTGCCAGACATCACGCTAGCCCCGTCATAACACTGGGATAGTATCTTGTTAGTGTCTAGACCAAGAAAGAGACAGAAATGGATTCAAGTTGAATCCATTTCTGTGATCTAAGAAACCTGAGAATAGCCTACCAGGCAATATGAATAATTGACATTATGGAAGATGCGGTTGGCTGTTGCGGTTGGTTCTGTAAATTGGATGATATAATTAATGCGGTTGGATAATGGTTGATGAATTTTCCGGGCGGATTTGGATGACGCTCAGAGCTTATCGTGCACCTAGTGTGGTTGTGTGTGCGTGCGTACGTGTGTGTGTGTGCGTGCAGCGAGAGGGGAAAATCATTAGTTCCCGCTCTCGTGCACAATTGGAATTAAAAACAAATGTAAAGGTCTTTGCACACATCTGCGTTTTTCGGGCCGAATATCGGAGTGAATTTCGGAGTGCGTGAATAAAAAAATCAACCTCACGTTATGTCAATCAGGTTTGCACACTGCCGACCGTTTCGTATTTATTGTCGGACCAGGGTAGATTTTTTCCGATTTTCGAGTCCCTCACAGGCAGCAGTCACAGCAGCAGCAGCACTGACACTCTGGTTAATGGAGAGGCAAATTTGACAGAAATCTTCACAATCCTTTATACTTCTTTACATCAGAGTTTACTAACTTGTTCATGAGTATTTTCTTCACCTAATGAGAGTGGAATTTGCTATTTAAAGTTGCATTTGTGACCGAAACCGGACTGAGCACAAGCTCTAGATCCCAAGCCTGGCTTAGGCTGCAGTATAGCAGCCCCACAAACACCACCAGGCAGCAGCTAGCCACGAGGCCTCCACCAGGCAGCCAGCCACCACCACCACCACCAGGCAGCAGCAAGCAGCTAGCCACCAGGCCAGGCAGCCACCAGGCCAGCCACCACCACCAGGCAGCAGCAAGCAGCTAGCCACCAGGCCAGGCAGCCCCAGGCCAGCCACCACCACCAGGCAGCAGCAAGCAGCTATAGCCTCCAGGCCAGCCACCACCACCAGGCAGAAGCAAGCAGCTAGCTTCCAGGCCAGCCACCACCACCAGGCAGCAGCAACCCACATTCTGACACTCTGGTTAATGGCAGAGACACACACAGCACACATACTTTGACACTCTGGTTAATGGCAGAGACACACACAGCACACACACTCTGACACTCTGGTTAATGGCAGAGGCATTTACATTTATATTTCAGCAGCAAGCAGCTAGCCACCAGGCCAGCCACCACCACCGGGCAGCAGCAAGCAGCTAGCCACCAGGCCAGCCACCACCACCGGGCAGCAGCAAGCAGCTAGCCACCAGGCCAGCCACCACCACCGGGCAGCAGCAAGCAGCTAGCCACCAGGCCAGCCACCACCACCGGGCAGCAGCAAGCAGCTAGCCACCACCACCGGGCAGCAGCAAGCGGCTGGCTACCAGGCCAGGCCTAGGAGTAGCCAACCACCACCTGGCAGTAGAAAGCCATCACCAGGCAGAAGCTATCCACCAGGCCAGGCAAAGGAGCAACCAGCCACCATGCCGACTCGGAATAGGAGCAACATAAATGAGGACCTTGTCTCTATGCAGCAGGTGCGTGAAATGCTTGAACAGCAAACAATGCACTATAAAGAACTAATGCAGCAACAGGAAACCAGTTATAAAAACTTTACACAAATAATCATGAATACTGCAAACCAGCGAGTAGATGAACTCATGAAGGAAGTACATGATCTAAAATCCAGCCTCCAATTCACTCAAAAGGAGGTGGATGATTTGAAATTGGCCTGCAAAGAGCTCTCCTCTGATGGGGGGTCTAATGAAAAGGATACCCACAAATTGTCTGAAACTATACAGACAATAGATTCAAAATCAGACTATCTAGAGAGCCAACTCAGACGAAATAACATTGTGGTGGATGGCATTCCAGAGTCTCCCAATGAAAAATGGTCAGACTCTGAAGAAAAAGTGAGACAAATGATTAAAGAGAAGCTAGATCTAGACGAGAGTGAAATCTGTCTGGAGCGAGTGCATAGAATTGGGAAACCGAGGACGTCGACTGAGGACACCACTAACACCAGGCCACGTACAATTGTGGTCAAATTCCTTAGGTTTAAGGACAGGGAGGCTGTACTGCAGAGGGCAAAACAACTGAAAGGTACCAACATCTATTTGAATGAAGACTTTCCAGAGGCTGTGCGGCAGAAACGAAGGGAACTGTTGCCAGCCATGAGAGCTGCTAGGGAGAGGGGGGACATTGCCTATCTCCGCTATGACAAACTTATCTCTCACCCACCAACACGGCCACGAAGAGATGGAGGTAACACTGAACAAAATTAGGAAGGAATTATTTTTAGGAATGTGAATCACTGTCTTATACATATAAACCATGTCACTTTTAACAAAGTTACCTAGGAAGGGGTTAAAGATTGCACATATTAATATCTGCAGTCTTCGTAATAAAGTGCATGAAATTGAGGAATTGCTGATGTCTAACAATGTTCACATACTTGCTATATCTGAGACACATGTAGATGAAACATTTGATAAGGCATTAATTGTAAATGGGTATAATATCTATAGGAAAGACAGAAATATTTATGGTGGGGGTGTAGCTTTTTATATTTTAAATGATATTCCAGTAAAGATGAGGGAAGACCTTATGATTGATGACATTGAAGCTCTATGGTTACAAGTCCATTTGCCTAACATTAAACCTATATTAATGTGTTGCTGTTACAGACCACCTGATTCAAATGCTCAGTACTTAACCACTGTATGTGAAATGGTGGACAGAGCATCAGATAGCAACAAGGAATTGTATATAATGGGAGATATGAATATTAATTGGTTCTCTCCAACATGCTCTCTTAAGAAAACCCTCCAAGCTACTGCAAATACATGTAATTTAACACAGTTGGTTAACCAGCCAACCAGAACTCAAACAACAATACAAGGCATCTCCTCTACCTGTATTGATCATATCTTTACAAATGCAGCTGATATATGCTCAAAGGCGATTTCAGTTGCATTTGGGTGCACGGACCACAACATAGTGGCTTTTACTAGAAAGGCAAAAATTCCAAAAGTGGTTCCAAAGGTAATCTACAAGAGATTTTACAAGAACTTCAAAGAGGGCTCATTTTTAGAAGAACTGAAAAACATACCATGGCATACTGTAAGTGAAGAGGAGAATCCAGAGCTGGCTTTGAATTTGTTTATGCAGTTATTTGTATCAATAGCTGACAAGCACGCTCCAATTAGAAAACAAACTGTTAAATCTGTAAGAGCACCTTGGATTGATAATGAAATTAAGAACTGCATGGCTTTAAGAAATGGTGCTAAGCAAAAGGCAAGTGAATCTGGCAGTCAGGCTGACTGGCAGATATACTGTAAATTAAGGAATAATGTGACAAAAATGAATAGAAAGAAAAAGAAATGCTATTATCAAACAAGGATAAATGAAATAGGAACTGACAGTAAACTGCTGTGGAAAACATTTAACAATGCTTTGGGTAGGGGTTCTAATAGGGCTTCCTCCTTCATTGAAGTTGATGGGGCTTTTATTACTAAACCGTATGATATAGCCCAGTACTTTAATGGTTTCTTCACCAGTAAAGTAGACAGGTTAAGAAATGATGTATCTCGTAATGATGTGCATTTTGTTTCCTCTATAGCAGACAAAATTATGAAGAATAAGGTCTGTATGTTTAGTTTTGAACCTATTAGCTTTGAGGAGGTGGAGAAACATTTACTTTCAATACACTCTGAGAAGTCTGCAGGCCTGGACAACCTGGATGGCAAGTTACTGAAGATCGCTGTACACCTAGTAACTAAACCTATTACTCACATTTTTAATCAGAGCCTTAAGTGGGATGTGTGTCCACAAGTATGGAAGGAAGCTAAAGTTATTCCAAGACCCAAAAATTCAAAAATAAACATCACAGGGGATAACAGCCGCCCCATAAGCATTCTGCCAGTTCTTGCTAAATTGATGGAAAAATTTGTCTTCAACCAAATTCAATCATATTTCTCTGAGAATGAATTAAATACAGACTTTCAATATGCCTATAAAGATGGGCATTCAACATGTACAGCACTGACACAGCTAATAGATGACTGTCTAATGTATGCAGATACTAAGAGACTAGTGGGGTCTGTAATGTTGGATTATAGTGCTGCGTTTGATATAATTGATCACAATCTGCTGCTTGACAAACTTTCTTGTTATGGTTTTAATGCATCTGCGGTAAGGTGGATAAAAAGCTATTTGTCCAACAGATCGCAGAGAGTATTTTACAATGGGAGTCTCTCAGATATTAAACACATTCATTGTGGAATTCCACAAGGGAGCTGTTTAGGTCCTTTGTTGTTCACCATATTTACAAACGACATGCCACTGGTCTTAGACAGGGCCAATATAGCCATGTACTCTGACGATACCACTCTGTATATGTCTGATACTAATGTAGAGGACCTGTCTGTAGCTCTTAACAAGGAGCTACAATACATATCAGAGTGGGTGGTGAACAATAGGATGGTCCTGAACATCTCAAAGACAAAATCTATTGTATTTGGATCACAGTACATGCTAAAGTCAAAACCCCAACTACATTTGCATCTGAGGGATTTAGAAATTGAGCAGGTGGATGAAACAAAACTACTTGGTGTAACATTGGACAGTCATCTAACATGGTCTTCTCACATTGATAACATAACAAAGAAAATGGGAGGGGGTTTGTCCATGATAAGGCGATGTGCTGAGTTTTTAACTCCAACATCTGTTGTTCAGGTTATCCAGGCACTAGTCATATCCCATCTTGACTACTGTCCAGTTGTGTGGTCCAATGCAGCTAAAAAGGACCTGCATAAACTACAAATAGCCCAGAATAAGGCAGCTCGTCTTGCTCTTAAGTGCAACATTCGATCCAATATACTATCTATTCATCAGAATCTGTCATGGCTGTTGGTGGAACAGAGACTAACTGCTAGTCTGGCTGTATTTTTTAGGAATATTTGTTTAAATAAAAAACCTAGATGCTTATATAAAAACATTCATTATACCAGCAATAGACACCAATATAATACCAGACATGTAGCGAAGGGTAGATTTACAGCACTTAAGCCAAGAACTAATGCAATGAAGAATACAGTCATGTACAGGGCAATGACTTTTTGGAACTCTCTACCAGTATGTATTACATCAATTAACAGTAAAAGGCATTTTAAGAACAGACTAAAGCAGTTTCTCATACATCCAGATTAATTGTAACTATGTATATAATATTCACTGTATACCATGTAACATTATCTGAATGCACTAACCGTGTTTTTATGCTGTAGAGTATTTTATTTGATTATATATTTTTCTGTGATATTTGTAAACATGATTTTATTTACTTTTTTTGTATGTACATTATTTTCTGTGGACCCCAGGAAGAATAGCTGTTGCCAGGTGTAACAGCTAATGGGGATCCAAAATAAACTCAACTCAAACTCAACTCTCTCTCTTTCCTCTCTCTCTCCCTGGCCTACGGCTTTCGGATTTCCAAAACGCAACGAAAACACGCAGTGAGTGTGCAACCACCTTAAGATTGGCTATGTATCGGGGATGCATCCTGGTGAAATATCTGGCAGTGTGTGATCCCTTGTCGGTGATCTGTCGGTGATCAATCTTGTCGGCGAAAACCACAACAAGCCGATTTCAAGAAAGTCAATCGTTCAGTGTGAAATACTCTAATGATCTGATGCCTCGCCGACCACGCAAAATCGTACTGTGTATTCGAGCCCTAAAGTATGCAAGTAGTTTTTCCTCCACTGGTCTGAGGTCCCCCAGGCCTAGTAGGCCTAATCTGCCCGAAACCTCTTTGTTGAAAATAGCAGTTCTACAGCTGGTGCCACAAACACAATGCCTTGTGAGCTTGTAGATCTGCATGGGTTTTGCTGAATGTTTGCCCCAGAAAATAATCACTCACTTATAACCATTTTAGTGGTTAATCTAACATGTATTAAATGAAACACATCCACGATTAACTTTCAGCTGCGTTTACCAGTCAAAATATCAACTGTGAAAAGGGGGGTGAAGTTAGCTAGAATGACACAAGATGGCAATGTTGTTCAAATTACTTACTTATCCCAATCCTCTTTTTAGCAGGAGAGGACCAGTATGTTTTCTTTTCTTTTTTAACCCAGTGCCAATTATGTAATCCTGGGCTCCCTCTGCCGCGCCTAGGGAGACAACGGACTGACCTCATGCTTCCTTCCTTGCATGAGTAGTCCAAGTTGTTTCTTTTCACCTGACAGGGGGGATTTCCCCGATGTGGACGTAGCGCGTGGAAGGAACACGTTATTCCAACCAGTTCCTTTCCCCTCCATCAAGCGCCCTGGCTGGCCAGGGGGAGGGATTATTGAGACCAGGATTGCTGCATGTTTTTGTGAGGATATCTACCCTAGGAGACACGGGGATAATATGCGAACTCCACACAGAAAGGCCCTTTCGCCAACCCCACTGTGGGCACTGATGACGCGGAGGAGTGAACACGCCACCAGCGCCCACAGCGTCCCCCGGCAGGAATCGAACCCAGGACCTTCTAGCTTTTTCTTATTTCCACATAACAACTCAAAGGTATATTATGACATAGTTCAATGTTGAAAATGGGTGGTCTCCCCTTTAAGTCAAAAGTTAACCTCATTGCAGTCTTTTCTTTTTTCTTCTTTTTTTTTTACGTAATAAGCATTTTGATAGGCGACTTATTAGGAAATAAGGCACAATGAAGCAGCAATTTTAGGAGAGTAGAGTTAGGCAGAAATGTTAATATGGTAAAAAACATTGATTTAAACATTTAATCAGTTTTACATCTTTTTTCCATCACATCCTAAAACAGAGTGCACAGTGTTCAGCTACTGTCTTCATAATGGTAGAAATGAAGAGGAAGATAAACATTTTGTGGAGATTGCATTTCTTCCCAGTAAGCTCAACAGCTCTACCTGTCAGGTGTTTAGTTTAGCTCAAGGGTTCCAAACCGTTCAGGCCTCGACCACCCAAAATAATCCTATTTTCAGTGGGACCCCCAACCCTGACAAGCACTTGTCTTGGAATTGTAGGCATTACATTTAGTTTGACTCGGTTCCACAGATAAATATTGTGAAAATAGCCAAACGCCTTGCGTTGTGAGCTTGTAGATCAGCTATTTTCACAATGTTTGCCTCTTCCTTGCGTGACATTTTACAATTTGGCCAATATAGTAGGCCTTTTGACATCACATTTTGCTGATAAAAATGTCCATTGTTTTCCACTTGTTTGTCACTTGGTCACGATGCCATCGTATCCGTGGACGCCACACTTCCGGCCGGCCACCTCACAGCCATAGGTCAGGGCTTCCTGTAAACTTCCCCCTGAAGAAAAAAAGAGGGAGGAGGTATTAGTAATGTTGAATCCATAATCCAAGTTACATCTCTAATCCCTAGTACTATAGAGGAGGTATTATTAATGTTGAATCCATAATCCAAGTTACATCTCTAATCCCTAGTACTATAGAGGAGGTATTATTAATGTTGAATCCATAATCCAAGTTACATCTCTAATCCCTAGTACTATAGAGGAGGTATTAGTAATGTTGAATCCATAATCCAAGTTACATCTCTAATCCCTAGTACTATAGAGGAGGTATTATTAATGTTGAATCCATAATCCAAGTTACATCTCTAATCCCTAGTGCTATAGAGGAGGCATTATTAATGTTGAATCCATAATCCAAGTTACATCTCTAATCCCTAGTGCTATAGAGGAGGCATTAGTAATGTTGAATCCATAATCCAAGTTACATCTCTAATCCCTAGTACTATAGAGGAGGTATTAGTAATGTTGAATCCATAATCCAAGTTACATCTCTAATCCCTAGTATATAGAGGAGGTATTAGTAATGTTGAATCCATAATCCAAGTTACATCTCTAATCCCTAGTATATAGGGCATAGCAGTGGACGTATTTTACTGGTGCCACACACAAAGAAATCGGCCATTAATTTTTCCAAGCCAATGAATTCATTATTTTAAGCCAATCCAGGATCCTGGTCAATCATGACCATAAAACCTTTTATCAACATTGATAAATAATGATAATAATAATAATAAACGCTAAACAAAGTGTATTTATTAAATATAGTATATCATGTGGTCATGATTCACCAGAATCCTGGATTTTTTTCCACCTTTCACACCAAACCTCTTTGCCGACAATAGAAAATCTGCTATTTTTGGCTAATGTTTCCTGTAGAGTAGGAATGCTAGGGTTCAAGTGGTTAATGTAAAACAAATTAGGAATGTGACAAAAACAAAAAAATATTATTGAACTCAAGTCTCCATGGGGTGAGTAGCTGATAGAAAAAAGTCATTTTGGGTGTGAACTACTCCTTTAAAACCTTAAACGGGATTTACATTTCGGCCATCTGAAAATGCAGATCTGCTCTGAAAATAGCCGATCTACAGTAGATCTGCTATTTAAAAAAGATTATGCGTTTTGAATTTTGAACTTGTGAAATGTATGGGGACATTCTGCACAATGAGTATTTTTCCTTTTGGTACTATGAGTACATGTTGATACCAATACTTTTGTACTTTTGCTCAAGTACATTTTTAATTTCAGACTATTTCTACTAGTTATTAACACATCTGGTGCCAACCCCGAGTTTCCCGAGTTTGTATTGATACCAACGCTGTGCCAACCCCGAGTTTCCCGAGTTTGGGCCGTTTTTGAAAAAAAAATATATATTTTTTTTTCAAAAAAAAAAAAATCGATTTTTTTTTTTTGACCTCCAGAAATGTATTAGGCATGATCGCGACCGCGAAATTGCATGTTTAACCCCCATACCAACCCATTCTTTCAAACATGGCAGCCATGTTTGTTTACATCTGAAGAAAACATAATGGCCCATAAATCATGAATGCCTGAACGGATTTCCAAGCGGATTTTTTTGTTTGAAAGCTGTGAACAGCATCTACACACGTGGTGCATCATCTAGGCATGGGCGTGCACTTTTTACACAATTGCACAATTACATGGAAGTCTATGGTAACCATGGCAACGCGAGACATTGAAGAGAAAAAATCATTGCAACATAAGTGTTAACACCCAAGGAGCCAAACTCGTTCAGTACCGAGTTAAGGCCACTAGGTGTCACCCTGCCAAAAGGAGTTGTCTCGTCCCTGAACGAGTCAACGAAGGGTTAACTGTACGTGCAGCTGCCTGCCCTCTGAATGACCCGAGTCCATACGTCACCCCGTAGCAGAGAGAGAGAGAGAGGGAGAGAGAGAAAATGGCACGAGCTGGTTGCATTGATTTCCATTCTACTCTGAAACATAAAAAGGGCTTTATCTCTGAATGAGGTGAAAAGAACGCCAGGGAAGCAGAGATCTGATTGTTTTCACGGCGACACTTTACCGCAATGGTCGGCCGCGGTTTGGATTTTAGTTTTGCGAGCGTTTGTAAACAAATGGATTATCTTCCTCAACCGTCAGTGGACACCCACATGCACACGCACGAAGCTTCCGAGGCTCTTCAAAATAAAGCGTGAGTGAACGGCGGCAGCAGCAACAGCTAGAAATGTTAGAAACCTTAGCAGCCCATGTGTTAAGGGAGCTCGGTCTCATACCGAGCTACCGAGGGATCGACTCCGTGGTTGGACTTGGCTGACGCGCCGATGGTCTGTTAGATCTAATGTCATACGCTCAGACCGTTGGCTCAACTTCACTGTGTTCAATGTTCAAATGATACGATGCAATAAAGGTACATTTATTTACTTCACCGTGCAGATCACCCCTTGGGTCCCACAAGCAGATTAACTGGATGAATGAATCAAAATGTTCACAAACAATTGGCGGCACAGAGTGTTTGAACAACGGGTAACTTGCGGTCAAAAACCTTTTCCCTTCTGGGTCAAAACCTCCCACAGGTGCCCATGATCTTGAACCTTTTATAGCACACAGGGCCACCCCATGGTCACACCAATTCACTGAACGTATTTTAATGATTTGCCTCTTACACCAGTATTTCTACATTTGCAGTATTGATACTTTTACTTAAGCAAAACATTATTTCCACCACTGCCCCTGACATAGACTAAGCAGGCGAATCCAGGTTAAACTCTCCAGGTCCCACCAGTCTAGGGTTGCTCACCGTTAGACAGGGTATAGATGTCCCACCAGTCTAGGGTTGCTCACCGTTAGACAGGCTATAGATGACGGCTGCGTTGAAGGTGTCCCCCGCTCCCAGCGTGTCCACCAGTGCTGCGGGGGGAAAGGCATCTGAGTGGACCACCGCGCCGTCAGGACCCATGGCGTCTGCGCCTTTCTCCGCCCAGGCACAGATCAGAATGGCCCTGTAGGAGCCAGGCACAGATCAGAATGGCCCTGTAGGCGCCCAGTACCGATGGGTGGGTTAGCGCAGGGGTTTTCAAAGTGGGTGACGGGGCACCCTGGGGTGCCGTGACGGCAGTCCAGGGGTGCCGCGAGATAATTTGATGAGATATGGAATTTACTTGGACACTATTTAATATTTAGTGTCATTTTAAACTTGAAGTACAACGTTATTTTCTGTCAGTTCTAACCAAAATGGCTATTATCTCAATGTTTTCCTCGCAACATAATCACTAAAATATCGTCACTGTTGGGCAGAAACCTTGTATTTCCAAGTTTTAAAAGTGTACGTCTTTTGGTAAAGCAAAGCCCTGATTCATCATACAAGACCGTTGCACAATACTAGTGAAAACAGCCGATCTATAAGCACACAACGCCTCGCGATGCAAGGCGTTGTGTGCTTGTAGATCTGCTGTTTTCACTAGTTTAGTACATTTTTAGATGATACATACAAAACTAATGGTTTTGGACATACAAGGTTTCCACCTGACAACGCAATATGCTATAAATATAAGGTGCTGGGAGTGAAAATTGTAGGGGTGCCTCGGATTAAAAAATATATATTTATGGGGTGCCCTAAGACAAAAAGGTTTGGGAACCCCTGGGTTAGCGCACATCTCACCTCACCACATAAACACAATTATTGGTATGGTTGCCATAGGAAACACACTATAGTACTTTACTTGTCTTGAGTAACCCCAAAAGTTTGGCGGCACACGCTCGAGTCATATGTCAAATCAACCGGCTTCATGGGGAATCGTGTGCTTGCATTTTGCTAAGAGTTGTTGAGATCATTTATCCCCATTGACTTGAAAGGGAAAATGTAAAAATGGCAACCACACTTTTGCTAGTTTCTAGTTATTGTCTTATCACGTTCTGTTCACATCAATGTACATTTTTATTCAGGAAAAAAACCTTTGAGAGTAGGGATGTCCGATATTATCGGCCTCCCCATATTTTCGTCCGATATTAGCATAAAAATTATGCTAAAAATGCTAAAAAATGTAAATAAGCTACAATGAAGTCAAAGTCAACAGTGCACCTACATGACTGATGTTGAGAGGCACCACTCACCCTTTCTTCACCCTGCTGTAGAGACCCCTGACTGAGGCACCACTCACCCTTTCTTCACCCTGCTGTAGAGACCCCTGACTGCTGCCTCGGCTGAGTGGAAGCCCAAGCTCACTGCCACGTCCTTACTGACAAACACCTGCTTTCACAGGAGGACAGGGGAACCGAATTACTCTAAACACCTGGTTTTATAGGAGAACACAGGGGAACTGAAACACCTGGTTTTATAGGAGAACACGGGGGAACTGAAACACCTGCTTTCACAGGAGAACAGGGGAACTGAATTACAGTACTCTAAAAACAACAGATCAACAAGCTGGCAGAGCAGTATAGAGACCAGGATTACTTTTTGTGAGGGTATCTACCCTAAGGGACACAGGGAGAACATGCAAACTCCACACAGAAAGGCCCTTTTGCCAACCCCACCTAGGGTGTGGGCGCTGATGACGAGGAGGAGAGAACACTCCCCCCAGTGCCCACAACAACAACCACTGCAATAAAGGATAGCGGAGGCATTGTGACATACAGTACTATACACTTAAATGTGCTGTGAATATGAATGTATGTTTATGATCAACATTATCACAACGCGTTGTGAGCTTGTAGATCGGCTATTTCCACTATCAATGTTCTTTTTTAAGTATAAAGTTGTCAAATATGTCAGTAATTATGTGTCATATCTACCATGTGCAACTTAAAGGGGTATTAACACTTATGTTGCAATGATTTTTTCTCTTCAATGTCTCGCGTTGCCATGGTTACCATAGACTTCCATGTAATTGTGCAAGTGTGTAAAAAGTGCACGCCCATGCCTAGATGATGCACCACGTGTGTAGATGCTGTTCACAGCTTTCAAACAAAGAAATCTGCTTGGAAATCCGTTCAGGCATTCATGATTTATCAGCCATTATGTTTTCTTCAGATGTAAACAAACATGGCTGCCATGTTTGAAAGAATGGGTTGGTATGGGGGTTAAACATGCAATTTCGCGATCGCTATCATGCCTAATACATTTCTGGAGGTCCAAAAACATTTTTTGGAAAAAAAAAAAAAAAAAAAATTAAAAAAAATCAAAAACGGCCCAAACTCGGGAAACTCGGGGTTGGCACAGCACTAGTACCAATACAAACTCGGGAAACTCGGGGTTGGCACCATATGTGTTAAAGGGGTATTAAAGGGGCTTTCAAAAAAACTTTTGGTAATTTTATCATCTAATCAGGCTTTTATGAACACCCTGAACAGTTTTTAATTAGCTTGATTGAATATTTAGATATTTGATGTAAATGTTACCAGGCCCTCCAGGCCCAGGGCCTCTCCCCACACACACCCATTGTAACTTCAAACTTCATTTTAACCATGATAGATTCATTAAAAACACACATTATTTTTTCTGGTGACTCATACTGCACTACCCTCCTAATACGTGAGCAGGCCGTGTTTTTTCGATAACATTTTTCATTTATTTTTAATAATTATTTTTTTGTATTTCATTTTTTCCATTTTTCCAAATAATTATTAAAAATAAATGAAAAAAGTTATCGAAAAAACACGGCCTGCTCACGTATTAGGAAGGTAAAATGAGTCACCAGAAAAAATAATGTGTGTTTTTAATGAATCTATCATGGTTAAAATGGAGTTTGAAGTTACAATGGGTTTGTATGTGGAGAGAAGCCCTACCACTGCTCCCTGTTGAAAGTGGAATATCCCTTTAAAAGCAGAAATGTACCGGTAATTGTCAACGACAAAAACACAATTGTTTGAGTGACAAATAATCGTCATGTAAAATGTCATAATCGTGACAGCCCTAGTGTCAGCAACACTGTAGAGGACTCGTACCACGTCTCCACATATTAATATGAATGTATACTATGTTTATGATCAACATTATTAACTGTAGAGGACTCGTACCACGTCTCCACATATTAATATGAATGTATACTATGTTTATGATCAACATTATTAACTGTAGAGGACTCGTACCACGTCTCCACATATTAATATGAATGTATGCTATGTTTATGATCAATATTATTAACTGTAGAGGACTCGCACCACGTCTCCACATATTAATATGAATGTATGCTATGTTTATGATCAACATTATTAACTGTAGAGGACTCGTACCACGTCTCCACATATTAATGTGAATGTATACTATGTTTATGATCAACATTATTAACTGTAGAGGACTCGTACCACGTCTCCACATATTAATATGAAAGTATACTATGTTTATGATCAACATTATTAACTGTAGAGGACTCTCACCACGTCTCCACATATTAATGTGAATGTATACTGTTTATGATCAACATTATTAACTGTAGAGGACTCGTACCACGTCTCCACATATTAATATGAATGTATACTGTTTATGATCAACATTATTAACTGTAGAGGACTCGTACCACGTCTCCACATATTAATATGAATGTATACTATGTTTATGATCAACATTATTAACTGTAGAGGACTCGTACCACGTCTCCGTGGGGGAACAGCTGATACAGAGGCTCTCTGGTCTTCTCTATCTCCACTGAAACAGTGATTCTGTGTTGCTGTGGCAATGGGTCGTTGTAGAGCGCCACCTGCTGTATCATCTGCACCTGCTCCTCCGCATTACGGCCCTGAGAACATGTACAGTTTGGTTATTATTTAACAAACATCACGTCACATTTTTTTTATTGTTCCAGAAATTAATCCTTGGTCACCCCTACAGTATGTCTCCTATGTTTATTCTTGTGAACAAAAACAGCTTGCACACTGTTCCAGTTTACATCACAGAATTGAATGCAGCCATATTGTGTGATGCTACTATTGTGTGATTCTACCATGGTGAACTTGGCTTCGTCTTGCCCCATTAAGACAGTGTTGTACTGTCTGTTGGCCATGGTACAAATACAGTTCGGTCCGCGGTCTTCTGTCCTCACATCTTTCTTTTCATTCACATTTCACATTATGCTCCATAACACCCAGCTGCAGACTTGAAGCCTCGCGAAAGTTGATTCAGTCATTATGAGGGTGCAGGAAGACTGGGCACTAGTGTTGGGCACCTAAATATTGTGGGCACTTCAATGTTAAGTTGGATCTCTCTAGGTCGTCCTCAGGATGAAATACGCTAATTGCTGTGTGTGGTTCTATTTGGGCTATGTCAATAATTTTGACAAATAATAGCTTGCAGCAACGTAAAAAAAAGAAGGAAAAAAAAACATTTGAATAGCCAAAAGTATAAAAATATTATGGTTAATAAAAAACTAAAAAGAACTAAGTTAGTTCATTTTGGGGAACCATGAACTTTAGTTCAAAATGTAGAATTATGAACTAGGAAATGAACTAGTTCATTTTAGAGGTTTTGAACTTGAACTTGAACTAGTTCGTTTTGAAAGTGAACTTTCCCAACACTGAGTCTATCACTGTAAACCATGTGGTTCTCAACCTTTTTCATATCAAGGTCCATTATTTATTCAGCATTTGAGCCACGGACCACCATTTGATGACATTTAGACTCACTCTAAACTTAGAATATTTCATTATTATCGTTGGATATGATTTTGGCCACAATTCCATCTATGCTGTATTGATGTTGGTACCATAGGAGCAATCTCTCGAGACAGAGTCAATGATGGAGAGAGACAGACCGAGTGGGTGTCGCCCTTTCTTTGATCTGGGTTCCCAGATTGCCATAGGAGAGATAACATTGATCAAAATAACATATTTAAAACATTAATTGTGCAATTTTCTACATTCTCATTCTTGTGCAGACTTCTTGTAAGTAATGCAGATGTTTAACCATAATTTAAAGGACAACTTTGTTTTTTTACAACAAGGGTTCATATTTTAGATTGTAATTAGAGAAAATAAAAAGTGAGCGTTAAAATGTTTTCATTTGCTTCGTTCTATTGTTTTATCGCATTTACCGCGCTAAAATGTGGGGCATGCGTACGCATGGGGGCATGCGTACAAGTGGCTAAATGTGTATTTTTAGACACAATAAGCCAGCAGTTTCTTTATTGCTATTTACAGTAACACTTCTAGCCCCCATAAGTCACATGCAACCATGAAAGGTTGCGTTGTATCTTGGGAATGGGCTTATTCTGTGTAAAATGACATATTTAGCCACTTGTACGCATGCCCCCAAACACTGAAATAAGAATCTCAAAAACAATAGAAAGAAGTAAATGAAATCAATTTAACACTCATCTTTTATATTCTTTAATTACAATCTAAAATATGAACCCTTGTTGTAAAAAACTAAAGTTGTCCTTTAACTCTTGAGAGCGGAAAAATGAAACCAAATGGACCCGTTTTACACTCAAAGAGTTAAAGATCTATAAGGGTCCATTTGGTTGCCAACGTCATTTAGCTGGGGGACCACCTGGAACCCTCTCAAGGACCACTAGTGGTCCCCGTAGGTTGAGAACCACTGCTGTAAACAGTAACAACCGCTCACCTCCCAGTGGATCCATTTGTACTGACTGAGGTCCACCTTGGAGAAATCTGCTGCTGACACATCTGGTAGGTTCCTAGTGGGGGGGAGGGGGGGGGGGGGGGGCAGTTTCAATATCATTTGAATATTTTCAACAACAAAAACATTGCAGATACAAGCTTGTGAGCTTGTAGATCAGCTATTATTTTAATAGCAAAAGTATAAAATACGGTTTAAGTGGTTGAAATCATTGTGACACCGTATTAACCCATTTATGCCTACAATTATTGACTGCTTTAACTATCGAAAAATAGCAAATATACAAGCTCACAGCGCGGCACCGAGTGCTGCGCTGCGAGCTTGTAGATCTGCTATTTTTGAAAAATCGTGAAAATGTGTGCAAATTTTTCAATATATATTTTTCAAAGCGGACTTTTGTAACTCAAATATCTGCTTCTGGGTGGTCCCTGGAACAACATATTTTGAGATGAGAGTCTGTGGCCAAATAACTGTTTTGGGGGTCCTTGACATGAAAAAGTTTGAGAACCACTGATTTAGAAGAAGGATTTAGAAGTCGGGTCAAAGATCGTGTCAAGGATATTCAAAGACTTGCACACATTTTCATTATTTTTCAAAAATAGCAGATCTACAAGCTCGCAGAGCGGCACTCGGTGCCGCGCTGTGAGCTTGTAATCTGCTATTTTTCAATAGTTAAAGCATAAAATAAAGGTTAAAGTGGTTCAAATCTAATGCGACTCGGGCGCGTTCCAGGTATTTGAGAGTTAACTAATTATGCCGAGGTCCCCCTGGAACAATTTACAATTTAGCCATTTTAGCAGACTCTCTTAAACCGGAGTGACTTACAGTAAGCAAGGTAAAATACATGGTAAATCAAATTCATTGAAATAGTAATCTAGGATCATCTTCAACCACTTATCCGGGATCGGGTCACAGGGGTAACAGTTCCAACAGAGATTTCCAGGATAAGTTGATATTTTCAACCAAAAATGCGATTCCATCATTCATTTTCCACCAGACCAAACATGATTATTACAACTCGATGGAATGGAATATAAGAATGCAACACAACACAACAGCAGGACATAAAGAAGCCAAAGTAAAACAAAATAAAAAAATAAGCATGCTACTTTGTATTAATTATTACTGTACAACTGTGGTTTTCAAACTTTTCAGGCCGTGACCCCCCAAACTAATCATATGTGAACTGAAACCCCCACCCTGACAAGCACTTGGACTTGAGGCATTGTATAGTTTTATGGTTGACATTTCATTTTATTTAATTTTACCTTTCATTTTACCTTAAATTGTAACTTTAGAAATGTGAAGATGCCCTGTATACACTTTTACTGTACGTTGGTTTGTTTACTGTTTGTGTGAGAAAACACTGTTGCAGAATCAGATGCACAAATCATCTGGAGGAAAAGAAAAGAAGAAAAAGAAGAAAAAAAACTGGAGGTCTCTACCCACCATTTGAGAACCACTGTGTTAAACCATAAACCGCAAATCAATCAGATAATAAGACACGGGGAGCCTGCTTTTATCATACATTGCCACACCTCATGATCCTTATATTATTTATTATAAAATTATGCTGATTTATTTTCATATTTACCTTTGATCAGTGTTGAATCTGCTGACACATCAATGTTAATGTAATGTCCATTGTGGTGTTATTTATTTAGGCATGCAGTGATCATCAGTTTGATCATTTGACAGCGATGGAATTATGTGGAATTACTCCCACACCACTACAGAGGGACTGTCTGATCCTGCACCTACAATACACAGTCCTACACTGCTATCATCATGGTCAGTCAAGCAAATCCACTCTGTTCGCTAGAGTTTGGGGCAGCTTCCACAGAACGGTTACCAGCATCCAACTGACACAGATATTGTTTTATTACACCAATAGACCCTATCTATTAGTAACTAGCTAGCTATCATATTCACTATAGGAAAGTTCGACAATAGACTCTCCCCCATCATTTACCATAATAGTAGATGTAAAACCTCCTGCTACATTGTTCTCCTGTGGATCATGGACAGTTGTCCAACCCCAGGTTGACCTGTCCGGCCTCGAAAGAGAGCTCTATATGCATGAGCCTCCATTGGCCATACTGACGATGAGAGGACAGGTGGAGGGGTGTTGTCGTTGATACAGATAGCTCAGAGCAGTTAGTTGGATGACAGAAATTGTTCTCTCTTCTCAAGCCATGCAGAGACCTGTCAGCCTGGTGGCGCCTCCTCTAGAACTGCCTCGTGTGTGTGCATTTGAGGAGTCGTGTGTAAAAAAAAATCACAATCACAATGAGCTCTTGGATTTAAGGGTAAAGCCTTAGCCCCTATTACGGTTTACAGCCATCTCAGCCTATCATATGGGATTTGCCGACATGATGACATTGGGTGATGTGGTCTGGTCCCGTTATGGGATTTGTCCTTAGTGCTGGATGCACGTTTCCAGACGTCATTTGAACCTCTGAACTGGATATGAAGGTGTGTCATCATTTAAGACACTGCTCGCCTTTCATTTGGGCAAAGCGGCTCAGTGGTACTCAGTGTAGACAGGAGGTCTGACCAGTTGTTTTGTTTGTGTCGTGGGCAAAGCCTCCTAATAGCAAAAGCAACTCTCTCTACTTAGTTGTGTATCTCAAAGTCCAGAGCCAATAAAACCTTACATTGTCGCACATGGAAACAACGTGTGGCCTTTCAGCAACAGGACTGTCTTTCTGACTCTTTCTCTCCCTCAGTTCTCTGCAGTGGTTGAGCTGTCTCCATTAGACCAACATGAAATCATCATGGGAATGCTCCATACCAGGCTCAAACAGTACTTATACATGGTTTTGTGTGTGTTTTAACTGCCATATGGAGTGCCAGATGGGTGGGGTTTACCACATACATTTGTTGTTAATGCGATTCTTGGGTTCTTTTAGAATCTACCGATCTTTTACAATTCTACTGTGCTATTCTACAGTATTGGTGGCGAATCTCAGTCAAGCAAAAAAAAGTGACTTCCACTTTCCCAAAGTATAATAGTGTCTCTGTTGGGTGGAAACCTCCAAAACTTCACATTTTCAGGATTCAAATTCAAACATGGCAAAAGTAGCAGATCTACAAGCTCCAATCAGAACCTCTCCAATTGGAGACATGTTAATGGTCAAGAAACACTTTTCTGTCAAATGTTCTTAACCAATAAAATGTAAAACATCCCGAGAAATTTAAGGTGCCAACCTTACATTTTTTTGGAAATGATGTGCAGAAAAAGGTAAGAATCATGCATAGTGGCAAATATTCACCGGTGTCGCACTCTGGCGGCACCCGAGAATGTGGAACCTCATCTCGGAGCTGTACAGCGGAGGGACGGGGACAATCCAAATGGGGCTACAGATCTACAAATCTACTTGTAGATTAGCTACTTTTTATGCTTGTGTGTGACACTGTAGTGTGATCAAGTAGAGCATTCATTTACAAAGAAAAAGAAAAATCACACCTAGTGTGAAGTGAGTGGCGTTTCAGTGTTCATTTCATCAAGGGTCTCTTGGTCAATGGGAGCCTGGGCATACAACAAACTTTGAGACGTTTGTGCCTAGATGTAGGCCATATCTAGGCCAGATGTAGGCCACGCTTCAGTTTACTTTAACCCCGGAAACTTTTAACATGTTTTTCCTACCAGTTTGGGAACTGGACAAAGCCAGATATTAGAGCGTAGCTCCTGTGCCAGGAGCACTGATCAAAAACACAACCTATGGACATAAGAGGTTTCTGCCCGACAGCAACAATATCATTTTGTTCAAAACTAAGTCACCCCCAGAGGCACTACAGTGCACCAAAAACTAATCACATTAGTAAAGTACTGTTTGACCCCAGGTCTGATCCCTCCATCCCGTCGGCTGCGGTCTTACATGTCAGAGAGCAGGACGGTGCGCGAGCCGCTGGTGGGACACACCACGCAGCAGGCACAGGGGGTCTCCCCCACCTGCTGCCAGACCACCGCAGAGATGTCCACCCCTCGCCGGGAGAAATCCCCCACTATGAAACTATGGCAAAGACAGGCAGCAGAGAGAGAGAGAAACAACAAAGAGAGAGAGAGAGAGAGAGAGAGAGCAAGATACGAGATTGAAAGAGTGCAAAGAATGCAAAACGAGAGCAAGGAATAGCTTTCTGAGTTCTGGTGAATAAAAGCAGCGCGTGGAGCCATTTGTGTGAGAGATGCCAGTATGATAAGACGTCGTCTCTCGTCGGGTGGAAGCCTCACATGTCCAAAGCTGTTGCTTTTCAGGATTCAAATTAAAAAGGAGCAAAAGTTGCAGATCTATGAGCAAAAGACTTCGCGCCGCGTTTTGAGCTTGCAGATCTGCTACTTTTGATGCTTTTGTGTGACGCTGTAGTGTGATCAAGTAGGGCGTTAATTTATGATAAAATAAAATAAAATACAAATCAGAGCTCACACTCTGAGAGTGTGAGGTGAGCGGTGCTATAACTATTTATGAGTTTAAATTAATTTAGCGCCACGCGAAGCTTGGCCAATGTGACCCTGGCCGTACAACAAACTTTGCACGCTTTGTGCCAAGATGTAGGCCAGATGTAGGCCACGCTTCGGGGCCCGGACATTTTTTTGGGGCCCGAACAAAGCCAGATGTTGGAACTCTTTCCAGGAGAAACCGCTCAAAAACAATACAAGTTAAAATAATATGGAGAATTGGAGATGAGAGGTTCCTGCCCGCGACAGATATCCATGTACCGTAAAACCAGGAATAAATGCTCATTATCATCAAGGGGGAAATGATGATGATGGATATCAGACAGCACTTATCCCAGCTCCAGCCCAGGCAGCAGGTGAAGAAAGAGCAGGTGAAGTAAGAAGTTATCTCTGGGAGACAGAAGTAGAAGAACACCATTTACCTGCTACAAAAGGGACCATGTCTGTTAGTATATGGCTCCACCTAGAGGGCATGGTGGGGACCACCACCACAACACCAGTGGAGCAGAAAAACCAAAGGATCATAGCTGGAGCAACTCAAAGATTTTAAAACATGCATAAAAAAAAGGACACACATTAGCAAGAGTACAAATATGGAACACGTTTTGCACACGTTGCACATCACGCACGCGCACACGCACACACACACACACACACACACACACACACACACACACACACACACACACACACACACCTGTTCATGTGTAGGATAGTACGGCTGCCCGTGGTTGCGTTGCAGATGACGACGGACGCTGGAAAGGAGCACTGAGCGTGCTCAGACAGGAGAGAGATGTCGATGTCGTACTTCTGGAAGTCACTGAGAACAAAGCTACGCCACGAACACACGACGCAAGTTACAACACAGCCACGTCAGACAGACAGATGGAGAGAGACAGACAGACGGAGAGAATGGAACAGCGAGAGATGGAGGAGAAAGTAAAAGACAGAACATCAGAAGACAAGAAAAAAAGACCGTAGCGAGGTAGAAAGTAGTCTCACGTGGCCAGACGGTTGACTCCCACAATGTGCAAATGCTCCCGTCATACAGTCTGGGAGACGGAAGTTCTGATCATGAGAATACGATAAATCGGATGTGACGCACCCGCTCCCTTGGTGCAGTAGCGATAACAAGTCCTACTGGAAGCGTTATGTCTTCTTTCAATATTTGTGGGGGTGGTATTTAGTCTTTCTCTGGTGTTGTTGGTGTTACTTCCATGATGTTTTCAAATGTTTTCTTAACAAGAATATGCCTCTCGAATGACTGTCTGTGCTAGTGTGTTATGTTTCCAGTGGGACTACAGTTCTGTGCTGCAGTCAGTGACTACTTCCGTTACTCGGCTTTCGGGAGCTGTAGTTCCAGACTCTACGTATATAGAATTCGGAGATTGTGGAATAAATGTCTGGCTACGCGAGACTAGGTATAAAGGGGAAGAGACAGAGGAAACACGATTATACATGAAGCGAGGATATAAAATAAGGACGATATCTATCATCAGATCTCCACCGATGATCCTTCAGGACATGTTCAAAACAAAAGAGAACAGGTTGGAGAGAACACTGCGAGACTCAGAAAGGAGTGTCTGCTTGGAGAGAAGCGGAGGCTTGTTAATCAACCCTGGAGTACGTCTGACAAAATAACACAGCTTCCATCATTAGTGTCCAAAGTCGTATCAATATCAAAATCAATAAGAAAATCAATATGCAGACATACTGTTTGTACATCCATCAACCTGTAAGGAAAGGGTTCCCCAAACTGAGCAGTAAGGGTCACCTCAACATTACAGGGAATGTAGGAACCACTGGCAGAAGATGTGTGGATGTAGCAAACTGTCACATGAATTTTCAAATGTGATGTTGAGATCAAATATATGACTATCCTCTGTGGACCTGCAGGACAGAGTCCAGAGAAACAATATATTGTTTATGTTATCTTATCATGGGGAGATCAAAAGGACTGCTGATAATAACAATAATGTGTAGCCTATTGCTGTATTTTTTGGTCTGCCCTCGTAATTGTCTTGGACTCGACTGATTCAAATATCAAAGCATATTATTAGGCCAACCTCTTCCAAAGGAACTGTGAGTTAGTAGTAGGGTTGGGATCCTTTAGGATTTTAATGATTCCACTTCCTTAATGACTAGCTGGGTGTAAGGATATAATAACTGAATCGAAAAATCAATTTTAATTTGCAATGATCTACTATATCGTTTGCAAAAGCAACATATTTACCGTTTTGGCTCGGTATCGAATCATTTTACAATGCAAATAATTGATTGTATGGAAACTAAGTACGTGTGCCTTGTATTTAGCAATTTTAATAGAGAAAATTAATAAGAGGGGTCTAATTACCTTTCCATTCCATATAGCTACTCTTGGTCTAACGATAAATGTGTGTAATCTCTGTGTTCATATCAAGGTGGGTTTGTCCATATGTGTTAAAATATAATGTCCATGTATTTGCTAGATAATCACAGTGTTTATTTCCATATTAATAGATTTTTTACATGTTTTACACAGATTAATTTCTTTGCTAAATAGTTACTATATCACTTCTAAATCATTGAATCGAATCGTATCGCCATGAATGAACCAATATCGTCCACGTATCGCATCGTTAACAATGTATCGTGATGTGTATCGTATCGCTGTTCAAATGTATTGTTACGCCCCTATTATGACGATTCCCTCTTAACGGTTTCCTTTAACGAGTCCTATAGTGGGTTCCAAACGGACCCTTGCGGGTCTGTAACTCTGAGAGTGTACAGATGGAACCAAAAGGACCCGTCTTACTTATTGCTGTTTTAGTAACCTATATTATACTCACTCTGCAACGGGCCCGGGGGCTAGGGACCCCATGAACGCGCACGGAGCCCCGAGAAGCGACAGCACGGTGCAGGAGTTGGACGCGTTCCCACCTCGCTGCCAGCGCTGAGACGAACACCTGCAACAGCAACAAGTCTAGACATGGGATCTTTTACTGAATGAACCACTACAATGGGACATAAACCTGCAACGGGAGAGTGTTTTCAGCTGGTGTTTCAGTCCGAGTGTATCAAAGGGTGTGTTCGGAAATGCGCACCGGGTGTGTGCTCAGTGTAGTGAGTGCCTAAACCTAACCCTAATCCTAATCCTAACCCTAACCTCAGTAAAACTATGCCTAACCCTAACCCTAACCCCTAACCACACCCGGTGCGCATTTCCGAACGCACCCTTTGATACACTCGGACTGAATCACCAGTAGAAAACACTCTCTCCCAACCTGCAACAGCAACAAGCCAGACAGGGGATTTATTACTGAATGAAACACCACAATGGCAGCAGTAACCCTAGTAACCACACCAGGCCAGCTGGGCAATGTTGTAGTAGGCTACACTGAAACTGTTGACATACTGAATGGTATGAAGACTGTTACTTTAAAGGTAGGGCAACTCACGGGTTCCCAAACATTTCAAGCTGTGTGAACCCCGTAAAATAATCATATCTGAACTGGGGACCCCCCACCCTGATAAGCACTTGGAATTGTAGACTCCACAGATAAATAGTGTAAAATAGCCGAATTACTAGCTAATTCTCAACAGTGCGAGGCCTATGTGAGCTTGTAGATCGGCCATTATCACAACATTTGCCACTTTCTTACGTTACGTAGGCCTAATAGTGGAAGATTTGGTCAATTTGGTATTACAATTTTAATAAAAAGTCTTAAAATCTTTAAATTGTAACTTTACAAATAATAAATAAAAGGATAATGTCTTCTGACATAACTATAGACTTTCCCACACAAAAACACTAACGCTCTATTTCAACATTTTGATAGCCATATAATAATGAGGTCTCATCTTGTTTTCCCAACTCAAAACAAAAAGCCGTGCGACAGCGACCTCTAGAGTCACAGTATTCAATGGGTCAACAATTTCGGTATACACCCGTGTTGCTGATTTATCAAGTTTCTCGCTGTCAGTAGCCTTAATGCAGTCAGGTAGTGGTAATAGGCACTAGCACAACAAAGCATCGCGGAGTGGCTTTACCAAGGGCTATGTGCAACTGGAGTGAAGCCATCCGACTTTGCAAAACGGGAGGTGAAGTGAGCCGACGATCAAAGTTCGCTGCGCATCATGTAGTGTAATTACCGTAGGAGCTCGCTGGGGCTGTGACGAAAGCAGGCAATGGTCCTGAAAGATACATAACGTATCTTTTGAGTGTTTTATCAACACAAAGCAGCTCTACGGTTTACCCTATAACTCTATGGGTTTACCCAGAGGAAAGTAACTAATTATTTACTCAAGTACTTTTAATTTACCAGAGTAATTTTTTTCTCAGCTTGTAGATCTGCTATTTTCAAACATTAGTAGGCCTATTTTTACTTTTTCTACTTTTACTTTTATTCCAATACTTTTGTACTTTTACTCAAGTACATTTTGATGTTTTACTTGTAACAGAGTATTTCTATATTGCAGTATTTATACTTTTACTCAAGTAATGAATGTGAGTACCACTGGTTTTACCTCATACTATAATCCAACAATAATAGTAGGCCTAATAATAATAAGGGTAATGATAATAATAATTAATTGGCTAATCATTGACAGCAACTTAAAAAAAAAAAAAAAAAAAATCAGTGACCTCATTTTGATTGAATAGTCATGATATTTGAATATTCATGATATTTGACATCTATCTATCTATCTATCTATCTATCTATCTATCTATCTATCTATCTAACCATTACGGCCAAGACCCTTGCAAATTAATGCTGTCCTTTGCCGCAGCGTGATTCACACTTGCAAGGGAATTCCGTCCTTGTCCCTTTTATGCACATATATGAAGTACCCTGGTGTCATAAATATTAAGCCCAAATCTGGGAATGCCCATATATGGACTTATTGTGTCAATCTCATGTGGTCTATGACATCAGATATCTATGATGTGAGACATCAGTCATCTCCATATTTAGGAAAATATGGCCAGATTTTGGCCAACTTAAACAACCAACCAGGCATTGGCTGTCTGTCTGTCTGTCTGTCTGTCTGTCTGTCTGTCTGTCTGTTCTGTCTGTCTGTCTGTCTGTCTGTCTGTCTGTCTGTCTGTCTGTCTGTCAAAATAAAAAAAGACTCCACAATAGGTTTGTTCACAATTCCAATTGGAATCAACTCACATTATCCAACTGTACATGTGATAACAATTTTTTAAGGTTTTATTGTAGAAAGTGCCTACAGGTAATATAGTAATAATATAGTAATATAGACTTTCTATGGAAAACTTCCTTCATAGGTTTGTTCACCATTCCAATGGGAATCAACTAACAATGTCCCAATATACCTCTGATAATAGTTTTGTAAGGTTTTACAGTGGAAATGTGGAGTAATATAGCTCCAAAGTGGCCTATACAAGTACATATTTTAGACGATTTCTCTAGACTTTGAGCATTAACCAAAAAACTTCCTTCATAGGTTTGTTCACCATTCCAATTGGATTCAACTAACAATGTCCCACTGTACCTCTGAAAATAGTTTTGTAAGGTTTTACAGTAGAAAAGTGGAGAAATATAGCTTCAAAGTGGCCTACAACGCATATATTACTTTGGCTATTTCTCTGGACTTTGAGCTTTAACCAAAAAACTTCCTTCATAGGTTTGTTCACCATTCCAATTTGTATCAACTAACAATGTCCCACTCTACCTCTGATAATAGTTTTGTAAGGTTTTACAGTAGAAATGTGGAGTAATATAGCTCCAAAGTTGCCTACAACGCACATATTTTAGACACTTTCTCTGGACTTTGTGCATTAACCAAAAAACCTCCTTCATAGGTTTGTTCACCAATCCAATGGGACTCAACTAACAATGTCACACTGTACCTCTGATAATAGTTCTGTAAGGTTTTACAGTAGAAAAGTGGAGAAATATAGCTTCAAAGTTGCCTACAACGCACATATTTTAGACACTTTCTCTGGACTTTGTGCATTAACCAAAAAACTTCCTTCATAGGTTTTGTTCACCATTCCAATTGGAATCAACTAACAATGTCCCACTGTACCTCTGATAATAGTTTTGTAAGGTTTTACAGTAGAAAAGTGGAGAAATATAGCTTCAAAGTTGCCTACAACGCACATATTTTAGACACTTTCTCTGGACTTTGTGCATTAACCAAAAAACCTCCTTCATAGGTTTGTTCACCAATCCAATGGGACTCAACTAACAATGTCCCAATGTACCACTGATAATAGTTTTGTAAGGTTTTACAGTAGAAGAGTGGAGAAATATAGCTTCAAAGTGGCCTACAACGCACATATTTTAGACACTTTCTCTGGACTTTGTGCATTAACCAAAAAACATCCTTCATAGGTTTGTTCACCATTCCAATTGGAATCAACTACCAATGTCCCACTGTACCTCTGATAATAGTTTTGAATGGTTTTACAGTGGAAATGTGGAGTAATATAGCTTCAAAGTTGCCTACAACGCACATATTTTAGACACTTTCTCTGGACTTTGTGCATTAACCAAAAAACTTCCTTCATAGGTTTGTTCACCATTCCAATTGGATTCAACTAACAATGTCCCACTGTACCTCTGACAATAGTTTTGTAAGGTTTTACAGTAGAAAAGTGGAGAAATATAGCTTCAAAGTGGCCTACAACGCACATATTTTAGACACTTTCTCTGGACTTTGTGCATTAACCAAAAAACATCCTTCATAGGTTTGTTCACCATTCCAATTGGAATCAACTAACAATGTCCCACTGTACCTCTGATAATAGTTTTGAATGGTTTTACAGTGGAAATGTGGAGTAATATAGCTCCAAAGTTGCCTACAACGCACATATTTTAGACACTTTCTCTGGACTTTGTGCATTAACCAAAAAACTTCCTTCATAGGTTTGTTCACCATTCCAATTGGACTCAACTAACAATGTCACACTGTACCTCTGATAATAGTTCTGTAAGGTTTTACAGTAGAAAAGTGGAGAAATATAGCTTCAAAGTTGCCTACAACGCACATATTTTAGACACTTTCTCTGGACTTTGTGCATTAACCAAAAAACTTCCTTCATAGGTTTTGTTCACCATTCCAATTGGAATCAACTAACAATGTCCCACTGTACCTCTGATAATAGTTTTGTAAGGTTTTACAGTAGAAAAGTGGAGAAATATAGCTTCAAAGTTGCCTACAACGCACATATTTTAGACACTTTCTCTGGACTTTGTGCATTAACCAAAAAACCTCCTTCATAGGTTTGTTCACCAATCCAATGGGACTCAACTAACAATGTCCCAATGTACCACTGATAATAGTTTTGTAAGGTTTTACAGTAGAAGAGTGGAGAAATATAGCTTCAAAGTGGCCTACAACGCACATATTTTAGACACTTTCTCTGGACTTTGTGCATTAACCAAAAAACATCCTTCATAGGTTTGTTCACCATTCCAATTGGAATCAACTACCAATGTCCCACTGTACCTCTGATAATAGTTTTGTAAGGTTTTACCGTAGAAAAGTGGAGAAATATAGCTTCAAAGTTGCCTACAACGCACATATTTTAGACACTTTCTCTGGACTTTGTGCATTAACCAAAACACTTCCTTCATAGGTTTGTTCACCATTCCAATTGGATTCAACTAACAATGTCCCACTGTACCTCTGACAATAGTTTTGTAAGGTTTTACAGTAGAAAAGTGGAGAAATATAGCTTCAAAGTGGCCTACAACGCACATATTTTAGACACTTTCTCTGGACTTTGTGCATTAACCAAAAAACATCCTTCATAGGTTTGTTCACCATTCCAATTTGAATCAACTAACAATGTCCCACTGTACCTCTGATAATAGTTTTGAATGGTTTTACAGTGGAAATGTGGAGTAATATAGCTCCAAAGTTGCCTACAACGCACATATTTTAGACACTTTCTCTGGACTTTGTGCATTAACCAAAAAACTTCCTTCATAGGTTTGTTCACCATTCCAATTGGAATCAACTACCAATGTCCCACTGTACCTCTGATAATAGTTTTGAATGGTTTTACAGTGGAAATGTGGAGTAATATAGCTTCAAAGTTGCCTACAACGCACATATTTTAGACACTTTCTCTGGACTTTGTGCATTAACCAAAAAAACTCCTTCATAGGTTTGTTCACCATTCCAATTGGTATCAACTAACAATGTCCCACTCTACCTCTGATAATAGTTTTGTAAGGTTTTACAGTAGAAATGTGGAGTAATATAGCTCCAAAGTTGCCTACAACGCACATATTTTAGACACTTTCTCTGGACTTTGTGCATTAACCAAAAAACCTCCTTCATAGGTTTGTTCACCAATCCAATGGGACTCAACTAACAATGTCACACTGTACCTCTGATAATAGTTCTGTAAGGTTTTACAGTAGAAAAGTGGAGAAATATAGCTTCAAAGTTGCCTACAACGCACATATTTTAGACACTTTCTCTGGACTTTGTGCATTAACCAAAAAACTTCCTTCATAGGTTTTGTTCGACATTCCAATTGGAATCAACTAACAATGTCCCACTGTACCTCTGATAATAGTTTTGTAAGGTTTTACAGTAGAAAAGTGGAGAAATATAGCTTCAAAGTTGCCTACAACGCACATATTTTAGACACTTTCTCTGGACTTTGTGCATTAACCAAAAAACCTCCTTCATAGGTTTGTTCACCAATCCAATGGGACTCAACTAACAATGTCCCAATGTACCACTGATAATAGTTTTGTAAGGTTTTACAGTAGAAGAGTGGAGAAATATAGCTTCAAAGTGGCCTACAACGCACATATTTTAGACACTTTCTCTGGACTTTGTGCATTAACCAAAAAACATCCTTCATAGGTTTGTTCACCATTCCAATTGGAATCAACTACCAATGTCCCACTGTACCTCTGATAATAGTTTTGAATGGTTTTACAGTGGAAATGTGGAGTAATATAGCTTCAAAGTTGCCTACAACGCACATATTTTAGACACTTTCTCTGGACTTTGTGCATTAACCAAAAAACTTCCTTCATAGGTTTGTTCACCATTCCAATTGGATTCAACTAACAATGTCCCACTGTACCTCTGACAATAGTTTTGTAAGGTTTTACAGTAGAAAAGTGGAGAAATATAGCTTCAAAGTGGCCTACAACGCACATATTTTAGACACTTTCTCTGGACTTTGTGCATTAACCAAAAAACATCCTTCATAGGTTTGTTCACCATTCCAATTGGATTCAACTAACAATGTCACACTGTACCTCTGATAATAGTTTTGTAAGGTTTTACAGTAGAAAAGTGGAGAAATATAGCTTCAAAGTTGCCTACAACGCACATATTTTAGACACTTTCTCTGGACTTTGTGCATTAACCAAAAAACCTCCTTCATAGGTTTGTTCACCAATCCAATGGGACTCAACTAACAATGTCCCAATGTACCACTGATAATAGTTTTGTAAGGTTTTACAGTAGAAGAGTGGAGAAATATAGCTTCAAAGTGGCCTACAACGCACATATTTTAGACACTTTCTCTGGACTTTGTGCATTAACCAAAAAACATCCTTCATAGGTTTGTTCACCATTCCAATTGGAATCAACTACCAATGTCCCACTGTACCTCTGATAATAGTTTTGAATGGTTTTACAGTGGAAATGTGGAGTAATATAGCTTCAAAGTTGCCTACAACGCACATATTTTAGACACTTTCTCTGGACTTTGTGCATTAACCAAAAAACTTCCTTCATAGGTTTGTTCACCATTCCAATTGGTATCAACTAACAATGTCCCACTCTACCTCTGATAATAGTTTTGTAAGGTTTTACCGTAGAAAAGTGGAGAAATATAGCTTCAAAGTTGCCTACAACGCACATATTTTAGACACTTTCTCTGGACTTTGTGCATTAACGAAAAAACTTCCTTCATAGGTTTGTTCACCATTCCAATTGGAATCAACTACCAATGTCCCACTGTACCTCTGATAATAGTTTTGAATGGTTTTACAGTGGAAATGTGGAGTAATATAGCTTCAAAGTTGCCTACAACGCACATATTTTAGACACTTTCTCTGGACTTTGTGCATTAACCAAAAAACTTCCTTCATAGGTTTGTTCACCATTCCAATTGGTATCAACTAACAATGTCCCACTCTACCTCTGATAATAGTTTTGTAAGGTTTTACCGTAGAAAAGTGGAGAAATATAGCTTCAAAGTTGCCTACAACGCACATATTTTAGACACTTTCTCTGGACTTTGTGCATTAACCAAAAAACTTCCTTCATAGGTTTGTTCACCATTCCAATTGGATTCAACTAACAATGTCCCACTGTACCTCTGACAATAGTTTTGTAAGGTTTTACAGTAGAAAAGTGGAGAAATATAGCTTCAAAGTGGCCTACAACGCACATATTTTAGACACTTTCTCTGGACTTTGTGCATTAACCAAAAACATCCTTCATAGGTTTGTTCACCATTCCAATTGGAATCAACTAACAATGTCCCACTGTACCTCTGATAATAGTTTTGTAAGGTTTTACAGTAGAAGAGTGGAGAAATATAGCTTCAAAGTGGCCTACAACGCACATATTTTAGACACTTTCTCTGGACTTTGTGCATTAACCAAAAAACATCCTTCATAGGTTTGTTCACCATTCCAATTGGAATCAACTACCAATGTCCCACTGTACCTCTGATAATAGTTTTGAATGGTTTTACAGTGGAAATGTGGAGTAATATAGCTTCAAAGTTGCCTACAACGCACATATTTTAGACACTTTCTCTGGACTTTGTGCATTAACCAAAAAACTTCCTTCATAGGTTTGTTCACCATTCCAATTGGTATCAACTAACAATGTCCCACTCTACCTCTGATAATAGTTTTGTAAGGTTTTACCGTAGAAAAGTGGAGAAATATAGCTTCAAAGTTGCCTACAACGCACATATTTTAGACACTTTCTCTGGACTTTGTGCATTAACCAAAAAACTTCCTTCATAGGTTTGTTCACCATTCCAATTGGATTCAACTAACAATGTCCCACTGTACCTCTGACAATAGTTTTGTAAGGTTTTACAGTAGAAAAGTGGAGAAATATAGCTTCAAAGTGGCCTACAACGCACATATTTTAGACACTTTCTCTGGACTTTGTGCATTAACCAAAAAACATCCTTCATAGGTTTGTTCACCATTCCAATTGGAATCAACTAACAATGTCCCACTGTACCTCTGATAATAGTTTTGAATGGTTTTACAGTGGAAATGTGGAGTAATATAGCTCCAAAGTTGCCTACAACGCACATATTTTAGACACTTTCTCTGGACTTTGTGCATTAACCAAAAAACTTCCTTCATAGGTTTGTTCACCATTCCAATTGGATTCAACTAACAATGTCACACTGTACCTCTGACAATAGTTTTGTAAGGTTTTACAGTAGAGAAGTGGAGTAATATAGCTTCAAAGTGGCCTACAACGCATATATTACTTTGGCTATTTCTCTGGACTTTGAGCTTTAACCAAAAAACTTCCTTCATAGGTTTGTTCACCATTCCAATTTGTATCAACTAACAATGTCCCACTCTACATCTGATAATAGTTTTGTAAGGTTTTACAGTAGACAAGTGGAGAAATATAGCTTCAAAGTGGCCTACAACGCACATATTTTAGACACTTTCGTTGGACTTTGTGCATTAACCAAAAAACTTCCTTCATAGGTTTGTTCACCATTCCAATTGGTATCAACTAACAATGTCCCACTCTACCTCTGATAATAGTTTTGTAAGGTTTTACAGTAGAAAAGTGGAGAAATATAGCTTCAAAGTTGCCTACAACGCACATATTTTAGACACTTTCTCTGGACTTTGTGCATTAACCAAAAAACTTCCTTCATAGGTTTGTTCACCATTCCAATTGGATTCAACTAACAATGTCACACTGTACCTCTGACAATAGTTTTGTAAGGTTTTACAGTAGAGAAGTGGAGTAATATAGCTTCAAAGTGGCCTACAACGCATATATTACTTTGGCTATTTCTCTGGACTTTGAGCTTTAACCAAAAAACTTCCTTCATAGGTTTGTTCACCATTCCAATTTGTATCAACTAACAATGTCCCACTCTACATCTGATAATAGTTTTGTAAGGTTTTACAGTAGACAAGTGGAGAAATATAGCTTCAAAGTGGCCTACAACGCACATATTTTAGACACTTTCGTTGGACTTTGTGCATTAACCAAAAAACTTCCTTCATAGGTTTGTTCACCATTCCAATTGGTATCAACTAACAATGTCCCACTCTACCTCTGATAATAGTTTTGTAAGGTTTTACAGTAGAAAAGTGGAGAAATATAGCTTCAAAGTGGCCTACAACGCACATATTTTAGACACTTCCTCTGGACTTTGTGCATTAACCAAAACACTTCCTTCATAGGTTTGTTCACCATTCCAATTGGTATCAACTAACAATGTCCCACTCTACCTCTGATAATAGTTTTGTAAGGTTTTACAGTAGAAAAGTGGAGAAATATAGCTTCAAAGTGGCCTACAACGCACATATTTTAGACACTTTCTCTGGACTTTGTGCATTAACCAAAAAACCTCCTTCATAGGTTTGTTCACCAATCCAATGGGACTCAACTAACAATGTCCCAATGTACCACTGATAATAGTTTTGTAAGGTTTTACAGTAGAAAAGTGGAGAAATATAGCTTCAAAGTTGCCTACAACGCACATATTTTAGACACTTTCTCTGGACTTTGTGCATTAACCAAAAAACTTCCTTCATAGGTTTGTTCACCATTCCAATTGGTATCAACTAACAATGTCCCACTCTACCTCTGATAATAGTTTTGTAAGGTTTTACAGTAGAAAAGTGGAGAAATATAGCTTCAAAGTTGCCTACAACGCACATATTTTAGACACTTTCTCTGGACTTTGCATTAACCAAAAAACTTCCTACATAGGTTTGAAGTGTCTAAAATATGTGCGTTGTAGGCAACTTTGGAGCTATATTACTCCACATTTCCACTGTAAAACCTTACAAAACTATTATCAGAGGTAGAGTGGGACATTGTTAGTTGATACCAATTGGAATGGTGAACAAACCTATGAAGGAAGTTTTTTGGTTAATGCACAAAGTCCAGAGAAAGTGTCTAAAATATGTGCGTTGTAGGCAACTTTGGAGCTATATTACTCCACATTTCCACTGTAAAACCTTACAAAACTATTATCAGAGGTAGAGTGGGACATTGTTAGTTGATACCAATTGGAATGGTGAACAAACCTATGAAGGAAGTTTTTTGGTTAATGCACAAAGTCCAGAGAAAGTGTCTAAAATATGTGCGTTGTAGGCCACTTTGAAGCTATATTTCTCCACTTTTCTACTGTAAAACCTTACAAAACTATTATCAGAGGTAGAGTGGGACATTGTTAGTTGATACCAATTGGAATGGTGAACAAACCTATGAAGGAAGTTTTTTGGGTAATGCACAAAGTCCAGAGAAAGTGTCTAAAATATGTGCGTTGTAGGCCACTTTGAAGCTATATTTCTCCACTTTTCTACTGTAAAACCTTACAAAACTATTATCAGTGGTACATTGGGACATTGTTAGTTGAGTCCCATTGGATTGGTGAACAAACCTATGAAGGAGGTTTTTTGGTTAATGCACAAAGTCCAGAGAAAGTGTCTAAAATATGTGCGTTGTAGGCCACTTTGAAGCTATATTTCTCCACTTTTCTACTGTAAAACCTTACAAAACTATTATCAGAGGTAGAGTGGGACATTGTTAGTTGATACCAATTGGAATGGTGAACAAACCTATGAAGGAAGTTTTTTGGTTAATGCACAAAGTCCAGAGAAAGTGTCTAAAATATGTGCGTTGTAGGCCACTTTGAAGCTATATTTCTCCACTTTTCTACTGTAAAACCTTACAAAACTATTATCAGAGGTAGAGTGGGACATTGTTAGTTGATACCAATTGGAATGGTGAACAAACCTATGAAGGAAGTTTTTTGGTTAATGCACAAAGTCCAGAGAAAGTGTCTAAAATATGTGCGTTGTAGGCCACTTTGGAGCTATATTACTCCACATTTCTACTGTAAAACCTTACAAAACTATTATCAGAGGTACATTGGGACATTGTTAGTTAAGTCCCATTGGATTGGTGAACAAACCTATGAAGGAGGTTTTTTGGTTAATGCACAAAGTCCAGAGAAAGTGTCTAAAATATGTGCGTTGTAGGCAACTTTGGAGCTATATTACTCCACATTTCCACTGTAAAACCTTACAAAACTATTATCAGAGGTAGAGTGGGACATTGTTAGTTGATACCAATTGGAATGGTGAACAAACCTATGAAGGAAGTTTTTTGGTTAATGCACAAAGTCCAGAGAAAGTGTCTAAAATATGTGCGTTGTAGGCCACTTTGAAGCTATATTTCTCCACTTTTCTACTGTAAAACCTTACAAAACTATTATCAGAGGTAGAGTGGGACATTGTTAGTTGATACCAATTGGAATGGTGAACAAATCTATGAAGGAAGTTTTTTGGTTAATGCACAAAGTCCAGAGAAAGTGTCTAAAATATGTGCGTTGTAGGCCACTTTGGAGCTATATTACTCCACATTTCTACTGTAAAACCTTACAAAACTATTATCAGAGGTAGAGTGGGACATTGTTAGTTGATACCAATTGGAATGGTGAACAAACCTTTGAAGGAAGTTTTTTGTTTATTGCTCAAAGTCTAGAGAAATCGTCTAAAATATGTACTTGTAGGCCACTTTGGAGCTATATTAATCCACATTTCTACTGTAAAAACTTACAAAACTATTATCAGAGGTAGAGTTGGACATTGTTAGTTGATACCAATTGGAATGGTGAACAAACCTATGAAGGAAGTTTTTTGGTTAATGCACAAAGTCCAGAGAAAGTGTCTAAAATATGTGCGTTGTAGGCAACTTTGAAGCTATATTTCTCCACTTTTCTACTGTAAAACCTTACAAAACTATTATCAGAGGTAGAGTGGGACGTTGTTAGTTGATACCAATTGGAATGGTGAACAAACCTATGAAGGAAGTTTTTTGGTTAATGCACAAAGTCCAGAGAAAGTGTCTAAAATATGTGCGTTGTAGGCCACTTTGGAGCTATATTACTCCACATTTCTACTGTAAAACCTTACAAAACTATTATCAGATGTAGAGTGGGACATTGTTAGTTGATACCAATTGGAATGGTGAACAAACCTTTGAAGGAAGTTTTTTGGTTAATGCACAAAGTCCAGAGAAAGTGTCTAAAATATGTGCGTTGTAGGCCACTTTGGAGCTATATTACTCCACATTTCTACTGTAAAACCTTACAAAACTATTATCAGAGGTAGAGTGGGACATTGTTAGTTGATTCCAATTGGAATGGTGAACAAACCTATGAAGGAAGTTTTTTGGTTAATGCACAAAGTCCAGAGAAAGTGTCTAAAATATGTGCGTTGTAGGCAACTTTGAAGCTATATTTCTCCACTTTTCTACTGTAAAACCTTACAAAACTATTATCAGAGGTAGAGTGGGACGTTGTTAGTTGATACCAATTGGAATGGTGAACAAACCTATGAAGGAAGTTTTTTGGTTAATGCACAAAGTCCAGAGAAAGTGTCTAAAATATGTGCGTTGTAGGCCACTTTGGAGCTATATTACTCCACATTTCTACTGTAAAACCTTACAACACTATTATCAGAGGTAGAGTGGGACATTGTTAGTTGATACAAATTGGAATGGTGAACAAACCTATGAAGGAAGTCTTTTGGTTAAAGCTCAAAGTCCAGAGAAATAGCCAAAGTAATATATGCGTTGTAGGCCACTTTGAAGCTATATTTCTCCACTTTTTTACTGTAAAACCTTACAAAACTATTGTCAGAGGTAGAGTGGGACATTGTTAGTTGATACCAATTGGAATGGTGAACAAACCTATGAAGGAAGTCTTTTGGTTAATGCACAAAGTCCAGAGAAAGTGTCTAAAATATGTGCGTTGTAGGCAACTTTGAAGCTATATTTCTCCACTTCTCTACTGTAAAACCTTACAAAACTATTATCAGTGGTACATTGGGACATTGTTAGTTGAGTCCCATTGGTTTGGTGAACAAACCTATGAAGGAGGTTTTTTGGTTAATGCACAAAGTCCAGAGACTGGGCTTAATATTTATGACACCAGGGTACTTCATATATGTGCATAAAAGGGACAAGGACGGAATTCCCTTGCAAGTGTGAATCACGCTGCGGCAAAGGACAGCATTAATTTGCAAGGGTCTTGGCCGTAATGGTTAGATAGATAGATTAGATAGATAGATAGATAGATAGATAGATGTCAAATATCATGAATATTCAAATATCATGACTATTCAATCAAAATGAGGTCACTGATTTTTTTTTTTTTTTTTTTAAGTTGCTGTCAATGATTAGCCAATTAATTATTATTATTATTATTATTATTATTATTATTACCCCTACTGTTATTGTTGGATTATAGTATGAGGTAAAACCAGTGGTACTCACATTCATTACTTGAGTAAAAGTATAAATACTGCAATATAGAAATACTCTGTTACAAGTAAAAATTCAAAATGTACTTGAGTAAAAGTACAAAAGTATTGGAATAAAAGTAAAAGTAGAAAAAGTAAAAATAGGCCTACTAATGTTTGAAAATAGCAGATCTACAAGCTGAGAAAAAAAGAAAATACTCTGGTAAATTAAAAGTACTTGAGTAAATAATTAGTTACTTTCCTCTGGGTAAACCCATAGAGTTATAGGGTAAAATGTAGAGCTGCTTTGTGTTGATAAAACAGACTCAAAAGATACGTTATGTATCTTTCAGGACCATTGCCTGCTTTCGTCACAGCCCCAGCGAGCTCCTACGGTAATTACTACATGATGCGCAGCGAACTTTGGACGTCGGCTCACTTCACCTCCCGTTTGGCAAAGTCGGATGGCTTCACTCCAGTCTATGTGCACACCATCACCTTTCCAAAAGTGATCAAAAAAATCTAATAAAACCTTTTATTCCATTATTATAATAACAGTTCATCAAATTTCGAGCCGCATCCTAGTATTGTTTCTCATGCAATCCATTCAAACCAGAGAAGGAAGCAGCTGTTTTCGCTACTGTATTATATTATTATGATCATCATTTAAATGTGTTGTCCAAACCTTTGGTCCGTGTCCTCTTCCGGGTATCTGTCCACCACGTTAATGATGTCCAGACATACCAGGCCGATGCTGAGGATCTTCTTCTCTGCCATGGTCTCTGTGTGTGACAGTGAACCGATTCCGAACCCTTTGGACTTTGGACCACAGAGCTGTCATTATCTGATCTGTGTGTCTTTAGCACAGCATGGTTCGGCTTTGTTTTACGGAAATGACCGAGCTCACCCGAAAACACACACACGCGCGCGCGCGCACGGTGCACGTACACACACACACACACACACACACACACACACACACACACACACACACACACACACGCACACGCACACACACGCGCACACACACACCACTATACTTTTACTTTAAAGGAGTAGTTCACCACTTTTCAACCTGTCTTCAATAGGTCCTCACTAATGTTCATGATAAAATTTCAATTTTTTTTTCTACTCAGTCCAAGTCTCCTAGGAGAGCTGTGGGAAGTTCAGAATCCATCGTCTTGTGACATCATCATTCTCCCCCCCCCCAAAAAAAAATTAAACAATATTTTTGAAAAAAATATTTAGATTTTTATTATCGCGAGAACAATGGCTTCCACTTTAAAATTGCAACTTTTCAGGAATAGAAAGCCTGCAGTTTCTATAAACTGGATTGGCAATCGATGATGTCACAAGACGATGGGTTTCTGACCTGCCCACAGCCCTCCTCTGAGAGAGAGGGAAAAAAAGCTATTGAGTGAGTGAGGACCAATTATATGAACATAGGTTGAAAAGTGGTGGAGTGCCCCTTTAAGTAAAAGTATGCAATGTCAAAATACTGTTCCAAGTAAATGTCCAGAATACAAAATAGTAGGCTACAAAAGAATATTGGCATCAAAATGTAGCCTACTTAAAAGTAGAAAAAGTAAAAGTACTCACTATGCAGAATGTCCCATTTCAAGTTTTCACATGTACAAACATCTTCTGTAAATAGCAGATCTACAAATAAATGTAGTGGTAGCTTAAAGCTAAAAGTAAAACATTTGGATCCAAGATGTGGATAAGTACTGTACTTAATTTAAGTCAATCTACTTATAGAGAAGACATTTTGGTAAAAAAAAGTAATTGTGTTACATTAACTTTGGGCAAAATGTGTAGCAGTATTTTGCTAAAGCGGCCTCGCGATAATAGGCCAATGTGACATTGTACATAATGATCGAGCAGTCACTTTATATACATCAAATACCCATAACATGCATAGGTAAAGCAGAATAAAATAACGTGCCTTCGTTACAGAAAAAATAAATAACAAATACACACCCCTTCACAGAATAAATAAATATATCTTTATTTTTGGATATAGTTTACACATTTGGCGTCTGTAATCAGTCGTGTAATCAACATGGATTCATCTACAGTATAGGCCTATACACTGTGGTATTTGAACCTATGGGCCAAAATTGTGAGTGAAAAATATAATATAATATATAGGCCTACCCTACAGCAAACTGTCAGTCCAGCAACTAAATAATAATAAGTGCAGTGCTCACACTATACTACACGTGACCGTGTTGAGTAAATGATTTGTGTGAACTTTCCCAATATGGCAAGGTCTTATATTCTACAAAAGTGATTTCAGTGACTTTATACTAAGTGCAATTATATTCTATTAAAATTGTTATAATTTACACAAGGCAAATGCCCACAGTGGAGATAAAAACCAAGGCACAAGCACCTTTTAATGTATCATAATAATATGCATATTACACAACCGCTTACCGAAATGTTCTAGCAAAAACAAAAGCCACAACTTTGTGGTGTTTATTAGCATTGCTATGTTACAACTAACAGATCTCCATTTCCCCAGCGTGATAATGTAACACTATATGTTCAGTCAAACAGCTACACAACTAGTCCCATACAAAACATGTACAAGTGGTTCCATAATCCAGTGGTTCTCGACCTATGGAGGGGGGGGAGGGGTTGGCATCCTCAGATGAAACTGAAGTGACAATTTAAGGACATTTAATACCTTGAAAAAAGAAAGAAAGAAAAGACCATTACTGCATTAAAAGTAATCAACAAACAATGCTATAAAATGGGTCAAACATTGGCCAAACAATATAAGAGGCACAAAATGTGAAAATAGACTATGTACTAGCTGACAACACCTTGCACTTATAGATCAATTATTTTCATCTGTGGAAACAAGTCAAACCAAATGAAATGCTTTAACTCCCACATTCCAAGTGCTTATCAGGAGGGGGGTCCCCAGTTCAAATATGATTATTTTGCAGGGTCCCCTGTTCAAATATTATTTTCTGGGGGTCGCGGCCAGAAAATGTTGAGAACCACCAATATAAGATTACGTTGAGTTCAACAGCTACACAACCATTGCTATATTTTAATGTACATGTGGTTCCATAACCTAACTACAATGGGAAGGTCTAGTGCCCCGATATAATTACATTCAACAATGTTTTAAGAACCACTGATTCAGAAGGCATTTGTAGAATGGGCATCAGGTCTAAATGGGTTTTAAAGAGGCCAGTGCATAGACTGGATGGTTTAAGATCAGTCCCCACACCAATGCAACTCCTTGCAACATGCAACAACTTGAAACTATTATCCTCAATGGCAGTTGGAGGGAGTTGCATTGGTGTGACATGGCCTTAAAACAGTTTTGTTGCAAGGAGTTGCGACTAGGCATTAGTGTGGTTTGGCCTCACTGTCAACACCATCAGAGCTCAAGACCAGAGTTCTGAGTTCTTACAATATTCTGTGCTTTTATTTCCGTGGAGCCGACCCACCCTTAAATCTGACAAAAGCCCAGATAACCCACACTGTAGCGCACATTCACTCTTACACGCACATACAAACATTATATTGACCATATTATTAGTGTGCTTGGTGGGTGTCTGCTGTGATTTTGTGCAGAATGTAAACATTTTGGCCTTCCTTTTAACTTGACATGGGGGTTTCCGGTCTATTTTTGCAGCATCCAGTGGAGTTGTGGAGATTAAGGATCATTTGGGGTTTATTGAACGTTCTGCTCGACTAACATACAAGATACGAGTTTTACAATAATTTGTCTTTGCTGAACGAGGGGGTCACGTGACAAAAGCGTAATATAAGCAATTAAGGTATTCACGAACCGACTGCAAATATTTCACATCAAATGACATGCCGTGTCAGATAAAATAATATCTCCACATTAATGGTCAAACAGCTGTGTTTGGGTAAAGTGATGATAATATAAGGACACATTCAAGTAGCTGCCATTCTGACCATGCATAAAGTCACCATACCAATTTTTGATTGTATTGTGTTGTTCTAAAAACATGTTATTTTCTTTTTGAAAAGTTCATATTTTGGAGCTGGTTTGTGCCCGAGAGCAGATGAAATGTATAGGCCTGTCACAATTAATACATAATCGTCTAATCGCAGTTATTTGACATAATCGCAATTATTTCGTCATAATTGCCATAATCGTGACAGCCCTAGAAATGTATTCAAAAGGTAGGTCACACAGTGCACAGAGCAATGACTGCTCAGCACAGCAGTTATTAATATTATATTTATCTAACATGTACTACACCACATATGCAAGCATATTTCACTGTCATTTCTGAAGGCTTAACGTTTTTTATACACCATCGTTCAACGTAGTACAAATCAAGCATGAACCCACGGAATGCGTCCGAAATTCCATTCCAACATTCTATTCTGTGTTCCAAATTTAGTACGCAAGACCTTTTAGTATGTCTAGAACATGGAATTCATACTCAATTTGGGAAATTACAGAATGCAACATTGCAACAGGAACCTGCACATGTAGTACCTCTGCTTTGTCACAAGATGGGGCACTTTCCTAACATTCCGCCTGGTCTGATTAGTATGTCTGAAATTAAACATACACATATTGTGTATGCAGTGAGACTCACAAAGGTATGATGGAAGAATACCATACCGATTGGTATGTAGCTGGGGATGGGGCATATGAAAATTACATGTCACAATTATTGTGGCAGAAATAATTGTGATTAACTCAACTGGTGCCAAAAAAAAACCTTTGTAGGGCTTCTCCGCCATGCCCGAGGAACCCAAAGATTTAATAAGCTTTAATTAAAAAAGAAACTCCGGGATCGGTTTCAACACGGACACATTTGGAGACGGATCGATTAACATTGAGGCCGCAAACCGGAAGCGGATAGTCCGTCCTCTATTCCGGCCCGTTAGCTTTCAGTGTAAACACCACGGCTTACAGATAGAGAACGGATGGATGTATTTTCAAAGTTTCAACGGATTTGAGAAGCTGATGGAATACCCGCACACACGATGCATAGCAGTGTGCCAGTGTCCGATCGCGCACGATGGAAACTGGATCGCGCCCGCGATAAAAGGGAGAAGAGAAGCCAGGCAGTGAAAGACAGAAAAATCTTCGGTTTCCTCGGCTGTATACAACCAATGAGTTAAAGATTTGCTTAAAACCTAAAATGCCACTTTTGTCGACCACTTGAGCCCCATGCAGCATCCCTATTCTGGTGGGAAAGTTTGTCCCAAAAATAGCAGATCTACAAGCTCGCTGTTTTTGGCGAATCGATTTGTCTAGAGTGAAATAAGAGGGTACCAAATTGCGCAATCTTTAAAGGTCTGTTTTATCAATTATAGAGGGTTTAAAGGTGATACACCATGCATTTAAAAAGTATTTGTCATATTGTTTATGTCCCAAAAACGATTTTCAAAAGGTTTGAGGCTAAATTACCACTCCTGAATATAGAGAGCCTCTCATTTTTGAATGGCTCTTAGAGCATTTTCAGCTGCAGTACCACCTTTGGCAGTACCCCCCCCCCCCCAAAAAAAAAACTTCAAAAACGGCCGTTTATGATGTCACAAACGGCAGCAAATCTGGACAGCCTGTTTTGAGAACCCGTGGGATGCTTTTAACCTCCACCTTCCCAAAACCAGAGAAAGACAACAGTCTGAAATGGGACTTTGTGAGGATAGAAGGTGCTAGTGGGACCCCAAAAAAAGGTTTTAAAATAGGAAAAGTGAATTTTCATGGTGTATCACCTTTAAGTGGTACTGAATTTTCAGCTCAGCAAAAGCTAATTCATCCTATGACCTATTATATCACGATAAACCATAATGATCACCGTCCCATCCCTCATATGTACAGTAGCAATAGCATGCAGGGGTCATCGTCATGCTGGCTCATGGTGGACGTTTTGGTCAAAACATTTTTTTTTTGCCACGGACATCCAAAATGATTGGACAATAATATTACCAGAAACAAAAAGAGCTAGCTAGTTGATGAATTGAATACCAAGGACCCCAATGGAAACAAGACCGCAACGTTTGGTGCAATCCTTTTAGACAAAGTGTTTTGACTGTACTCGTGCCGTTTTGCATTTCTGTCTAATAAAATATTCAGGTGTGAAACTCTGAAAGTGTTCAAATGGAACGAAATGGACCCTTACGGGTCCCATTTGTACACTCTTAAAGTTATGGGGGTCCTTGCAAATAAAACATTTGAGAACCACTAGCACCAGCGGACTCAAAATGTGCCATAGTGTCGTATAGTAAACATATTTTGATGAAAACCTGGAGACTTGACGTTCAGTAATTATTAGGTCTTATGATCAAAATAAGAACATTATTATGGGAGTGTAAAAAAGAAAATCGAAACATTTGCCACGGACAAGACCGAGTCTTTCCCACGGACACATTGGTCCGTGTACGGACATGTTGATGACCCCTGGTAGCATGTGGTTTAGAACGCAGCTCCATGTCTCGCCAAATATGAACTGAAGGAAGGAAAGAAACTAACAGAATATGAACTGGGTTGCCGCCGTTGATCCTTTTAACAACATTTGCTCTTGTCTGAGGCCTCTGTGAGGTCCGGGTTGCCGCCAGCGGTGCCGTTGGCTCCTCCCGCTCCGCGCACCGTGCCGTCGGGGATCCAGGACTTGTCCACGCAGCGCTCCATCCTCTTCATGATCAGGTCCAGCAGCACGTCCACCGAGTGGCTCACGTTCTGACCGTTGGCCGCGCTCGTCTCGAAGTAGGGGATCCTGATGGGAGGAAAGGGGAACATTATGATTGTTTATGGAGGACGATGGACCACAAAACTGTACGAAGATGCAGTGTCGCGGTGTGAAACGGTGCCGCTTGATATGACACTACAGTTATGATTGGCACTCTCTGGATTCATCTATAGGAATGATTACTATCACAATATAGACAGAGCTATTTAATGCTGTTAGTGAAAGAACACTAGCAATGATTACTATCACAATATAGACTATAGCAATGATTACTATCAAAATATATACTATACAGTAGCAATGATTACTATCAAAATATAGAGCTATTTAACACTGTTACTGAACACACACTTTATAGCAATGATTACTATCACAATATAGACTATAGCAATGATTACTATCAAAATATATAGCTATTTAACACTGTTACTGAACTCACACTATAGCAATGATTACTATCACAATATAGAGCTATTATAGAACCGTTATTGAACTTTGTTTTAACCAAAACACATCACTTAACCTAACTTTTAACTATTTCAGAAAGCTTATAACCGATGTATGAACAAAACTATGTGTGAAGGTCCTGGTGGCAGTGTGCACCAGGCAGACACACAGATCCTCTTCTAGACGGCTAATCTCTAAGGAGCCACGCTTTAAAAGCCAACTGCCCCCAAACTCCACAAAGTGCAACATGTTTTTACAGTACACAGACTGGTCACTAATACTATGTCACTCAACAGAATCATGTCAGGGTATATAGTCTTAAGTAGGCTCTTAAGACTTTTACAAACATTTTCTTGAGGCCCCCCAACTAACAGGCAAAGTGAAATCCGTTTGTACTAATTTTCAAAGTTTCAACGGATTTGAGAAGCTGATGGAATACCCGCACACACGATGCATAGCAGTGTCCGATCACGCACGATGGAAACTGGATCGGGCCCGCGATAAAAGGTAAGAGAAGCCAGGCAGTGAAAGACAGAAAAATCTTCGGTTTCCTCGGCTGTATACAACCAATGAGTTAAAGATTTGCTTAAAACCTAAAATGCCACTTTTGTCGACCACTTGAGCCCCCAGCATCCCTATTCTAGTGGGAAAGTTTCATGTCAGGGTATATAGTCTTAAGTAGGCTGTTAAGACTTTTACAAACATTTTCTTGAGGCCCCCCAACTAACAGGCAAAGTGAAATCCGTTTGTACTCATTACAGGTGTGTCCAGAAGCTCTCGGAGGGAGCAGGATATTTCACAGAGGCGTTTCAATATTTGCCTTTCGAGGAGGACCAATCTAGTCCAACACTCTGCCGCATGGACCAGGGCAAACAAGACACGCACAGCCACGGCCCTCTTGACAAATGTTACCAGGGAGAGGCTCGAGACGGACACCTGGTCATACTTTCATCCATCTGTCTGTCTATCCGTCTATCTGTAGAATAATCAATCTGTCTGTCCGTCTATACAGTAGTAAGTCATCCTCTGTTGGGGGGAATCTCATTTAAGTCCAAAACTGTTACTTTTCAGGATTCAAAAAATATATAAATGCAAACGTTGCAGATCTACAAGCTCGAAACAAGCTTGTGGATCTGCTACTTTTGATGTAGTATATGATCAAGAAGGGCGTCATTTACCCAAAAAAATAAAAAATAAATAAATAAGAAAACAAACACACAAAGTAAAAATATGGAAATAAGGTTTCTGCCTGCATTTTTACTATGTCAGCGTAGGTAAGTATCCGACTGTTTAATTAGAACAGAGCATCGCGATGGCCCTCGACGGGTGTTGACACGATGTGATTTCTGCCCAGTGCTCTGAATGCCAAAGTGAAGAAATTCAATCAAGCGGGAACACCCTTATGTTCTTTTTTATCTACAGAGTCTGTATGTCTGTCTGTCTGTCTGTCTGTCTGTCTGTCTGAATGTCTGTCTGACTAGCTGTCTATGTTTCAGGGAGAGGTTCATGGATATATGAATGGATATATATGGGATTGGGTAGGTATCTGTCTAGATACCTACTCCCATACTTCTCTGTGTAAAACGGGTACCATACTTTTCAGTGTAAAACAGGGGTCCTCAACGTTTTCAGGCCAAGGACCCCTTAGTTGAGAGAGAGATGAAGCAGGGAACCCCACATAACCTTTCCATAGATTCTGGATTCATGTCAATTTGTGTTTTCAAATATTTAACCACTTTAGCCGTCATCACCTAATAAACGTGACCTTTTACTCTGTACTTAGTCTGCACTTTTTCTCCTCTACACCAAACCTGGTGTAAAACAAGTACCTACCAATACTAATAATACTAGTAAAACGCAGGGGTGGACTGGGCATCTGGCATACCGGGCCTGTACCTACCCATACTTGTGTTAAAACGGGTACCTACCCATACTTCTCTGCAAACTCGCGGGCCTCCGTCTCGCTCACTGCCCTCTGCTCTGCCAAGTCACACTTGTTACCACACAGAATGACATCTGGATTCTCACAGTACGCATGGACCTGTAACTGACCTGGACAAAAACACAACCAGTTAGAACACGTTTAGAGTAGACCTGATGCCAATTTTTTAATAAATCCTAACCAAGGCTTTCAGAAAAATGTCAACGCTAAAATCTAAAATGACACAGATGATTGCCCGGTTTTAATAATAGGTTAAAAAAACAAACAAACACATAAATAAATAAAAGTTCTTACTCATCCAGTTTCTGACGTTGAGGAAACTCTGCTCATTGGTGAGGTCAAAGAGCAACAGGAAGCCCATGGCATCCCTGAAGAAAGCTGTGGTCAAACTGCGAAATCTGGAATGTCACCACCAAAACACCAAGCTCACCATGAGTCAAGTAAGCCATTTACCATGAGAGGGAGTGGGTTGTTGGCTGATTTACCACTGTTTCAGGGTTGTGGCACAAGGCGAAGCCGAGTGCCAAACACGACCCTCGAATGGTAAATTGCTTTTCTACCACTTCTACCATATAAATGAAAGAAAACACAGTTGTAACGTGCAAGGTTATTTAGTTACAATCATTAATTGTTTCAGAATACACACAGTGGGCGGGGTCCATGAGCCAACTCAAGGTTGTTGACTGATTTACCACTGTTTTAAGCCAATCAGAATCCAGTATCTGAACATGTGACCACAAAAAGTGGTAGAACATCTGGTTTAGTACCAATGAAAACGCTTTTTAAATCACGTTGACTGTCCATAACCCGACTTAAGTCGTGTTAACTAAAATCCAACGCTGGATGGCGTTGTTCGCTGGCCTATGATCACCAATTATTTTTTGATTCAGGGCAGGGTTAGGGTTAGACGTAACCGTAATGGAGAAAAAATGATAATTTTTTTTAGGATTTAATTATTTTTTTTAAACTCATAATGATTGTGTATGTGTAGAGGGGATGATCGCATGCTTCAGTGAGACGGCTCCATCTTTAAAATGGCTGGTCGCGGTAGGTCAGTGAATATTTTCCGATTCGACAAGCCGAAGTGTCTTTGAGCAAGACGCTGAACCCCTAATTGCTCCCGATGAACAGGTCGGATTCCTTGCATGGTTTCCTCCACCATCGGCGTATGAATGTGTGTGAATGGGGGAATGTAATGCACAAAGCGCTTTTGGATAAAAAGTGCTTTGTGCATAAAAGCGCTATAAGCGGTATATACCAAAAGTGCATAAAAGTGTTATATACCACCGCATACTTTTTGATGCGCTTTGTTCACTGGCGTGCCAATAATAACGGTAAAGCAAACCCTCTCTTGTGTAACATTGCTTAATTCACCCATTAACACACACATTCACCCACCGATGGCAGTGGAAACCATACAAGGCACCAACCTGCTCACCGGGAGCAACCAGGGGTTCAGTGTCTCGCCCAAGGACACTTCGACACATAGCCAGGAGGAGCCTGGAATCGAACCTGGAACCTTCGGATTCCAAGACGGCCACTCGACCTCCTGAGCCACCACCGCCCGTAACAGCAACCACTCCAGACGGGTTGTTAATGAGAAACACTGTGGCTTACCGCTCCTGTCCAGCTGTGTCCCACAGCTGGATGTGAATCTTCTGTCCTTTGCCTGAGGTTCCATCTGGGCCGTTAGATTTGTATACCTGGGTGTGACAAGGGGATAGGGTTATGTACCCATCTGGGCCGTTAGATTTGTATACCTGGGTGTGACAAGGGGATAGGGTTATGTACCCATCTGGGCCGTTAGATTTGTATACCTGGGTGTGACAAGGGGATAGGGTTATTGCGACCGTAGGTCGCACTTACTACAGAAAGCTCCACCAGGTGTCCGTGCGTCAGTCAGTCCGTCACACGTCACACTTTTGCCCTGCTCATATCTCCGCAACCGTTGCCCCGATCCATGCCAGATTTTGCACACACACTCCTTACCTGCCAAACTACAACCTCCGGAGTTCCAGGGACCCCCAAGTCCCTGGGGGACCCCCAGGTGTAAAAAATATACCAAATGTGCAAAAATGACCAAATGACCACCCCCACGGGGCTGCTCACGGGGAATTCCCGGGGACCACCCACTCCTGCTACTCCAGAACGGATGCAAAAGTGGTGGCGCCCCCAGTGGAGGACCCCCTCCACTGCAGCTCACATAAAATGCCCTAACTCGGCCTAGCAGCGTCCGGGAGAGCCGGGGCCGGTACCTATTCGTCCGCCAAGGCAACGCGGAGACCCCACCCCTCATTTCTCACATGGCCCTCTTCTAGCGAGACCTACGGTCGCTTATCTCCCGATTAGGGAGTCTTACTGGTGTACTGTAGAGTAGATTATGTATAGGCCTTCAAGAATTATTATCTTTACTCCACAACAGTGGTGATTTGCTCATGCTGTATTATTATTATATTATTGATAGATATTTGTTATGTCGAATGCTTTATTGAATTGTCATATCGTCGCTGTTAAACGCCCTACTCGATCATACTACAACGTCACACAAAAGCTTCAAAAGTAGCGGGTAGGCACGGGTCGACACGTTTCGAGCTCGTAAATCTGCTATTTTGAATTTGAATCGTGAAAAGTTTTGGAGTTAGGGATAGGGATTTCTTTAGATTTTTTTCTTTTACTGGCATAAAGATTTCCTACTGGCAACAACTGGCATTACTGTCAACCTATTAGATCAGTGGTTTTCAACCAGTGGTCCGGGGACCACCAATGGTCCTTGAAGGGGTTCCAGGTGGTCCCCAGCTAAACGATGGAGAGTTTGTAACCAAATGGACCCTTATAGATCTGTAACTCTTGAGAGCATAAAATGAAACCAAATGGACCCCATTTGAGTTCATTTAACGCTCCTTAGAGTTCAATGATTGTTAATTACTGCATTGCTTAATTTACAAGAAGTCTACACATTAGAGAACGTAGAAGAATTGTTTTTTTGATCAATGTTTGCCTGTTATCTCTCCTATGGTACCAACATCAATACAGCATGGAATTGTGGACAAAATCGTATCCAACGATAACACAATATTCTATGTTTTGGGTCTGAGAGGCTAAATGTCATCAAATGCCAAATAAATAACGGACCGTGATGTGAAATAGGTTGAAAGTTCTCAACCTTTTCAGGCCGCGACCCCCAAAATAATCATATTTTAACTGGGGACCCCCACCCCGATGAGCACTAAGAGTTGACGTATTACATGTTGTATAACACGGTTCTATCGTGAAAATAGCTGATCTACATGCTCACAACGCCTCGCGTTCGCGTTGTGAGCATGTAGATCAGCTATTTTCACAATTTCTGCCTCTAATATTTGACAATTTGGCCAATGTTTAACTTGTCATTTTAGATGTATTAAAAAGTCCTTAAATTGTCACTAGAAATGTGCATATACCCTCTATACACTTAAATCTTATGTTGGTTTGTTTACTATTGAGAGAGAAAACAACGTTTCATCTTAAACTAATCATCTGGGGACCCCCCAAAATAATTTGGAGACCCCTCTGGGGGTCCCGACCCACAGGTTGAGAACCACTGCATCAGATGGTGGGCTACAATCGACAGTGCTTCACAGATTGAAGATTCTAGTCTTTGCAACAAGCTGCCTGTGTCACCACTTCCTTCTCTTTACAATCAGAGTATGGAATCAACACTTTAACCAAAACCTGCTCAACCGCCGTCAACATTACAGCCAATGGCAAAACAGAGTTGTGCTATTAAGCAATATCTGTAATGCTTATAGTAATGTTGTACTAGCATTAACTGCACGACAGCTCAAGTGACATTTATGACATTTAAGACACAGTGTGACTACATTTTGCCGTCACCTCTTTGTGGTCAAGGGAAAACCCTCAAGTTGTGGTACAGGATAACATTTCACTTTATCTGGGTTTTAACAGTGAAAAACTAGCCAAGGGGTAGGGCTGTCACAATTATTACATAATCGTCTAATCGCAATTATTTGACACGATTTCAATTGTTTTGTCATAATCGTCATAATCGTGAATGTTGAGAAATGTTCATACATTTTCAGAAATAGTGGAAGTAGAAGATCTACAAGCTCACAACGCGTCGTTGTGAGCTTGTAGATCGGCTATTTCCACTATCAATGTTATTCTTTAAGTAGTGAGTTGTCAAAAATGTCAGTAATTTCTTTGTGTATTTACTGTAGGTTATGTGTCATCTTCAAAGCCTACAAGCCAAACAGAAATGTAATTATCAACGACAAAAACACAATTAAATCGTTAATCGCAATTATTTGAGTGAAAATTAATGGTCATGTAAAATGTCATATCGTGAGGTTCCACACAGCCTATCAGCCGGTATACTCAAATAGCTGAAGCTGTGGGTCACATCTAGCCTGATTACTCTACGCTGGAGCTTGAGTCTGAAGTTGTCCCTATTCTATTTGATTACAAAGGGGAGGGGATTTGAAATTTGAAATTCCCAATCACAAGAGATCTGGTGGGAGGGGTTATGACTTTTGCACACAAAACATTCCCTCCTCCCCCTCCCCTCTATGACATGCACCAAACAGGTCGTTGTCTTTGATGTTTCATTGATTAGAGAGAATCACTAACGAGCTATCGACACTTGTAGTTGTAGCTCTTTTGAAGTTCAAAGGAGGCAATTAAGAACTCTGGCGAGCCACCCCTCCCTCCACTGTTTCTGTTGATTTTCAAAAGTTAGACCCACCCTCCATCTTGCATTGATTTCATTGGTCGGTTTGCAAGACAATAGAAAGAGACGCGTCATATGCCACTTCCAGACCAAGAGAAGCAGTCCACTCAGAGAGTGGGCGGGTCTATTGGCTGGAGCCAGGCAAGGTCACATCACAAACATGGCAAGGAGCCAGCAGCAGGGTGCCGGATGATAACATCACAACATTCATGATACTTGATAACGTCTGTCTTTCACTGGCGCCTTATGTTGTTGATCTTAACAACTGACAGTGTTTCCTGGCGAATTAAACATAGTGGTATTGAATTTTCATGAGAAATGAAAAAGCCAAAGCATCCGTCCGTTTTGGGTTAAAGTGCCGGTTCTCGACGTCAACTTTTCGGCGCTTGCTCATCTTTGCTGCTGCTCTGAATGAATGCATGCAGTTTTCCCTTCCTGGATGATTATTCATGTAATTTAATTAGGTTAAAGATAAGATAATAACTTATAAAAGATATATATACTATTTCTTTCTTTTTTTCTTTCATTAATTGATTGGTGGGCCAGTGCCAGTTTGAGGATCACTGCTGTAGATCACCGATCAACGTGTGATCGGCTGTAGATCACCGATCACCGATCAAAAGGACCCATGTTTGGGTTTTTTGTTTCCTACTTCATAAACAAAGAAAATCAACATTAATTAAAGAGGAAAACAATAATAACAACTTTTCTTCAATTAATGACAATTCTAACATTTTTTCCTGAAGTATTTCATGAATAAAATAGTATTAGAATCATTCATTTGAATTTCCATAGATAAATACGTAAAAATGGCATATCTACAATAAGCCCGTTGTGAGCTTGCAGATAGATTTACTATTTTCACTAGTTTGGGTCCCGGCGCAAATGTCTTCATTCTCTTTTTGGTCTGGAGCTAAAGAGTTTGGGAACCACTGCAGCAGATTCTCCAGAGTCATCTCTGCCTTCAGCTCAGGCAAGGAACCACAGGTCAGAGGTCAGAGAGGTCAGATGATATTCTCCATTGCACAATGAAGTAGGGGTGGGCGATATGGTGATAATTATCGTGGAGACGATATAATGTCTCCACGATATGCCTTTTCAGAGATATATCGTATATATCGTGATACAATTGAGGGAGCCTTGTAAAAAATCCGGTTTAATAGTTAATACAGATATTCTGGTCTACATCAGTAGTTCTCAAACGTTAAAATGTCAAGGTCTCCCCTTAACTCTGACAGTATACAAATGAAACCAAATGGACCCGTACGTAGGGGTCCATTTGGTTTCATTTGTATACTGTCAGAGTTACATACTTGTAAAGTTCAATTTAGACCTCCCAAAAGGAACCCAGAGAGTCTAGTTTTTGTCAAGTAACTTGAAAAATAACCAACGTGAAAAAGAATCGTGATAAAATTGTGTATCGTGATACAGCTTGGGAAAATATGGTGATATTGTATTCTTCCATATCTCCCACCCCTACAATGAAGGCAGAGCCGTATTCGGTTACGTCATAGCCCTGCACTGCTCTTCCACTCCCTTCACAACATATTGATTTTTAAGGCATATTTCTCCAGACAGTTAATTTTAATTACTTTAAAACATAAATTGTATTTGTTTGGTTAATTAATTCATCGTTCGTTTTTTATTGTTATCGGTTGGAAGAGCGGCACAGGGCTCAGCCGGTATACTGTGTGACTGTGGGTCACATCACAAACATGGCAAGGAGCCAGCAGGGTGCCGGATGATAACATCACAACATTCATGATACTTGATAACGTCCGTCTTTCACTGGCGCCTTATGTTGTTGATCTTAACAACTATTCTTGACAACAAACTGACAGGTGAAAGTATGGCATCAAAGGTAACCAAAAAAGAAATGATCTATTTTGTCAACAAAAGTGATCTCAGACTTCCCAAAACAAACTGATTCGACTACTTCTCGGCCTGGGGCCCATGATGAACAACCACCTATTTCACATACATTGTGCTAGTCTAGGATGGCTCGGGGTAGGAGACAGGGGATAAGTGATTAAAAATGACATTGGTTTTCAAGATGATCTGCCCTCGATACCCAACGTACTACCTGCTAAAAGTGAGTGACACCCACAGCCACAATACCAGAAGGAGGGACAAAAACAATCTGGTACCACCCACCTAACCTCGCGTCACCAGGCTTTCTCGGGGGAAAGCCTGTTGCTTGTTTACTAAACAGGTTGTTTGATCCGGTCTCTATACCGGATGGCATCCTAGACTGGATGGCAGAAGCGGCGTCGCTTTGTTTTGGTTCCCCGTTTTTTTTTTCCCCCAATCCCCACGTAAATGCTAGAGGAGTGTAGTCTTGCCAGTCGCTACGAGTTGGACTAAAAGATGGATATACCAAACAAACTTTTCAAAAAATAAGCAAAACTACGCAGCATCAAGGGTTTTATTGGGTAGGTACTAAAATGATGGCATTGAGCACGGAGAATTGTTTTGGGTTAAAACTGATTCCGGTTTGGTAGTTCCGGCCAAAGTGTAGTCCGTTTTGACTACAAAATGACGTAAGACGCCATCCGCTCCCGACCGGATCAAAAGCCAGAAATTGGAAGCGATCCCAGGCTACTGAGGCTACCACCCACCCAGTCCGATTTCTACTGCTCTGTCACCACAGTGTGGAATGCCCTGAACCCATCCCTTACAAAATCACTGACTTCCAGCAAAACAGGCCAGAAAATCCTACATTCGTAGTTTCGTACAGTACATCCCCCCTAGCCTTGTAAACCAGAAATTCTGATTCGATTCCTTGAGAGGCTGGTTTACGAGGCTACATCATTCTCCCCCACGTTTAAACTCAAGACCCAAAAGAGAAACTAGATATTTACTCAGGACCCAAACTAGTGAAAATGGCAGATGTAAAAGCTCACAACTCGTGCTTTGCACCTTTGGAAGGTCTGAGGAACGTTACCAAGTAAACGTTAACTGTGGGAGCAGCAAATGTAGTGTGCAGAATCTTTTCTTATTTATTGTATACAGTCTATTACACAGTATATATAAATGCATACTGAGTGCCTAGTCTACTGTTTGGGAAACAGTGTGGTATACAGTATATTGCACAGTATATATACAGTAAATGCATAGTGAGTGACTACTGTGTTTCAGTATATAAATGCATAGACTAGTGAGTGACTACTGTGTTTCAGTATATAAATGCATAGTGAGTGACTACTGTGTTTCAGTATATAAATGCATAGTGAGTGACTACTGTGTTTCAGTATATAAATGCATAGTGAGTGACTACTGGGTTTCAGTATATAAATGCATAGTGAGTGACTACTGGGTTTCAGTATATAAATGCATAGTGAGTGACTACTGGGTTTCAGTATATAAATGCATAGTGAGTGACTACTGTGTTTCAGTATATAAATGCATAGTGAGTGACTACTGTGTTTCAGTATATAAATGCATAGTGAGTGACTACTGTGTTTCAGTATATAAATGCATAGTGAGTGACTACTGTGTTTCAGTATATAAATGCATAGTGAGTGACTACTGGGTTTCAGTATATAAATGCATAGTGAGTGACTACTGGGTTTCAGTATATAAATGCATAGTGAGTGACTACTGTGTTTCAGTATATAAATGCATAGTGAGTGACTACTGGGTTTCAGTATATAAATGCATAGTGAGTGACTACTGTGTTTCAGTATATAAATGCATAGTGAGTGACTACTGTGTTTCAGTATATAAATGCATAGTGAGTGACTACTGGGTTTCAGTATATAAATGCATAGTGAGTGCCTACTGTGTTTCAGTATATAAATGCATAGTGAGTGCCTACTGTGTTTCAGTATATAAATGCATAGTGAGTGCCTACTGTGTTTCAGTATATAAATGCATAGTGAGTGACTACTGTGTTTCAGTATATAAATGCATAGTGAGTGACTACTGTGTTTCAGTATATAAATGCATAGTGAGCGACTACTGTGTTTCAGTATATAAATGCATAGTGAGTGCCTACTGTGTTTCAGTATATAAATGCATAGTGAGTGACTACTGTGTTTCAGTATATAAATGCATAGTGAGTGACTACTGTGTTTCAGTATATAAATGCATAGTGAGTGACTACTGGGTTTCAGTATATAAATGCATAGTGAGTGACTACTGTGTTTCAGTATATAAATGCATAGTGAGTGCCTACTGTGTTTCAGTATATAAATGCATAGTGAGTGACTACTGTGTTTCAGTATATAAATGCATAGTGAGTGCCTACTGTGTTTCAGTATATAAATGCATAGTGAGTGACTACTGTGTTTCAGTATATAAATGCATAGTGAGTGACTACTGTGTTTCAGTATATAAATGCATAGTGAGTGACTACTGGGTTTCAGTATATAAATGCATAGTGAGTGACTACTGTGTTTCAGTATATAAATGCATAGTGAGTGCCTACTGTGTTTCAGTATATAAATGCATAGTGAGTGACTACTGTGTTTCAGTATATAAATGCATAGTGAGTGACTACTGTGTTTCAGTATATAAATGCATAGTGAGTGCCTACTGTGTTTCAGTATATAAATGCATAGTGAGTGACTACTGTGTTTCAGTATATAAATGCATAGTGAGTGACTACTGTGTTTCAGTATATAAATGCATAGTGAGTGCCTACTGTGTTTCAGTATATAAATGCATAGTGAGTGACTACTGTGTTTCAGTATATAAATGCATAGTGAGTGACTACTGTGTTTCAGTATATAAATGCATAGTGAGTGCCTACTGTGTTTCAGTATATAAATGCATAGTGAGTGACTACTGTGTTTCAGTATATAAATGCATAGTGAGTGACTACTGTGTTTCAGTATATAAATGCATAGTGAGTGACTACTGTGTTTCAGTATATAAATGCATAGTGAGTGACTACTGGGTTTCAGTATATAAATGCATAGTGAGTGACTACTGTGTTTCAGTATATAAATGCATAGTGAGTGCCTACTGTGTTTCAGTATATAAATGCATAGTGAGTGACTACTGTGTTTCAGTATATAAATGCATAGTGAGTGACTACTGTGTTTCAGTATATAAATGCATAGTGAGTGCCTACTGTGTTTCAGTATATAAATGCATAGTGAGTGACTACTGTGTTTCAGTATATAAATGCATAGTGAGTGACTACTGTGTTTCAGTATATAAATGCATAGTGAGTGCCTACTGTGTTTCAGTATATAAATGCATAGTGAGTGACTACTGTGTTTCAGTATATAAATGCATAGTGAGTGACTACTGTGTTTCAGTATATAAATGCATAGTGAGTGACTACTGTGTTTCAGTATATAAATGCATAGTGAGTGCCTACTGTGTTTCAGTATATAAATGCATAGTGAGTGACTACTGTGTTTCAGTATATAAATGCATAGTGAGTGACTACAGTGTTTCAGTATATAAATGCATAGTGAGTGACTACTGTGTTTCAGTATATAAATGCATTTTGAGTGCCTACTGTGTTTCAGTATATAAATGCATAGTGAGTAACTACTGTGTTTCAGTATATAAATGCATAGTGAGTGACTACTGTGTTTCAGTATATAAATGCATAGTGAGTGCCTACTGTTTGCCAATAAGGTATGAAGTGTTTGTTCTTAAGGAGGGAGCTGTGCCGTTACGCAGCATTAGTCATCCATCCTCCTTCCTTCCTCATTCCTCTGTTGTGCAGCAGTAATCCTCTGTTGCAACACGTATACTTCATGGATAGAGTTTAAGCTGCCACTTAGACCAGTGTTGCCATGTCTGCTTAATATAAGAGACTTTGGGCATAGTTTTCAGTAAAGTCGCATGTACATATTGGTACTGTAGTTGCGTGTTACAGTTTAATATGTGTTATTGTCCAGTACCAGATTTGTGTTAATAAATATATTTTACAAATATTTCTAATTTGTCGCTCCACCTCCTCAAACGCCAAATGTTTTTGATAATAGCAGATCGCCAAGCTCACAACGCAGCTAGGGCTGTCACGATATGACATTTTACATGACGATTAATTGTCACTCAAATAATTGGCGAATAACGATTTAATTGTGTTTTTGTCGTTGATAATTACATTTCTGTTTGGCTTTTAGGCTTTGAAGTTGCATATGGTAGATATGATACATAACCTAAATACACTGATACATAACCTAAATACACAATTACATTACTGACATATTTGACAACTTACTACTTAAAAAATAACATTGATAGTGGAAATAGCCGATCTACAAGCTCACAACGCGTCGCGACGCGTTGTGAGTTTGTAGATCTGCTATTTCCACTATTTCTGACATTTTTCAACATTCACGATTATGACGATTATGAAAAAATAATTGCGATAATGTCAAATAATCACGATTAGACGATTATGTAATAATTGTGACAGCCCTAAACGCAGCATTCAGGAAAGTGTACAGACACAGTCTAGCTGGGAGGCAATCCGTCAAAAAACATCAACATTGTGCATTTGGTGACAAGTTTTTGATTTTTGGTATGGTGTTAGGTATGGTTATAAGGTTTACAAAAAACATCGCAAACAAGTTGCGCTCGCCCCCTAGTGGTCTGTTTGCAATGAATCAAATATTCGATACATCAGTTTTTGGTTCAAACCCCAAATAATTGATGAAAGAGATTTTTCAATGGATTATGTTACTATTGGGTATGATAAACAACATACTAAAAATTCAGGACAAAATAACTACCGGAAAGGCACCATTTTCAAGATGGCGTCCACAATGGCTGCCGGGAGCTGAAAATGCCTATAAACTGGGTTTTAATGTGTAAAAAATCATAATAAATCTGCACTTGGTGAAGAGTTTTAGATTTTTGGTATGGTGTTAGGTATGGGTATAAGGTTTTCAAAAACCATCGCAAACAAGTTGGGCTCGCCCCCTAGTGGTCTGTTTGCGATGAATCAAATATTCGATACATCAGTATATGGTTGAAACCCCAAATAATTGATATAAGAGATTTTTCAATGGATTCTGTTACTATTGGGTATGATAAACAACATACTAAAAAATCTGGAAAAAATAACTAGCGTAAAGGCACCATTTTCAAGATGGCGTCCACGATGGCTGCCGGGAGCTGAGTGAAGCCTTTCCTGAAGTCACAGACACCGTCAAAGCAATCACCCAAGACCCGACCAGCCTCACACTGGAATCAGTGCACATGCAACGTCTTGAACAATGGACTGTACTCATGTACAGCAAGAATTGCAGTGCAGTCTCAGTGAATGAAGCAAGGAAGCTCCTGTTCACCCATAGCCTCAAATCGCTGGATTCAATTCCCCCAACCAAGAATGCTCTATTCCAGCATGCGAAACGTGCCCTGCACACTGCAGCCTTTGTCTGGAAGCTGTCCCTCTCCAAAGCTCCCAAGATCCCAGACCCCAGTGAATGGGGTTGGGAATGGAACGCCAGAACCAAAGTGTGGGTTCCTTATTGGACAGATCTGGACGATGTGAGCAAGGCATGCGCACTGATCCTCCACTGTGGCTGTGTGGTTGCCTGTAAGAACAGATGTAAGTGCCACCGAGCTGGACTTCGCTGTACCACATTGTGCAAGTGTGATGGGGGCTGCACTAATAATGACGAGTGAGGTATTTGAATCAATATTGCTAGAGACCTAAAACCTATAGGGTTAGACAAAACAAAACACCTTTCTAGGTTGAGTAATAAATTAGGGCTTGCCACCTGCTTGCGACATCCAAGGAACCAGAGGAAAGAAAAACAAAAAACACAAAAAAAAATAAACTAAACAAAAAAAACAAAAAACACAAAAAAACACAAATAAACAAAACAAAAAAAAAGGGGGAGAAGACGACAGCCTCCACGCGGCCTCCTCTGCAAGTAACAAGAAATGGTGCAAGGCCAGCTTGTGAAACGAATGTCGCCAACCAAGCTGCATGCGCATGGCAGACAATGCGTAAAACTGGTCTATAGGCCAGGTACAGGACTATGTACCTGGCCTAATTTTAGGCTCCCGTGAAGCCATTGAGAAATATTGCATTAGAGTTAGTTTCAACGGTATACTCATTTATCTAATATTTGAATTCATCGCAAACAGACCACTAGGGGGCGATGGTTTTTCTATGTTTTTTGAAAACCTTATGCCCAACACCATGCCAAAAATTAAAAACTTCCAAGTTATTATCTTTACATCTTAAATCCCAGTTTATAGGCAATTCAAGCTCCCGGCAGCCATCTTGGACGCCATCTTGAAAATTATGCCTTTCCAGAACTTGCATTTTCAAAAATGTTTTGTATGTTATTTAGCATACCCAATAGTAACATAATCCATTGAAAAAACTCTTCTGTCAATTATTTTGGATTTCAACCATATAGGGAAATATCTAATATTGGATCCATTGCAAACATACCACTAGGGGGCAAGCCCAACTTGTTTGCGATGGTTTTTGAAAACCTTATGCCCATACCTAACACCATACCAAAAATCTAAAACTCTTCACCAAGTGCAGATTTATTATGATTTTTTACACATTAAAACCCAGTTTATAGGCATTTTCAGCTCCCGGCAGCCATCGTGGACGCCATCTTGAAAATGGTGCCTTTCCGCTAGTTATTTTTTCCAGATTTTTTAGTATGTTGTTTATCATACCCAATAGTAACAGAATCCATTGAAAAATCTCTTATATCAATTATTTGGGGTTTCAACCATATACTGATGTATCGAATATTTGATTCATCGCAAACAGACCACTAGGGGGCGAGCCCAACTTGTTTGCGATGGTTTTTGAAAACCTTATACCCATACCTAACACCATACCAAAAATCTAAAACTCTTCACCAAGTGCAGATTTATTATGATTTTTTACACATTAAAACCCAGTTTATAGGCATTTTCAGCTCCCGGCAGCCATTGTGGACGCCATCTTGAAAATGGTGCCTTTCCGGTAGTTATTTTGTCCTGAATTTTTAGTATGTTGTTTATCATACCCAATAGTAACATAATCCATTGAAAAATCTCTTTCATCAATTATTTGGGGTTTGAACCAAATACTGATGTATCGAATATTTGATTCATTGCAAACAGACCACTAGGGGGCGAGCCCAATTTGTTTGCGATGGTTTTTGAAAACCTTATACCCATACCTAACACCATACCAAAAATCTAAAACTTGTCACCAAATGCACAATGTTTACGAATTCCCTCCCAGCTAGTCCCTAAAGAACAAAAACAAAGCACAAGGACTCCAAAACAGTCAGGGGCCTTTTCCACCAAAAAAACCTTGGTTCAAGAACCAGTGCCGTTCAACTTTCTTGGAACCTTGGTTCGTTCTTGCGAACTGGCCGCGAACCGGCTTGCGTTACTTTCCACCAGACTGAACCATGATTGAACCAGAGGAACCAAGGATTTTGTGCTTCCCGTTTCTGAACCAACTTTTACGGTTCGGAACCAACTCTGTTCTCTGTGGAAAAGCTCACCTGCTCTGGTTCATCCCATAGGCGGGAGAAAGAACCCAAACCGGTTCTTTGCCGGTCGAAAAGTGCCCTAAGAGAGCTTTACGTACCACCCTCCTTTCTCTGAAGTCTATGCCCACTGTGGTGATGAACTTGGAGTTGAACTTTCCGTCTGTGTACTGGTAGAGGAAGCTGGTCTTTCCCACGCCAGAGTCTCCCAGTGCCAGGAACTTGATGAGGTAATCGTACTCCCCATCAGACATAGTGAAGGCTTATTTCTGATGATACAAAAAGAGGAACACACAATGAATAATAGGTATCTGCATGTCTTCAAATGTCTTTGAAACAAAATAATTAGGGTAATTATCTAAAATATAAAACGACACAGATGCTTTCAGGGTCTTAATGGGTTAAGTGGTTCTCAAATGGGGGTACGCAGAGGTACTACAGGGGGGTATGTGAGAGAAAGTGGAAAAAATGGACATGTTATTTGTCTTCAATATATTCTTCAAAAGGTGGCTTATCGTTCATTCATAGTATCGGGTGGATACCTCATATGTCCAACAGGCTAAAAGTAGCAAGAATAGCAGACCTACTGTACAAGCTCAAAATGCAACGCATTGAGCTTGCAGATCTGCTATTTTTGCTGCTTTTGTATGACACTGTACGGCAGGGGTATTCAACAAAATTGTCCAGGGGGCCACATTGACAGAAACCCAAGGGGCCGGGGGCCGCACTAACGTATCCACCCCCCCCCCCCCCCCCCCCAGCTATTAATCTAATGAACACTTGAAACAACGGACATTTTCATCTAACTACATTGCAAAGCAGAATACTTTTCAAGTAGAATACTTTTCATGTTAATGTGCTTAATTTATGTTCAAGTTGACAACTGTAAACATGCCTTCTTGTTTAAAACCACCGGCTTCGACTGCTCTCTTCGCATTCAATCCGACTTTTTCACCATTTCTCAGACGTTTGAATGCAGAGAGTATGCACTGGATACTTTGAAGTACGCATGCGCCGATATCTCTCGCCTTGAATATTATTCCCCTCAGGGGAATCGAACCCAAACCGTGGGTTTGTTGCATCCGTGCTCTACTGACTGAGCTAATGAACGGATGAAGTGACTCCTTTTTTGTGCATTTATCTATGACGTGGATAGTGGGGTAGATGTTGATAGTGAGGGACTGAATATTTACTATTCTGTCCATAACTGCACATAACTCGGTAACGCGGCTGAGTGGGATTGGGCGCCGCTCCGTCGGGGTCTGTGGCGTGGGGCGTTACACCGGGGAACAGAGCATACTTGGCATCTTGGCATCTGGTTCGAGGCTGGGAATCACCTCAGGTTTTATTTTTGCGCTCCTCTGAGGTTGACCACTAGATGTCGACATTTTACTACTAATATCTCTGCATTGGCATACTGGATATCCAAGTATCCTGGATACTTTCTGCATTGAAGAGTCTGAAAGCACGTGAATATTTCGCATTAAGTGCGTTGATATCATTAGAAGCAGGTGTTTAAAACCTAGTGCTAACTACATCACACTAGTGATGGCCAACCTGGCTTTGATGCTATCTTAGAGTAGATGTCGACCTTATTGACAGTGCACACACAATTGCCTTCTTTGATGCTTTAACGATGCTCAACGAGGATCAGGTGGGTCGCAGACACACACACTCCACTCTGCTGCAGTGCTCTGACTGGAGTCTCTTCACTTGAATATGATGGAATATGATTAGGGATTACTGTGATTATGGTAATATCGCGCAAACCATACCTATAACGTTCATTAGTCTCCACGAAAGAAAAAAAATCTTTTTTTTTTTTTTTTTTTTTTTCAAAAATCTTTTTTTTTTTTTTTTTTCAAAATTGCTCCAGGGGCCACAAGGAAGGTCCCCGCGGGCCGCATTTGGCCCGCGGGCCGCCAGTTGAATACCCCTGCTGTACGGCAAAGTGGGGCATTAATCTACCAAACAAAAAGGTAAAATATGGAGATATGAGGTTTTTGACAGACAGCAATGATATGCTATATGGTTTTTAAAGGTACTTTGATCCAGAAATCAGGAAAAGGGTACAGAAGGGTACAGAAGCCAAAAGGTTTGAGAAGCACTGGGTTAAAGGAGCTCTTCACCCATTTTCAACATATCTTCATACAATTGGTTCTCACTAATGCTCATGATAAGATGGCACTGTTACTGTCTACAAACTCCCAGTCTCAGAGGAGGGCTATGGACAGCTCAGAAACAGGATTTCTCTTACTGGGAAAGTTAACATGCTAAACCGGGAGCGGGGACGCTTCCTACAGTGGCGATTCATTCATACTTCCGCTATCTCTAAAAAAACTGAAAATATGTACACGCCAATGGCAGTGAATGTGTTAAGCTCTTCGGCCCTATACATTTCAGCCATTTGAAAATAGCCGATCTACAAGCTCACAATGGGTCCCATCGCGACGCATTGTGAGCTTGTAGATCTGCCATTTTCAAAGTATTTGTTGTTTCCATTTGAAAACTTTGAAAGCTTTTACTGAGTATTATCTACATTGCAGTATTGATACTTTTATAAAAAAATACAAATGTGAGTATGTTTCCCACCACTATAGAACACTTCTTTCTCGACACTGATTTCTTTCTCGACACTGATTTCCTCTTATGTCATGGCCAGACTCTTGTAATATAACAGTAAAAGAAAGGGGGTCATATTACAGCGTGGCACAGTGAGTAGGCCAACGGTGTCAAAATTCAAAACTATAGGCCTATAGGGAAAGGCTCAATATTTCTATGTGTCATTAGTCCAAAACCACGTACTGCTGTAGCTTAACAGAGAGGCCACTGGTTTCCCCCAGACCACTGGTTGAAAACCACTGCTGTAACAGAGAGGCCTAGTATGAGCACTATTCAATACTGTAGAATTATGAACTATAACTCTCCAATTTTTTACTGGGCAAAACACATTGATGTGATTAAGAATAGGGATGGGTATCAATGGGTTTTATCCAATACCAGTTTTTAAAATGGTGCCTAAACTGCAAATGCTGCCAGAATCGAATACAGGAAAAAAAGAAAGAGAAGAAAAAAGGTCAATACCAATTTGAACAACTAGCCCTTACCCGTTCAAAGATATGAGCTCCAAAATGATGTGCAGTGTGTGGGTTATGGGATGTGCACTGTGCATACAGTATATGAGGGATGGAAAGTAACTTTAACTGGTGCTTGCGTGATAATATGTAGGAGCATCAATGTAAGAAATACCCGTTTCGTTTAATGGCTACCCCCCCATCCCCCCCCCCCCAGCCCACCCACCCACCCGCCTGCGCACACACCCGCCTGCCTGCCTGCCTGCCTGCCTGCCTGCCTGCCTGCACACACACACACACACACACACACACACACACACACACACACACACACACACACACACACACACACACACACACACACACACACACACACACACACACACACACACACACACACACACACACACACACACACACACACACACACACACACACACACAGAGAGAGAGCTGGTTAAACATGTTGCCTCATGCTAGATGCAGAATAGATGTGCCTCATGCTAGATGCAGAATAGATAGTAATATGCTAATATACAGTATATGATTTGTGAAAGTGACAAACGGGCTTCACAGTTATGTTAGGTGTGTTCATATGCTAATGGTGATGCGATTTCAGATCAATTGCTCCAGCCACTGAGGAGAAACGCTGTTTCAGACAGACAGACAGACAGACAGACAGACAGACACTCACTCACTCACTCAGACATTCGCAAAATTATAGTATAGATGTTGTACTAAAGCCTAACTCCTAGGTTTAAAAGTGTGCTGATGTGGCTGTTTTTAATTGACGGCGTGCAGCTTAATAAGTCTGGGCTCGCCGAGCCTAACCGAGCCTGCGGCATCTCACCCCTGGTGTGGAGTGCCCTGAAAACAGTTTTGTTTCAAGGAGTTGAGACAAGTTGCATTCCCATTCCCATCAGGGAGACTAAAAGAAGGGACGGGTTATTATCTCTGTGATACTTCAGGAAGAGAGAAGAGGGGCACTCGTCAGCAAAGTGGTTCATATAAAAATTTGTCTAGGGTGCACGGCTCTACGTTCTTATCTCCGTGAGCCTGCTTCATACCAATGGCCTTTACTGGTGGTTACCAAGGCACAAACAACAAGTAGAAAGAATTGAATGTTACTAAATAACTCATACCACAATACAGAATAATAAAACACACGATTATACTTCAATAAAAGCATTGTACAGGAAAGAGATCTGTGTGCTAAACTAATGAAGACCCAGAGAAACAGGGAGAGAGGGAGGGACTCACAGAAATACAACAGTAGAGGTCATAGTGTGCAAGCTTCAGTTCCATGATACTCCTACTGAAGCTCGGTCTGTCAGAACCAGCTCAGATACACTATCGTTATTGGTGCATCCCTAATGAAGTAAGTGAGTGTGTGTGTGTGTGTGTGTGTGTTTGCACATTATGTATGTTTGTGTGTGCGCACATGCATGTGTGAAGTACACATGAACTGCACAATGGTAAACTGGAACATTCTCTTTCAGTGCCTAAACTTGCCAAAACGGATACTTTTCCATAGCAAAAATAAAATAAATAAATAAATAAAGGTGAATGGCAGTGGCATGTTGACACATGGTTTCATTAAAGGAGTAGTTCACCCCCAAAATGACTTTTTTTCATGCCATGGAGACTAGAGTTCAATAATATTTTTAGGTTTTTGTCACATTCCCAAGACAAAAAAATTATTCGAGTAAATTTACTCCCATTGATTCCGGATGGGGACCCGTTTCGAAACGGGTCACCATCCGGAACGAATGGGGGTACATTTATTGTTATCACATTTTTGTCTTAGGAATGTGACAAAAACCTAAAAATATTATTGAACTCTAGTCTCCATGACATGACTAATCAATAGAAAAAAAGTCATTTTGGGGGTGAACTACTCCTTTAAGAGACAGCTGCCAGTGCTGCTGCACTTTGTACTGATTGTGTAGAGCAGCCTAAATCATCACAAAAGTTACACAACAATACAAAACTGTGCCAATTGGGGTACTATATACCATACAGAATTAGTAGTAGTATGGATATCTACTGGTACGGTACCGCTTCTCTGTAGTCAACCCTAGTAAATAAACACTAATACTGCAAATCTTTTTCAACAATTCTCAAAGCAAAAAAAAGGCAGACAAAGTCAGAAAGAATATGAAAGAGGGGGGAGGGCATCTCTGCCAGGAGGCCTGGCCTAATACAAATAATAATGGTAATAACAGTAACAATAATAACTAAACAATAATGATTCAGTGAAATTACTACCTCGACTAGAGAGCCATGAGAAAAAATGCACAGAATCGGCACGTGTAATTAGTTAATAGCAGGATGCCTGTGGGCGATCGCACTGTGATTCACACAAATGACCAACATTGTGACAATATTCAGGAATTGAGGTTCATGGCCGCGCACGCACGCACGCACGCACGTCGCACGCACGCGTATATATGTCCATATTTAGCCAGTTGTTTGGCTTATCTTGGAAAGCCTGGTCCATGTAGAGATGAAAAACACATTCCACATCCAGAATCAAGTGTAGATACAGTAGATAGAGAGTTCCTGCGTGTCACACAGACATACATTAGCAGGAAGCAGAAAGTCATTCTCACCAAACCACCTTATTTTTATCTAATGTGATGATCAGAGTAGTCAGCAAGATGTGAGCACAACTCAGTCGCAAGTAATCAGTGTGTCATTCAGGTACTTCTATTCAGATTGGCGGAGTAAAGTCTTACTTAGTAAATTACAGGGGGAGGCAGGGGAGCGGGGTCTAAACAGAAATTTGCATGCAGTTTGTAATGCTGAAATGATGGACAGCCGACACGTTTGGAGTTGTTGAGGAAAGTAACTTGCTGACCAAGTGCCCGTCCATCTAAGTCAGTGGTGGGCAACTTTGATGATGAGAGGGACACTATATTTCCACACTCACTCCAGAGGACCACTATATTTCCTCACTCACTCCAGAGGACCACTATATTTCCTCACTCACTCCAGAGGACCACTATATTTCCACACTCACTCCAGAAGACCACTATATTTCCACAGTCACTCCAGAGGGCCACAATATTTCCACACTCACTCCGGAGGCCCCTACGTATATATTTCTACACTCACTCCAGAGGCCCCTATATTTCCACACTCACTCCAGAGGCCCCTATATTTCTACACTCACTCCAGAGGCCCCTATATTTCCACGCTCACTCCAGAGGCCCCTATCCACCTGTTTCCGCAAGACTTTACTGTAGCATTATCTGCAGGACACTTCCGGTTAATAGCAGACATACAAGCTCACATCGCGTCGCAGATGCAACCGCTGTGAGCAACACTCGGCTGTGACGCCGGAAATGCCGCTCGCCTTCTGCACAATGCACGATAGGATGTTGGAAAGTTGTGGATATTTCCACACTCACTCCAGAGAGCCACAATATTTCCACTCACTCCTGAGGGCCACTATATTTCTACACTCACTCCAGAGGGCCACTATATTTCTACACTCACTCCAGAGGGCCACTGAATTTTAACATTTTTCGTAAATTAATGACATACTTCGTCATTCTATATCACACAAAAGTAGCTAAAATATCTGATCTACAAGCTCAAAACGCATCACAGTGCGACGTGTTTTGAGCTTAATGTAGATCTAACATTTGTATTTAATTTCAATTGCATTTAGTTATAATTATGTTAACTTTATGAACTTAAATACAAATACATTGAACATAAAAAAAGACAATAACATTTTAATAATAGCCATTGACTCACTGCCTCAACTGATGGCCTCAAAAGTCTAGTATCTCGCCCTGGTCTGCAGGGATATGACTTTGTTCTGATGGTTAAGATGTTGGACTTTCACGCGGGAGATCCAGGTTCAAATCCCAGGTGTTAGCCGTGTTTACACTAGTACTTTTGTACTTTTACTTTAGTACTATATTTTGAATTCCAGACTTTTACTTGTAACAGAGTTTTTCTATACGTTATATGTAGTATTGATACTTTTACTTAAGTACAAGATTTGAGTACTTTTTCCACCACTGACTGTACTGTACTGTACTGTACTGTACTGTACTGTACTGTACATTCCACCAGTGAAAGGGCAGTATACGGCACATGACCGTAGCATGAAATGTCCAACATTCTTTTTCAGTGACCAGCAGCACTAAGCTCTTCATCTGGAGCAATAAGCAGCTTTCAGATCTTGTGCAAAAGACCAAAGATCCATGATAAATAAATATACTGTGACAGAAACGCTTCCTAACGGCTTCATAAAGACACGTATTAGATCTCACTCAACACACAGCTGGAGGTCTGCTGGAGTTATGTGCATTATAACTCAATAATTCATTTCAAATCATCCTTGCATGCATGTTCAGTAACATGTCTCTCCAGCTCTTTAGTAATAGTGAAAATCACACCTAGTGTGAAGTGAGCGGTTCATTTCATCAAGCATCCCGCTAGCCAATCACAGCGCGTCCTGCGAAGCTTGGCCAATGAGACCCTGGGCGTACAACAAAATTTGAGCCCCGGACATTTTTGGAACACGTTTTTTCCCCAGTTTCTGATTCTGACCGGACATTTTACACAACAAACTTGGCGCCGTTTGTGCCAGGATGAAGGCCATATCTAGGCCCTCGGTTTTTGACCGGACAAAGCCAGATGCTCGTGTTCCAGGAGCACCGCTCAAAAATAATTTTCAGCTCAGGATACCAATTTCAACCAATCAGGACAGAGAACTCACACAGGAGGATACAGCAGGGGTAGGCAAAATAGGCACGGGTGCATAACATTGGCACAGGGGAGGGTGAGCACTGGCACACTGGCATATAAGTGACAAGGACCCCTAGAATTATATGTGTTTGATCTGCTGGGAAGTCTCGTCAGTATGGAAGTAGGGATGGTACTATAAGCGATATTATCATTTATCATGATAAAAAAACACTCACAATAATCATATCGTGTAGATTTAACTTATATCGTGATATCGTCGTCCATCATGCACTGGGATCAATTCACCTTTTATTTGCCAAACTGTGTAGGTACCATAAACCCTCTATTGGTAAAACGTACTTATAATATACGTACTTGATACAGTCTTTTTTCCAAAAGAAATATGCCAAAAAATAGCCGATCTACAAGCTCACTGTAGATCGGCTCACTGTAGATTGGCTATTTTCTGCCCCAGGATAATGGATGTTTTGATTATCGTGATATCGTAAATCACGGTTTCTTTGGTCACAATAATCGTGATATGAAATTCTCGTATCGTCCCATCCCTACATGGAATCTCCCTTCAGTGTTTGTTGTTGATGTGGAGGAGGATAAAGTGGGAGTAGAGCTACTACCCAATGTGAGACAATCAGCCCATAGCCTGGGTGTGGTCACTCTCACATGGTACACAATGAGAAGCCATGATTATTAGCTACAACCCATAACCTTTATCTCTCCGAGTCCCGACTGAAGCTTCATTTATACTCGACTACTGCAGTGGTTCTCAAAGTGGGGTCCAGGGGATATTTTGCAGGGCCAAAATATCCATATTTTGTGAGGGTCCCCAATTAAAATATCATTACTTTTTAGTTGGTCGCGGCCTGAAAGGTTTGATAACCACCGATCTAGAGTAGTCTAGATCTAGACCAAAGGTTCCCAACCGGCATGCCGTGAGACCAGTCCAGGTGTGCACTGGGCACAAGAAGTTTGGAAACCACCTCTCCTAGATAATATTCCTACTATCTGTATCACACTTCCACTAAAGAAAGAATTCCCAACAAACAACCTACTGATTTCAAACCCTGTTTCAAATGTATTCCTTGATAAATGGAATTTGTAAAGTAAGTCCTCTGAAATGGGAAGGTATTTAGCAGTGGATTAGGCCCAAAAATAATACATTTAATGGAAGTGAAGGCCCTCTCTCACTCCTCCAGTCCCAAGAGCTCAACTTTATCTTCTATGAACACAACAGTCACATCACACTAAAGCCAGACCGACATATCAGCCTTTTTATTGGAAAGACATATCAGTTAGGCCATTAGTTTTTGAGCGGTGTTCCTGGAACAGGAGCTCTAACATCTGGCTTTGTCCGGTCAAAAACTGATGGGAAAACGCATAAAAAAATATCCGGGCTGAAGTAAACTGAGGCCTAGATATGGCCTACATCCTGGCACAAACCGCTCAAAGTTTGTTGTCAGGTCCAAAAACCAGGGGAAAAACGTGTTCAGAAATGTCCAGGCCTCAAAGTTTGTTGTACGCCAGGATCCCATTGACCAAGCAGGACAGGACGCGCTGTGATTGGTTAGTGGGACGCTTGATGAAATTAATGCATAAATAACACCGCTCACTTCATACTAGGTGTGTTTTTTTTTACAAGATCAGTGTCTGCAACTATATGCGGCTGTGTCTCTGTTATGAATGTCATTCAACATGGTGGCTCTGATTTGAACGTTTTAAAGTGATCAAAAATGATATAAAAAAAGACTCACAGTCGCATATCTATAAGCTCACAATGTAAGCACATTTCGAAGCGTTGTGAGCTTGTTGGGCTATTTTGGAGGGGAAAACAAAAGGAGATATTTGCTCGCGGCCCATAAAATGGGTCGGGCAAACCCAAACATGGACCCAATTCCCGAACCACTGTTTAGGAAACCCTATAGGACTCATCAAAATGACGCATCGGACCCAAGAGTCTGACATATTATTGTCATTACGGGTCGGGCTCCATAATATCACACTTTTCAGTCTCATCTACAGTATGACGATAGGAAACAGCATAAAGACAGATTCCAGAGCCAGATCTTCCGCCTGCATTAGGCAACGCAACCCTGTCAGTGTCCACACTGCTCTGAACAATGGAGCAAACCGTTAGGAGGAAATGTCAGCTAGAGCCTAGGGCTGTCACCGTTCTGAAGTTCTACAAGATTAATTGTCACACTAATTATTTTAATTGTGTTTTTTGTCGTTGAACAAGCTGGACCGTGAATCAAAATCAAGTTTTCTGTTTGGCTTTTAGGCTTCCTGAACAATAAAGGTTTCCAGGGCACATATGACAAATAACATAATTTAATAACTTCATACTTAAAAAACATTATTGCAAATATCTAAAATAATTGCGATTAGGCAACCATGTCATAACTGCGACTGCCTAACTAGTCTAATAACCCTTGTCTGACACAGAACTTGTGAAACACTAGCATGAATTAAAACGAAGACCCTCACCCGATTTGATTTTCAACCTCATCCATCTACTGCAGGGTTCCCCAATTAGTTTTCCCCAAGGGCCACAACTTGGTACCCTTATGTCTAGGGTACCAAGCCGAGGGCCACAACATTGCACAACCTGCGAACAGATTGGGGCTTGGGGGCAGTTTCTCGCTACTCCAGTGACAGTGCAGGTACGTGTTGTTGTTGCGGCATCCAAAGAATTCAAGTCCACCCTTAAATTAAGATTTTTATGACTCTAGCACTGATTTTGAACTATTTTAATTTCAAGGACCCCCAATTTTACATGGCTGCTACGGACCCCAGTTTAATGGCATTTCTATCTCTGCAAATTTAAGTGTACAAGTGGAACCAAATGTTTAATTTATACACTTTGAGTACAGATCCATAAGGGTCCGTTTGGTTCCTAACTATCTATCATTTAGCTGGTCCATTCAAGGTCCCCTGGCCCCACTTTGAGAACCACAGTCCTTTTATAGTGCTTTTACCTTTTAACAAAACTTAGCCTACATTTAATAAAATATATTACTTTAGTGAAAACAAAACCTTTAAATTAACATGATTTTACAATATGCAATATGGAAAAGTGCATAGAGGGGAGGCCACATGTTAAAGGGACAGTTCACCCAAACCTTTTTTCCATCGATTACTCGAGACTTGAAATCCGTTGGTATGCATTTGTTTTTGTCGCATTCATAAGCCAATAATTTTGATGAGCAGCAGTGGTTCCCTATGGAGACACAAATAGCCTGCTTTGTTCCCTATGGAGACACAAAATAGTCTCCTCAAATTATTGGTTTAGGAATGTGACAAAAAGAAAAAGACATCAATGAATTCAAGTCTCCGCCAAAACACTTAAACTTTATGTTGGTTTGTTTACTGTTGAGGGAGAAAACAATGTTTCACATTAAGCTACCGTAATCATCTGGGGACCTCCCAAAATAATTTGGGGACCCCCCTTGTGGAGGTCCCGACCCACAGGTTGAGAACCACTGCTTTACACCACTGTATAGCAGTGATGTCACTGTCAAATGATCAGAATGCCCGTCTGTGTGCGGCAGGCAGGCATTGATAGTGATGCCAAGCAGATGATATGGGCTGACAGCATCATGACAGAGCAGAGCACAAATGGATGTTTTATGATGACACAACAGAGGGTTTTATGAAGTGAAAACATCTCCTCATCTAATAACCCTCAGCTGGACCTCATGTGCTTGTTCTGCTGGTCAGATGATGACCCCCCCCACCCACCACAACACACACACACACACACACACACACACACACACACACACACACACACACACACACACACACACACACACACACACACACACACACACACACACACACACACCATGATGAATTACTTTATTAATTGAGTACACAGGACCGCCACAATGGAGACATTAAAGGAGTAGTTCACCCCCAAAATGACCTTTTTTTCTCCTATTGATTATTGATTACTCACCCCATGGAGACTTGAGTTCAATCATATTTTGTTGTTTTGTCGCATTCCTAAGCCAATAATGTCAGGAGCATTTGGGTCTCCATCCGGAATCAATGGGGGTACATTTATTATAATCAAATTATTGGCTTATTATAGGAATGTGCCAAAAACAAAAACAAATGTAAGTCTCCATGGGTTGAGTAATCAATCAATCATTTTGGGGGTGAACTACTCCTTTAAGGCTTTTTGTGTTAAATCCTTATTGCATCATTGTATACGTTGTACCACTGTACTATTCGCAAACTGTTATTACAATATTCTATTATATTATAGGGGGGGGGGGGGGGTTGGAACTTTAAATCAGTCAGTCAGATTATAGGCTACTATTCCAATGTCTCAGTCTCAATGTCTATGAATTAGAGTACAAAAGGACCCCAATGTAAACAAAAGGTGCTTTCTCGGGTTTAAATCCTATTAGTAGACCTTGTATCTGAACTGTGCTGTGCTTTTCCTATGCAAACTGCTTTTGATTGATTGAAGTAGTATTTATTAGAAGATTGCATAGGAAAAGGTACAGTTTCATGACAGTACAGTTCACTGGTACTACAAGGTCAACTAAAAGGAGATCCCAGTAAGCTTTACGGCTTACACAGGATCCCTTTATGTATCTCATATAACATTGAAAGACAGGCGGATAGAATACAGTAGGCTACTATGCATAGAATATCATCAATAACAAAAAAGAAAAACTAGTTGCAGTTATAAAGAAGAAAGAAATTAGAGAAAGATTCAATAAAAAAATACAAATAAAATGACATTGGAAAAGGGGAGGTGATCATCGACATTAATATTAAGTGTAATAATGTGGTAGGCTATTGCTGTAAGGTGTGGGATATAGTTTCATGTTGCTAAAGGAAAAGATTCGACTTGTCACACGTGTCACAATAAGGAACCAAAAGAACACCATCCTCAACGTGTTCCTCCAATTGCACAAAACAACAGATCTGCAAAGCTATTATCTCTATACTATTATGATCTACAAGTTTAGTTCTTTTTTTGGCAAGCAACACCCTCGCACGATGCAATATAAATGTACCGTTGTTGGTGATCTAAAATAAACTTTGTTGAGAATGTGTTGACTCGTGAAGGTGTTACTGCCAAAGATATATAGATTATCATGTTTAAGAAACGACTAACTTATGCTGAACTTGAAGTAACATTGGGTTTTCCACTAGAAACAGGCTGTTTACCCCGAATGACATTTCCTGGAGAAAAACAAAAAAAATCTAACTTACCAGATGAGCTGCTCTTCTGAAGAGTCGCTGGATTCGGTTCAATGTAGCACTAATAAGAAGACACAGTGATGATAACTGTCACTAAACGGCTACTATGTGTCAGCTCTGTGGATCAAAGTGTCATCGTGGTCGCTGTTTCTCCGTGTGATCCATGTGTTGTTGTTTTATACCACATTAATCAAACATGAATGTCAGTGTTTGTTCAACTTCACTGACGAGCTACGTTCTTCTCTCTTCCAGTCAGTGTTGCCAGATTAGATTTCCCGAGAGAAATAAGCAATCCAGGTCTATGAAAAACTAAACAAGCTCAAAATACTTTATAGGCCACAACAACCTATTATGCAAGCTCAATGTTTATTTTTATCGTTCTATAGTTATTCTATTTATAGTGACTCATAGGAATAGACTACGTGACAACCAGGAATAGTCTTCTGACCACTGGAGAGACGGGTGACAGCCCAACAAACCCACGGTGAGGCATTTAGGAGGGCCAGTCAGGAGCCCACTGCTCCTGAATGAAATGTCTGGTACTGGGAGTCTGGTGTAACGCACAGGTCCTGGACCTGGTGAGAGCAGGAGTGTACCTGGTGAGACGTAGGAGGAGCCCGGCCAGGAGTCAACCCACAGAGCCTGGCCCTTCCAGATTGCCTCTCCCAGTCTCGGGCTCGGCAGACTATGAGTGTGTGGCCCTCTCGTTCCATAATGGGACTGATCGTGGGTTACTGGGACTCAAAGTCGGGACTTGATCACCCCGGCTGGGTCTGAGCAAGGGGTATGATGTTGTGAGACCCGAAATCCAGATTTTTTTTTTTTTTTTTACAAAATTTAACAACACAGATCCGGTACGTACGGGGTCCCTGGCAAAAACATATCTTTAGATGTGGGTGTCTGTGGACACTGGACAAACACATTTTAATGTTGGGGTCCTTGATGGGTGAGAAGCAACTAGCCCAAATAATAAACAACTACACCTTAGAAACGAGCCCCCTCCCAACCCGCAATTTACAAGCAACTTCACAGACAAAACAAGGCCAAGGTCTCTTATAATAACAAGACATGGCAACCCTGCCAGCAGCAGCTCCTCCCACCAACTTCAAGCAGCTTCTGAACAGGATGTATACTCTGCCGTACGACGGGGGAAAGTATTCAACATCAGGGTCTGGGACTTGAATCCTCCTGAAAAAGTAGCAATAAATATACCCCAATGTAGAAATGATCTGTTACAAGTAAAATAACAAATATGGAATAAAAATGGAATATATATGTTACAGTTAGTTTGGGTAACTCAGTTAGATTGGGGTAGGAGCGCTTGTTTTTGTTCACCTCATGTCCCAGTGATAGAGCATTTGACTGCATTAGTCCCACGCTGGTGAATGCTACTATGCCTAAACCTAAACCTAACCCTAAACCTTACCCTAAACCTAACCCTAACCCTAACCCTAAACCTAACCCTAAACCTTAGCCTAAACCTAACCCTAACACCTAACCCTAAACCTTACCCTAAACCTAAACCTAACCCTAAACCTAACCCTAACCCTAAACCTAACCTCAGTAAAACTATGCCTAAACCTAACCCTAATCCTAACCCTAACCTCAGTCAAATTATTCCTAGTTCCCCGAAGGAGGCGGCACTTGCTCCACATTGTGCACAAAAACGAGCGCTCCTGTTCTCAATCTAACTGAATCTCAAACTAACTGTGACATATATATATATATAAAAAAAACATATTTGATATTATTCTCTCTCTCTCTCTATATATATATAAGCCTATATATATATATATATATATATATATATATATATATATATATATATAATTATGGGGGTCCACGCGCGGCCAAATACTAATACTGTATTAATTCTGGGGTCCTTGACATGATAACGTTTGAGAACCACTTCTTTATAGAATGCTGCCCCCCAAAGGGACCTCCGAGAGCTCATAAATATGTCCATACACGGGGCAAAGACTTGGCCTTGTCTGTGGAACATTTTAGATATAAAATCCACCACAAGCCAGCATGGCGATGACCCCTGGGACCAGCTGTTCAGTCAATAGACAATATATTATGCCTGTTCAGGCAATAGACAATATTAGTGACAAAAGTCAATAATAAACTAACAGTGGTGGAAACAGCAAACATATCAATACTGCAATGTACAAAATACTGTTTCAAGTAAAAGTTGAATCACATAGGCAAAGTGACTCAACTTTTACTCAAGTAAAGTACAAAAAGTAGAATGTACTCATGCAGAATGTTTTCATATTTCTAAAAATCTTTTGAAAATAGCAGATCTACGCGTTGCAGTAGATTGGCTATTTTGAAATGGTCGAAATATATATATATAGGGTTGAAGTGGGTAACGTATGTTTTGCAATAATAATCAAAATCTACAAAGTAACAGACGTCTTCAAAAAGTTGTAGAGGAGTAAAAGTACAATATTTGCCTCTGAGATGTAGTAGTAGAGTAGAAGTAAAGTTGGAAATACTCAAGTAATGTAACAATATCTAAAACTGTACTTAAAGGGGAAGACCACCCATTTTCAATATTGAAATATGCCATTAATATACCTTAGAGAAGTTGTGTGGAAATAGAAAAAAAGTTCCCTCTCTTCTGTGTTGTCTAGAACTGGAAGATTGATTTTGGGGTTTGTATTGTAAAGTACAACTTGATGACATCACACATTGTACTTTACAATACAAACCCCAAAATCAATCCTCCAGTTCTAGGCAATACAGAAGGGGGGGAACTTTTTTTCTATTTCCACACAACTTCTCTAAGGTATATTAATGGCATATTTCAATATTGAAAATGGGTGGTCTTCCCCTTTAAGTACAGTACTTTGTTTCATTTTATGCTCTCAAGAGTTCAATTATTGTTTAACATCTGCATTACTTAATTAACAGTTTAAACAATTAGAGAATGTACTGTAGAAGAATTGCTATTTTGATCAACGTTTTGCCTGTTATCTTTCCTATGGTATGAACATCAATACAGGATGGAATTATGGATGTGGACAACACAATATTCTACATTTGGGGTCTGAGAGGCTAAATGACATCAAAGAGATAGATTGGGGTCCCGGAGATGGAACAATGATATCAAACAGGGGTCCTTGAAATAAAACTAAACAAAACAGTTTGAGAATCAATGCGTTCTGCAATGTTATTTTACCTGTTATATTCCTCTAGCCTGGTTCCAGCCATAGACCCGCCCTCTAGGGCCTTTTCCACTGGCAAAGAACCAGTTCCAGAACCAGTGCCGGTTCATCTTTCTTGGAACCTTGGTTCGTTCTTGTGAACCGGCTTGCGTTTCCACCAGATTTAACCATAATTGAACCAGAGGAACCAAGGATTCTGTGGTTCCCGTTTGGAACCAACTTTTACGGTTCAGAACCAACTCCGGTTCTCGGTGGAAAAGATCACCTCTGGTTCATCCCATAGGCGGGAGAAAGAACCCAACGGTTCTTTGCCGGTGGAAAAGGCCCCGAATGGACCGTTTGCTGAGTCTGAAATCGGGCTAATATTCCTCTGAGTTTGAGATGGTTTGAGGATTGCTAGACAATAGACATGCCTTTGAAAATTATTTTCTGGAATATGGAGTGGATATACAGTAGTGTGGATTCTTTGTTTTTACATTTTACATCTGGACAGATGTTTTAGTCATGAGTCAGTCAAGTATACACAGAACTTAACCACACAGGTCAATTCAACACACACTGACTTTCCATTTTAGAATATATTAAAAGTACACTAAACAAATACAATACAAATATATTGAGATATTAAATTAAATAAGGCAATTTATTAGCTTTTTTTGTTTAACACAGAAAAAAGCAACTGCTCACAGCAGCCCAAAAATCTGAAGAAATTAAAAACACTTCCCTATAAACACAATTTGGACGTGACATTTATTGTCAGCATTTTTGAGAGATTTGGAAATTGTTAAAAAAAGAAATTGCAGATCTACAAGCTCACAACTTATGGTATACATACAGTCTAAACCCTGCATAGACCAGAGCCCCCTCCTGGGGTCTATAATTAGAACCCCTCCTGTTTTCACCCTACACTAAATATACCCAGACATAGTAGATCTACAAGCTTGCGATGCACTGTGAGCTTGAAGGTCAGTTATTGTCTCTGAAAGTTCTCCACAGCATCGGGATGTGAGGGTTCATGTAATAAGATCGAAAGCAATTGGGCCCTTTCCTTACTTCCTTCACAGGTGTTACTTAAGAGATGATTCCAATTGCGATTTTTGGGGCCGATACGATCACCGATCAACTGGAATCAGTATCTACAGTACCAATATTCCCGATCACAGCGTCAAATCCATACATTCTTCTATTTATTGTGTTACTGTGGCAGCATTTATATATTTAATGATTCTTCATACAAAACATTGACATTGTATATTACGTATACACATTAGGAGATTGCAGGCTGAGGTACTTTAGCTGATCTAACTTGTAGATCGGCAAAGCCGATGCGGATCAAAGCCGATAGAGGCATTATCGGTCGATCGCGATCACTCACCGATCAATAAGCACATCTCAATGATTCTAATGAAGGCTCTGCTCCATTTAGCACAGTGGTTCCCAAATGTTTTGATTTAAAGGACCACCACAACTCTGACTCTGAAAGTCAAAAGGGCCTTTTTCACCGGCAAAGAACCGTTGGTTTCCGAACCGTAAAAGTTGGTTCCGAACGGGAACCACAAAATCCTTGGTTCCTCTGGTTCAATCATGGTTCAATCTGGTGGAAACGCAAGGTTCCACGAAAGTTGAACCGGCACTGGTTCTGGAACCGGTTCTTTGCCGGTGGAAAAGGCCCCAAAGAGTGTACAAATGTAAGTCTGAGAGTAACTCTTAGAGTTACTAACTCTGACAGTGTACAAATGGAACGAAATGGACCCGCACAGGCCCATTTGGTTCCATTTGTACACTCTCAGAGTTACAGACCCATAAGGGACCATTTGGAACTCTCCTCAAGTACACTGAAGGGCCTTTGCCACCGGCAAAGAACCGGTTCTGGTTCTTTTTCCCGCCTATGGGACTTTTCCACCGAGAACCGGAGTTGGTTCCGAACTGTATAAGTTGGTTCCGAACGGGAACCACAAAATCCTTGGTTCCTCTGGTTCAACCATGGTTCAATCTGGTGGAAATGCAAGCCGGTTCGCAAGAACGAACCAAGGTTCCAAGAAAGATGAACCGGCACTGGTTCTGGAACCGGTTCTTTGCCGGTGGAAAAGGCCCCTTATAGACCCACTGGTGTAGCAGAGTGTTTCCGGTGAGCCAACATCCAACAATATCAGCTCCCTGACTCTGACCAGAATGGAACAGAGCCGTAACGAAGGGGCCCAATTTCTTTACTACATGATGGCTGCTGTGCTTAGAGCCTGACCTGCAGGTCAGACGGGGGTGCATCTCTCCATTCCAACATGTCTCCTTTCTGACAGACACTAACCCTATCTCTTACCCTAACCTTAACCTCTATGGAAGTGTTGCCACTCCGACAAGAAGAAGTCACTGTCGGAGTGGCGACATGTTGGAATGGAGAGAGCCCCCCCGTCAGACGGTCCCCTTTGACTCCAGTACAATTGCTCTGTTCTTTTGTCTGCCCTGAGGAAGGCCACCTGAGGTCCAAACAAACTGTATAGGCATGTGTTTTTTATTGTTCAAAGATGAGCTAGAGCCGTTTGCTTTGTAAAGAGTTGCCTTGGAATATTGTTTTCATTTATTTGTTTATGAATCTGGTAATTGTGGTGATGAATCAACTCTTTATCTCCTCTGATGGACTCTGGTTCTTTGGCACATTGTCTTCATGTTGTGGTGCTGGTGGTGTAGGTGGTTCTTCATGTTGTGGTGCTGGTGGTGGTTTTGGTTCTTCTTCATGTTGTGGTGGTGGTGGTGGTGAAGGTTGTGGTTCTTCTGTGGTCCCCCTCCGTCGTCGCTGGGTCTCAAAGTAAGGTCTGTAGATGTAAACTCCACCAGCGACTCCAAGCACCGTGGCGAACGCCACCTGATTGAAAGGGATCCTTCGTGGAAACATCGGTCCTGCAGGTGTCGGGTGACCACTTTGTCTTTTACGCTGCGTCACAAGACGTACCTGAAGGGACAGAGAAGAGGGGCCCAGGGGTCATCAACGGGTCTGTAGTACATGGACAAATGTGTCCGACTTTCCACCTCGGAGGAAAGCCTGGCATTCCTTCTAAAACGAGCCGTGTGACCCCGCTTAGAGAAAAATAAAAATAAAATGTAAAAAGTTCCGGTAGGTTGGTTCCGGCCGTCCGATGACTACAACAAACTACAACATTTCCGAAATGATGGAAATCAGCTAGTTTATTCTCGCTGGTCGCGATACGAGTTAGAATAAAAGATGAACATACCAAACCATTATAATACGAAAAGAAACTAAACGATTATACCAATTTTAAACATTTTGGAGGTGCACGGCACCGGTGGTTCCAGTCGCCTGTAGTCCGTCTGATTGACTACAACATAACGTTACGTTATTTCTACTCCCGAGTCCCGACCGGATCAGAAACCCCAAAATGGTACTGATGATGCCAGGCTAGGGCTTTAGTGCTTAAATAGGATGGGCCACATGGCTCGGTATAACCGTTGGTGCAACGCTAAGTCCTTACTGCAAGGTACTTACTTTTACTTGTTGTTGAAAGGTGCTATAATTAAAAGGTGCCCTGTCAAGGCATCCAGTTATTTAATGATATCTGCTCAGTAAATGCTCTTCAAGTTCACACAAGATCTGACTCCTAGCCAACCCTTCTGCCCTCCCAGCTGTCAATCACAACATTATTACATAAAAACTACGGCAAACTTCCAGAAAATACTGACATTGAGTTTTTGGGATTATTCATTATTGTGACGAACTGGTATTTTAACTCACAACTTGGCCCGCTTCTTACTTCCTTCACAGGTGTTACCAAATAGCCCCTCATGGGTCTGTAACTCTGAGAGTGTACAAATGGAACCAAATCGACCTGTACGGGTCCATTTGGTTCCATTTGTACTCAGAGTTATGGTGGTCCTTGAAATGAAAACATTTAAGAAGCACTGTAGTGCTACACCAAATGGAACAGAGCCTTAAAGGACGACTTCAACACGTTGTATACCTATCTTCATATATAATTAGTCCTCACTAAGGAAGGGGTAGGGATGGGCGATATGGAAAAATACAATATCACGATATTTTCCCAAGCTGTATCACGATACACGATTTTATCATGATTCTTTTTCAAATTGTTTTTTATGTTTATTTTTCAAGTTACTTGACAAAAACTAGACTCTAAATTGAACTTTACAAGTATGTAACTCTGACAGTATACAAATGAAACCAATTGGACCCTTACGGGTCCATTTGGTTTCATTTGTATACTGTCAGAGTTAAGTGGAGACCTTGACATTTCAAAGTTTGAGAACTACTGATTTAGACCAAAATGCTGGTTTAAATTGAATTCTGCAATGAATGTCTGTATTAACGATTAAACAGGATTTTTTACAAGGCTCCCTCAATTGTATCACGATATATACGATACCTCTGAAAAGGCATATCGTGGAGACATTGTATCGTCTCAATGATGGGTGCATGATAATTATCACCATATCGCCCACCCCTAGGAAGGGGCCCAATTTCTTTACAATATGGCTGCTGTGCTGCAGAGCCTATTCAGCATCAAAACATTTCTGAAAAATGCTCAAATGTAAACATCATAGACTATTACAGTGTTCGAACTACTTTAGATTTAGATTATCAAAACTGATGTTAGATTTATCAAAACTGTTTTGATAATACATATATGATAAAGGGGGTGTGCATGACATGTTTTTGTTCAAATAATATACTGTATAATATGACAGTAATAATCATTATTACTGTTCTATACAGTGGTTCTCAAACAGTGGACCTTGAGGGGGTTCCAGGGGGTCCCCAGCTAAATGATGGAGAGAGTAGGTAACCAAATGGACCCTTATGGATATTTAACTATTTAAGTCTACACAATTAGAGAATTAGAATAATTAGTTTTTTGATCAACGTTTAACACAGCATGGCATTGTGGACAAAATACTATCACGGATTACGTATTAGCTTTTAGGTGTGTGTGAGAGAGGCTAAATGTCATCAAATGGTGGTCCGTGGCTCAAATGCTGAATAAATAATGGACCTTGATATGAAAAGGGTTGAGAACCACTGTCCACTCTTCCATAACATACAGGGGTCATTGGTTCATGTCCAAAATAGACTGACATGTGTTTAAACGTTGCTCTTATGATTGGAACATTCATGCATTACAAACAAACTCACCGTTTCATCCAAACCGCCTTACGACACAAGCATGCAAGTATTTCTCACAACAAGTGAAATAACATAGAAATAAACAAACATGTGGACCAACAGACAACAGAGGACATCCACCGACCACGGTACCAGGACGATGGGAGAGGACACATACGTCATATCCGGTAGGTTCGAAGGGGTTTAGCACATGCGCAGAGAAGTATATCCGGTAAGGTGTTACAGCGCATGCGCAGGAATGATAGATTTTATTGATTGATTGATTGAAGAATTTATTAGAAGTTTGCAATAGAAAAAAGTACAGTTTCATGCAGCAAGAGCCGACAGTAGACCTACAAATCACTGGTACAAGGTCAACTAAAAGGAGATCCTAGAAAGCCGAGGCTTATTTCCACAGGAACCACAGAAAGAGATTTTATGAAAACTATTTATGAAACGGATTGAACATTTTTGCAGTGGTGGAAAAACTAAGTACTCACATGTTTTACTTTAAGTAAAAGTATCTATACTGCACTGTAGAAGTACTCTGTTACAAGTAGAACTCTGGAATTCAAAATGTATTTGAGTAAAAGTACAAATCCTTTGAAAATAGCAGCTCTACAAGCTCCAGTCCAGTAGGTGGCGGTAGTGCACCATGATAACGCTGGCCGCCTCCAGCCAGTGAACAAAAGAAGAAGAACATTGTTGTCATTGGTAACTTCCTGCATGTTGTTGTGAAATAGTTTGACGAAATATTGATAATTATAATCCTAAATATAACAGCACACAGCAGTAACACACCGCTGGTGAAAATACCGTCGGTCGTTTTATCTGTGGTGTCGTAGAAGAGAGTGAAGTATCGTTTTTTTTTGCAATCATTTAAAAATGTGTGATTGGGTTTCATATCTCATTCATTGAAAGTTGCTATAAAACGTTGCAGCCATCATCAGATCAGATCAGATCAGATCAGAGGTTGCATCTCTACAGCTCAATGGATTTGAACTGAAGAACCCAGAGAAGTAAATACAAATTATTTTTATTATTTTCTCTGCATAGTACTGTGTTTTATCTGTCTGTCATAATGATAACATTGAATGAGTGAATCATTGATGAGTTAAAAAAGGTTCTCAATTTAAATAAGTCTTGTGTGCTTTCTTGAACATATCCTTTTAGTTGACCATGACATGTACCAGTGAACTGTACTGTCATGAAACTGTACCTTTTCCTATGCAAACTTCTAATACATCTATCAATCTTCAATTCTTCAATCAATCAATACTGTAGGTGTACATTAGCCTTGAGCCAAGGCTGATCATATCTGATCTACACACACGATGGAGAAGCTTCTGATCTGATCCACACACACACGTCACACGATGGAGAAGCTTCGTGCTCGTTTCAACTTGGGCCACAAAGTTGAGCCTGTCAAGCTGAGGAAAAGGAAATCACAGCTGTACATCAACGAGGACACACAGTCCCCACTAAACACTGGTAAGACAGCAGAAACTAATTATACTCGCATGTTTTATCTAAAGCAGTGATTTTCAACCCTTTTCATAATCAAAGTTCATGATTTATTCTGCATTAAATGAGCCACGGAACTAGGGGTGGGCGATATGGTGATAATTATCGTTGAGACGATACAATGTCTCCACGATATGCCTCTTCAGAGGTATCGTATATATCGTGATACAATTGAGGGAGCCTTGTAAGAAATCCTGTTTAATCGTTAATACAGAGATTCATTGCAGTATTCAATTTAAACCTGCATTTTGGTCTAAATCAGTAGTTCTCAAACTTGAAAATGTCAAGGTCTCCAGTCTCCACTTAACTCTGACAGTATACAAATGAAACCAAATGGACCCGTAAGGGTCCATTTGGTTTCATTTATACATACTTGTATACATACATACTTGTATACATACATACAAACAAATTAGACCTCCCAAAAGGAACCCAGAGAGTCTAGTTTTTGTCAAGTAACTTGAAAAATAACCATAAAAACCAATGTGAAAATGAATCGTGATAAAATCATGTATCGTGATACAGCTTGGGAAAATATTGTGATATTGTATTTTTCCATATCACCCACCCCTACACGGAACCACCATTTAACCTCATAGACTCAGACATAATATAATATTTTGTTGTTGTTGGATAAGATTTTGTCCACTATTCCATGTTGATACTGTAAGTGGTACCAATAATGGAGAGTACGGACCCCTGCTGGTGACTGAAACAAGATACAAAAGCTGGAGAATGAAGATGTTAACGTGTGATACGGTGTTTTAATTCCACAGGTGTGTTTGGGCTCAACGTGGCGGTGTTGTGCGTGCTGTTCCGTCTGGTCAACTGTTTCCTGGTCCAAACCAGCTTCGTCCCCGATGAGTACTGGCAGTCCCTGGAGGTGTCCCACTATATGGTCTTCAAATATCCTTTACAAAACAACAACAACATTTCTCTGTGTGTGTTTGTGTGTTAGGGCTGTCACGATTATGACATTTTACATGACAATTAATTTTCTCTCAAATAATTGCGATTAACGATTTAATTGTGTTTTTGTCGTTGACAATTACATTTCTGTTTGGCTTTAGGCTTTGAAGTTGCACATGGTAAATATGACACATAAGCTAAATATACAAAGAAATTACTTGACATATTTGACAACTTTATACTTAAAAAAGAACATTGATAGTGGAAATAGCCGATCTACAAGCTCACAACGCGATCTACAAGCTCACAACGCGTCGCGATGCGACGCGTTGTGAGCTTGTAGATCTGCTATTTCCTCAATGTTTGACATGGAAACGATTATGACGATTATGAAAAATAATCACGATTATGTCAAATAATCACGATTAGACGATTATGTAATAATTGTGACAGCCCTAGTGTGTGTGTGTGTGTGTGTGTGTGTGTGTGTGTGTGTGTGTGTGTGTGTGTGTGTGTGTGTGTGTGTGTGTGTGTGTGTGTGTGTGTGTGTGTGTGTGCGTGCGCGTGTGCGTGCGCGCGAATACCAAATCGCTCACCCCAAAGCACAGTCGCCCGGGGAAAATCTGCCAACCTCGGCACTGGCACCTCCTGGTATTCCTACACGTACAGTAATCTCAGTAAATGCCAACCCTAAATTAATTTCTAACCTTATCCTAACCTTATTCCTAAACCTAACCTCAGTAAAACTATGCCTAAACCTAACCTTATTCCTAAACATTACCTCAGTAAAACTATGCCTAAACCTAACCTTATTCCTAAACCTCACCTCAGTAAAACTATGCCTAAACCTAACCTTATTCCTAAACCTTACCTCAGTAAAACTATGCCTAAACCTAACCTTATTCCTAAACCTAACCTCAGTAAAACTATGGCTAAACCTAACCTTATTCCTAACCTTATCCTCTGTAAAACAAATACAAGAACTGCTGAGGGGTGAGCACAGTGGTCCACGGGAAATGAATGGGGATGAGTGTGTTTTTTGGAGGAGCCTTCTGGTTAGCGTGTGTTATACACATAGCAGTCTGGCTAACCATTGTCAAATATAAGGGAACGCCCACTCTCTTTTGTTCCTTTTCATCTGATAGCTATCAGAGTCTATCTTGAGAGATTATACACATAGTTATAATATCAGATACATGTAGATGATATTTACTGAAGGAAAAACAAAAAAAGAACATGTGGCATAATTGCCTACGTATAATGACATGGCCAACATAGGGAACCAGCTCAGTGCCCTTGTGGTTAGAGTGTCCGCCCTGAGACTGGGGGTTCGATCCCCGCCCGGGTCATACCACAGACTGGGACCCAGTGCCTCCCTGCTTGTCTCTCAGCATCAAGGGTTGGATTGGGACCCTGTGACATACTAGCGTCATGTCCAGGGGGTGTACTTGTACATCAAGCTGCCTCACACTACAGAAACAGGAGACAGGCTCCTAGGAGCCCTATGGGCCTCTTGGCTTGGCAAGGCTTACAAAATAGGGATAGGGCTGTGTTCTAGATCTTTCCTGTGAGTAATGTATACATTAATGATGAAAATGTAGTATTTGTACTCAGTTGTAACCTTGACAGTTTCACCTATGGTCACCTGACATGGGAGTGGAGCGCAGGCATACGAGGATTCGCCTTCCCATTCTTCTTTGCATTCATATACAAGATATTACACATCACAAGTTACGACACTGTGTATCTCTTGGTAAGTCAATGCATTTTCTAGGGGGCAGCTGTGCAATAAAGAAATACAAAGACAAACTGCAGAGGAAAAAAAAGTTTGTAAGGATTACACATCAGAACTAAATCATATGGACTGAAGTGAGGAAGAACTGAGACACTACACTGTATCTATGTGATGTATTACCTTGTGCTTACCTTGCTTACTGTTAGTTGCTCTGGAATTAAGAGCGTCTTCCTATTCTTTAACTCTATGGCGTCTGCTAAATTGTACCTGTGTCCTGTGAGAATGTACACTCTCAGAGTTGATACAGACCCAGAATTGTCCAATTTGAACCTGTGGTGGTCGCAGGACATTGATGTAAAACAGTATTTTAGTATTATCTTCTTTCTTGAGTTGCTGTTGTACTTTCTAAAACCGGTCCGATGTTCTATTTTACAGATATGGCTTCCACGAATCGCTCAAGCGCTCCTTGCTGCGATGGCAGACATCAAGCTCTACACCCTCATCCACACGTTGGAACGCCCTGATGTTGCCAAATGGACGGTAAAGAATCAGCTTGTCTGTGTACAGTGACATGATCCAATTTAGTCGTTAAGCCAATTACGATTTACAATTTAGGCATTTAGCAGACACTCTTAAGTTTAACCCAGATCAACAATTGATTCCTCCCCACACACATGTGTGTGTTGTCACTGCTGTTGTATCCTACTGACTCACCTGCCAGTGAGGATCCCCACCGGGAGGAAGTAGAGCCTACTCTATTTTTGTTCACCCCCCAGAATAGGAACCACCCTGATGTGGTTACGATATTTTCCGTCATGTTTCGATGCACCTGGCTGCCAGCTACAATAGGAGCGGCAGTGGCTCAAGGGTAGAATGGCCGGTAGAGTGGGGAGACTCTGAACCCTAATTGCTTCTTGGTGCCTTGCATGGTTTCCTCCGCTATCGGTGTATGAATGGGGGAATGTAATGCACAATCTATGCAAAGCACTTTGGATAAAAAGCACCATTTTATTTACCAATTATGTTTGACATTTTCCTTGCTCTCTTTCCCCTCCCTCTCCCCCATGCAGCTGTTCTGCCAGCTGTGCTCCTGGTTCACATGGTACTGTTGCACCAGAACGCTGACCAACAGCATGGAGACCACCCTGACCACGCTGGCACTGTGCTATTACCCTCTGCCTGGGAACAAGACCCACTGCAGGTCAGTGTTACTACCCTCTGAAACCAGACCCAGGTCAGTGTTACTACCCTCTGAAACAAGACCCAGGTCAGTGTTACTACCCTCTGAAACCAGACCCAGGTCAGTGTTACTACCCTCTGAAACCAGACCCAGGTCAGTGTTACTACCCTCTGAAACAAGACCCAGGTCAGTGTTACTACCCTCTGAAACCAGACCCAGGTCAGTGTTACTACCCTCTGAAACCAGACCCAGGTCAGTGTTACTACCCTCTGAAACCAGACCCAGGTCAGTGTTACTACCCTCTGAAACCAGACCCAGGTCAGTGTTACTATACCCTCTGAAACCAGACCCAGGTCAGTGTTACTATACCCTCTGAAACCAGACCCAGGTCAGTGTTACTATACCCTCTGAAACCAGACCCAGGTCAGTGTTACTATACCCTCTGAAACCAGACCCAGGTCAGTGTTACTATACCCTCTGAAACCAGACCCAGGTCAGTGTTACTATACCCTCTGAAACCAGACCCAGGTCAGTGTTACTATACCCTCTGAAACAAGACCCAGGTCAGTGTTACTATACCCTCTGAAACCAGACCCAGGTCAGTGTTACTATACCCTCTGAAACCAGACCCAGGTCAGTGTTACTATACCCTCTGAAACCAGACCCAGGTCAGTGTTACTATACCCTCTGAAACCAGACCCAGGTCAGTGTTACTATACCCTCTGAAACCAGACCCAGGTCAGTGTTACTATACCCTCTGAAACAAGACCCAGGTCAGTGTTACTACCCTCTGAAACCAGACCCAGGTCAGTGTTACTATACCCTCTGAAACAAGACCCAGGTCAGTGTTACTACCCTCTGAAACCAGACCCAGGTCAGTGTTACTATACCCTCTGAAACAAGACCCAGGTGTCAGTGTTACTACCCTCTGAAACAAGACCCAGGTCAGTGTTACTACCCTCTGAAACAAGACCCAGGTCAGTGTTACTATACCCTCTGAAACAAGACCCAGGTCAGTGTTACTACCCTCTGAAACAAGACCCAGGTCAGTGTTACTACCCTCTGAAACCAGACCCAGGTCAGTGTTACTATACCCTCTGAAACAAGACCCATGTCAGTGTTACTATACCCTCTGAAACCAGACCCAGGTCAGTGTTACTATACCCTCTGAAACCAGACCCAGGTCAGTGTTACTATACCCTCTGAAACCAGACCCAGGTCAGTGTTACTATACCCTCTGAAACCAGACCCAGGTCAGTGTTACTATACCCTCTGAAACCAGACCCAGGTCAGTGTTACTATACCCTCTGAAACCAGACCCAGGTCAGTGTTACTATACCCTCTGAAACAAGACCCAGGTCAGTGTTACTACCCTCTGAAACCAGACCCAGGTCAGTGTTACTATACCCTCTGAAACAAGACCCAGGTGTCAGTGTTACTACCCTCTGAAACAAGACCCAGGTCAGTGTTACTACCCTCTGAAACCAGACCCAGGTCAGTGTTACTACCCTCTGAAACAAGACCCAGGTCAGTGTTACTACCCTCTGAAACTAGACCCAGGTCAGTGTTACTACCCTCTGAAACAAGACCCAGGTCAGTGTTACTACCCTCTGAAACAAGACCCAGGTCAGTGTTACTATACCCACTGAAACCAGACCCAGGTCAGTGTTACTACCCTCTGAAACCAGACCCAGGTCAGTGTTACTACCCTCTGAAACAAGACCCAGGTCAGTGTTACTACCCTCTGAAACCAGACCCAGGTCAGTGTTACTACCCTCTGAAACAAGACCCAGGTCAGTGTTACTACCCTCTGAAACCAGACCCAGGTCAGTGTTACTACCCTCTGAAACCAGACCCAGGTCAGTGTTACTACCCTCTGAAACAAGACCCAGGTCAGTGTTACTACCCTCTGAAACAAGACCCAGGTCAGTGTTACTACCCTCTGAAACAAGACCCAGGTCAGTGTTACTACCCTCTGCTGCCCGGGAACAAGACCCACAGCAGGTCAACCGGGCGGTCACGCCAAACGTATTTTCCCACAGGGGCTTTTCTTTTGGTTTACTGTGCTCAGTTCACCCGATAATGTATCTTTTTTGAAATGTTCTCTGTATCAGCAAAAGAATGCCAGCATTCACAGAAGTATCCTTCAGGTAATTTCATTCAGATAAGACGGTGGTTCCCAAGAGAACCACTGCTGTAGACCAGTGGTTCTCAACTTTTTCAGGGTGCGACCCCCAAAATAATCATATTGTAACTGGGGACCCCGCATCCTACGAGCACCAAGAGCCGAGGAATTACATGTTGTATAACACAACGCGTTGCGAGATGTTGTGAGCATGTAGATCTGCTATTTTCACAAATTCTGCCTCTAATATTGGACAATTAGGCCAATGTTTAATTTGTCATTTTAGAGGTATTAAAACGTCCTTAAATTGTCACTTTAGAAACATGCAGAGATACCCTCTATACACTTAAACTTTATGTTGGTTTGTTTACTGTTGAGTGGGAAATCATCTGGGGACCCCCTAAAATACTTTGAGGACCCCCCCCCCCTCCTGGGGGTCCCGACCCACAGGTTGAGAACCACTGCTGTAGACTACAGATTGAGATTGAAAGCCACACCCCTCCCTCCCCAATCCTCCATGTCCTCTTCTATCTGACTTAAAGGAAACATTTGTTGTTGTTGTTGTTTTTACAGTGCTAAATATCTGTCCATGGTTGCCCTGGCGGTCATCGTCCGGCCCACAGCCTTGATCGTGTGGCTCCCCCTGCTGGTCAGCCACTTCTGGCAGGAAGAGGACAAACTAAGACTGATAAGTCACCGCTGCCTTCCCATAGGGTTAGTAGTGACGTCTTTGTGATGTTGTTTGCCACACAGTGTCACATGGCCAGACTGTTGTTGCCTCTGCCACAATGTTCAAGTGCTTCCGTCGTACAGTCTGGAGTGACGGATAAAACCTCCTCCCCGCTTCCGTTTAGTCTCTACAGTCGCGTGAATTTGTCCTGATATGAATCAGAAAGGATCTAAGCATATATAGCTTGCTGCTTAGCAGAAATGGAAATTCTGAAATAAAATGTAAAGACGTTTTAAAATATATTTTGATGAACGGAAATGACAACCATGAGGTGTAGTAGTTCCAGACTCTATATACAGTAACATTCAGGACATGTAGTTCCAGACTCTCACTCTATATACATTCAGGACGTGTAGTTCCAGACTCTATATACGGTACATTCAGGAGGTGTAGTTCCAGACTAAAGTATATATAAGTGGAATATAAGTGGAATAGTTGTCTGGCTACGGGAGACTACATAACAGATCTGTAAAATTCCTCTTGGTTCGTAACTATCGTCAATTTAGCTTGGGACCCCCTGGAACCCTCTCAAGGACCCCTGGGGTACCCGGACCCCACTTTTAGAACCACTATACTACATCACTACTTAAAGTAATTTGCTTGCTTGCAGTTGTTGCCTAACATTTAATTCTCTTCACTTGCAGGGCTTTGACTCTTGTGATTTCAACTATAATTGACTGTGCATTTTATGGGAAGGTAAAACAAATAACTCACAATTGTTTTTTTTTTTTTTCATTAGTTTGGTGTTTGATTTTAGTGTAGTTTTAGGTTGTTGCACTTTATTCATGAGAGGTTCTCAGTTTTAGACTTTTGATGCTTTAGTCTTTAGTGTGACACTGTAGTATGGTCAAGTAGGCCTAGTAGGGCATTCATTTACAAAAAGTACAGCAACAAAAAGTTAGAATATAGAGAAAAGAGCTTTTTTCTGCCCCAGCAGCAACGATATGCATGTTGTTTCCCCTCTCCTCTCATAGTGGACTCTGGTGCAGTTCAACTTCATCAAGCTGAACATCTTCCATGGAGTGTCAGAGTTCTACGGCTCTCACCCCTGGCACTGGTACCTGATGCAGGGCTTCCCTGTGGTCCTGGGCCCCCACCTGCCTTTCTTCCTCCATGGATGCTCTCTGGCTGCTAAGAGATACCGCATGCTGTCGGTGGTGGTGGGCTGGACAGTAGCAGTTTACAGGTACGCTGCTGCTGTTGTTGTTGGCAGTGGTGGGAAAAGTAAAACAAGTGTTTTTACTTGAGTAAAAGTATCAGTATTGCAATGTAGAAACACTCAGTTACAAGGAAAGGTCTGTTGGTAATCATATTTTACTCGAGTAAAGGTTCAAAAGTATTGGCATCAATATATGAGTAAAGGTAGTCATTATGCAGACTATTTCACAAAACATTATTCGCTGTGCCAATTGATTTCTCCCGAGTCCCCACACACATTTCTGTGTTGTCGCTGACTCACTTGCCAGTGAGGAGCCCCACCCAGGAGGATATAGGGCCTTCCCTCTAGCCCCACCCAGGTGGATATAGGGCCTTCCCTCTAGCCCCACCCAGGTGGATATAGGGCCTTCCCTCTAGCCCCACCCAGGTGGATATAGGGCCTTCCCTCTAGCCCCACCCAGGTGGATATAGGGCCTTCCCTCTAGCCCCACCCAGGAGGATATAGGGCCTTCCCTCTAGCCCAACACTCCCCTCGTGCAGTGACTATTTATCACCCTCCCACCCGACGCTCGACAAAGCCGGATCCACCACGGTGAATTCATCCCATAACCTCCGTGGTGTTGGGCAGGGACTTTACCACTGCACCACCCAAGCACAAAATAAAGCTTTTCATTCATTCATTCATTTGTTTGTTCATTCAAGATGTCTTTATTCTCATTCCAGTTTGCTTGCTCACAAGGAGTTCCGTTTCATCTACCCAGTGTTGCCCTTCTGCATGGTGTATTGTGGTAGGTCAACTTTTACATGCCCTTCTGCATGGTGTATTGTGGTAGGTCGAGATGAAGTAGAAGAAGGCGTGATAGTGAATGATAGCAACATTCAGGCAAGTCCCGGAAAAGACGCCCTGTGATTGGCCAGAGGCACTTTGAGTGACAGTTCTCCCCCAAACCTTATTTACTATTCTGTACCCCTGGTTTACACATTCTAACGGCGCTGAGTCGGTTCATGCGACCTTCGCAACGCTCGACTCGGCAACTCGCTCGCTACTGCTCGCTCGGCGGTGTCTCACATGGCTCAAGGTCGCCTCCGTCGCTATTGTTGGAAAAGTAATGTCGGTCTCCATGTTTTCGCAGTCTTGCATTCAGCCAATGAGAATGCAGGGATGGCGGCGCTTGCCCGAATGTAGCTACAATTCACTTTTATGCTAGAAGCGCGGCTTGCCAAATAGGCTTCATTTACGCTCTGTAGAAACCAATGGGTAATGTTTCTATGGTAGAATGGGGTCCTCATGGTTAGGGATGGGACGATATGAACATTTCATATCACGATTATTGTGACCAAAGAAATCGCGAATTACGATATTATCGCGATAATCATAATATCCCCAACATCCATTATCCTGGGGTGGAACATTTGCCAAAAAATATCAGATCACATTGCGACGTGTTGTGAGCTTGTAGATCGGCTATTTTCTGGCAAGGAGATTTGATAGAGAGTGAAAAATCACACCTTGTTGTGAACTGAGTGGTGGTCAAATAAAAAGAGTCAAATACATGGATTGCAATCCGCGACGCGTTGTGAGCTTGTAGATCAGACACATTTTGTCACGGAACACGCCGTGATGAAGAAGTATAAGCCAGGATTTACTTGGGTGATGTGATGTGTGTTGAACGGACGGACGGACGGACGGACGGACGAGGCTGCAGTGCAGACTGCACACAACAGCGCCGAAAAAGGTAAAGTAGTGGGAACACAAGCAGGAAGCTCCATTCAGCGGCAGCCACTTCCAATCAAAGCACAACATTGCGTATACCTCAGCGTCGGACTTTTCTCCGTGCTCAGAGTTATGTCACCCAGTCGCGGACGTGTGTGTGTGTGTGTGTGTGTGTGTGTGTGTGTGTGTGTGTGTGTGTGTGTGTGTGTGTGTGTGTGTGTGTGCGTGCGTGCGTGCGTGCCCTCCTTGCAACGTGTGTGAGAGAGAGTGTTGAGTGAGTCTGCCTGCTCAATAGCGCCCCTCCTTCAACGTGTGTGTGTGTGTGTGTTTGTGGTCTGTGTGTGTGGTCAAGAGAGGTATGACAGGCGACAGACATACAGACAGACAGACACGACATCGTGAAACCCAATTACAGGAGTGGCGGTGAGACCACCACTCAAAAAAGACTGTATCAAGTGCATATATATGATAAGTACGTTTTACCAATAGAGGGTTTTAAAAGGTGAATTGATCCCAGTGCATGACGGAGGACGATATCATGATAAATTAAATCTCCACAATACGATTATCGTAAGTGTTTTCTTTTATCACGATAAACGATAATATCGCTTATCGTCCCATCCCTACTCATGGTCTTAATGTGTTTTTAATGTGGTTTAACCCATTTAGGCCTGAACACATTATGACGCAATATTTTATGCTTTAAATATAAAAAATAGCAGATATACAAGCTCACAGCGCCGCGCTGCGAGCTTGTAGATCTGCTATTTTTGAAAAATCGTGAAAATTAGAATTTTGACCCGATTCTATAAGTGTCTTTTGAATCCTTCTAAGATTTTTGAAAAAAACCTATGTTTCTATGTCAGCAATCTGGCTAGCCATCGTCAAAGAAAAGGTCCTTTTCACTTAACTGGAGCTCAGTTAGTCTGTTCTTGAGAGACTACTATGTCAGTGGTGCTCAAACCGTTTCATGTGAAGGACCCCCAAAATGATATTTATTTGGCCACGGACCCCCATTTCAAAATATCTAGTTCCAGGGACCACCCAGAAGCAAAATTTTAGTTACAAACGTTTGCTTTGAAAATACATAATATTCAAAGATTTGCACACATTTTCACGACTTTTTCAAAAATAGCAGATCTACAAGCTCGCACCGCGGCACTCGGTGCCGCGCTGTGAGCTTGTATATCTGCTATTTTTCACTGGATAAAGCATTCAATAATTCTAGGCCTAAATTTTAATTGAATGCAGGGATATCTCTGGCACATCTCGGCGCGTGGAGGCGCGTGGCTGCGTACGGCCTGCTGCTGTCCAACCTGCTCCCAGCGCTCTACACCGGTCTGATCCACCAGAGAGGAACCCTGGACGTCATGGCTCACCTCCACCCAGCGCTGTGTGAGCCCACCTCTAACACCACCTCCTCCACACTGTTCCTCATGCCCTGTCACTCCACGCCATTCTACAGGTACACCACCCTAATCCTACTGGTGTGGAAAAAAGGTTAAAGGGATTAGTTCACCCCCCAAAAAAGCCTTTTTTTCCCCTATAAATTACTCACCCCATGGAGACTTGAAATCATGGATTTATTTATATATTGTATATCTGTCTGTCTGTCTGTATTTGTATCTGTTCTCTTTTGTATCAAAGTTTGTCCATTGTTTCTGTTTTAAGTATATTATAGGGTGCGTTCGGAAATGCGCACCGGGTGTGTGCTCAGTGTAGTGAGTGCAGTGGGCGTGACGTTGTAGGGTGCGTTCAGTGTGGCTTATTTACGAACGACCAGTTGAGAGGCAGCTGTGTGCTTTTTCACTCTGAAGGTAAACTTTCTGAAAAGCAGCAGTTGCTAACGTAACGTTGATATTGAAAGGAGATGTAATTCATAACATTGGCATACCTGCTGTTAGTTTACACGTTGATGTGTGTGAAACTATCAAGCTCAAACGACCAAATAAGCTGCAAGTGCTGCATTTTAGGGTCATTTCCTCCATTGTTCACAGCTGAGAAGCGCTCGAGACGTGGCCATGAAAACCAACCAATCAAAACACCGCACTGCCGCACCACACCGTCAAACCCCATCTTCTGAGTAGGGTTGGTGAGTGCGTGCACTCAACACACTGGTGCGCCGCGCACTGGATTTCTGAACGACAACGCACCGATTAAAAGAACGACAACATGGCACACCAGTGCGTTGAGTGTGCATTTCCGAACGCACCCAATATGTGAAAAAAGGGTGGGGGGGGGGGGGTTATAAGCTATGGCTTCAGGCCACGCTTTTCTCTGCCCATGGGTTGTCTTTGTGCTGTTTAGATAGATAGATAGATAGATAGATAGATAGATACCTTTATTATCCCAAGGGGGAAATTCAGTCGTCGTGTTGTGAATAAATCTGTACATGATGGACTTAAGACCCGATATAAAAACCATTCATTTATTCATCCACTGTCATTTCAGCCACATGCACTGTCCAGTGAGGATGCGCTTCCTGGAGTGCCCTCCAGACCTGGGGGGGGCAGCAGAGGGCTACAGGGACGAAGCAGACCTCTTCTACCAGGAGCCTCTGAGCTGGCTGAGGAACGCCTTCCCCTACAAGTCTTCACTGCCAACACACCTGGTCCTGTTCGATGTCCTGGAGAAGGTCCTTCACAGTTCACACAGTTCTCTCTCCACCTGTAATTTACTGTAGAATAATGTGTGTGGGACACATCCGGGTAATCTGGGACCGTCAATGACGCGTGATTATGGATCCCACTGGGAAAGATGGATAACCACGCCCCGGACTCATTTTTGAAGCTTGTGATTGGCTGAACCGGACGTAGGGAGCGCACCGTTGTAGTCACTTGGACCGCGCGAGGTGCACCGAAACCCAATTATCATTGCGTTTATCGTGCGCTTGCCCAGGCCTAAATATAACGATTGCATCCACCACGGCTTCGTAACTCGCGCCGCTTGCAATGTCGTGGACAATAACTGTGAAAACGAGCGCTCTATGCCGTTTCCATCCATCTTTCCCAGTGGGATCCATAATCAGGCGTCAATGACGGTCGGGATTACGATTACGTCACACTCGGCTCGGCTGCGACGCAGCTGCGAGCCGGAACTGCCGTCCCACCTGCACGATGGGACGCTGGAAACTTGTGGATATCAGTGGTTCACAAACTTTTTTTTTTTTTTGGCCGAGACCCAAAAGAGATTTGATGTTTCACCAAACTAGGGAAAACAGCAGATCTACAAGCTCACAGCTAGTATAAATCATGATAATATTATTCATGGTAAAATAATTGAACTACAATTGAATTAAGGGGGGGAGGAGTATTTACTCTTATGTTTAATGATGACACGTGGAGAAACTTGTTGTGAGCCTGATAGTTGCCAAACCAAATTACATGTTACCAGGCAACTGGGATGTGTTTGAATGTTGTTTGAATGTAATGAAGTTGTGGCCACAGTGTTGAAAATATCTTGGCACCGGTTGAAACTCTTTCACTTCGAGTCCATTTCTTATTTGTGATGTTATATTCTTGAAAAGGACGCCCCCTTTTTAAGAATCATAGCATCAGCATCATATACCACTTAGCCTCGGAAACCCAGGCTTCTTTTGGCGATAGGAAGAAAAAGAAGCCTGGGCGATCGCGTTATGATCACTGTTGGAGGAAGTGTAGAATTTCCCTAACCAATCAGAGTGCAGAGAGCGTCGCACCGAATGTGTTGACGTCATGACGCAGCAGCGTTCTCTGCGCTGAGCAGAGGAGCAGAGGGGGGTGGGGGGAGGAGAACACATGCTATTGGCCAGAGACTCGCGGAGAGATTCGCCGCGCCCGCCCATCTGCCTACACAAACTGCTCTGCGTTAGGTTAGAGTGTATACCACTAGTTATGGTTTTAATTGCAGTTTGTCAGGCAAACGGGGTACTAGGTTTAAAAAAAATCAGGGAAAGGGGGTTCTCAAGCCAAAAAAAGATTGAGAAACACTGGGGTTAAGAATGTGTACATCTTCCACTGCTACACATACTGTACTTTTATATGTTAAATATCTGTTCTTGTGAACGTTCCAGGAGATCTCTGCGTTCCTGAACGGAAACCAATACCGGAGAACGGCGGAGATATTCCACAGCCACGTTCCTGAAGGAAGAGTTGGAGGAGAAATATTTATCTATGAAAGGCACTGACCAACATACTCCTTAACCTTTATACATTGTCTGATTAACATTTTACTCTGTAATAAATTATTTTATTTTTGTAATGCTGAGATGTTTATGGTTTAATTAAAATGCCACATGCATGGGGGAAAAAAAACTCAACTGAATTTTCTTTTTGGTTTGGTCCTAATATGTGATTTATAAAACATGAGAAAGGAACACTCACACACAATAGCACTCATAAACAATTAGAATTATGATGTTTTGGTACTCATACAACCAAACAGTTGAAGAGATTACCAGCCCTAACAAAAAAAAAGTATAGTCATTTTGTATTCTAAAAAAACAAAGCCAGACGCCACAGGGTTAACCTCCTTTTTATGAAACGGATAAGGCTTTCTGGAAGATGAACATGCATTCTTCTATTGCTAGTCTGACCACTACAACATTTTGCTCTTTAATCGTTAAATAACGAATAACCGAAAATAGGTTATCTACGCTGTTTTAAACTCTTTTCATATCAAGGTCCATTATTTATTTGGCATTTGAGCCACACAGACTACTTTTTGATGAGATTTAGCCTCTGAGGCGCCGTCCAAACATTTGCGACAGCTATCGTGTCCGTGTTGATTGAGAATGAGGGGCGGAGGGTGGGTCCAATTCACTCTCAATGAAGGTCACATGGTTTTTTGTCTCTTGCAAATCTCTTGGCCGAAAGACACGGCAACGACATGAAACCACATGACTTGCATAGAAAATAAATTGGAGCCCTAGGCCTCCTCCCCTCATTCTCAAACGATACGGAGATGTCTCACGCATATGTGTGATTGCGGCCTCAGACCCAAAACTCTATTTTGTTATTGTTGGATGAAGATTTTGTCCACAATTCCATGCTGTATTGATGTTGGTGCCATAGGAGAGATAGCAGGCAAACATTGATCAAATTAACAATTCTTCTACATTCTCCATTGTGTAGACTTCTTGTAAATTAATTAATGCATGCTTTTTAACAATCATTTAACTCTTGAGAGTTAAGATCTGTAAGGGTCCATTTGGTTACCAACTCCAGCATTTAGCTGGGGACCACCTGGAACCCCCTCAAGGACCACTGGTTGGGAGAACCACTGATGTATGAACTGAGGCTGCATTCACACTAAAGAGTGATATATCCAATTAATTCCCTATGGAAGCCTCTTGGGGTAGGGCACTTTAAGCCAAGAGGCTTGGAAGAGGCATGAAACCATGTGACTTCCCCCTCCTCATTCCCCTAACAAGGAGAGGGCAGGTGACTTTATTGTGTGTAGGAAGCCTAAGAACTTTAATCCATGCACATGTCCAGTCAGAAAGGTTCAAGGGACTCAGTTTTTCATGTTTTCATTCTGTTAAGATGAATCTTTATTGGGAAGGCAGCAACTCTTTCTCAACAACACATCTGAACAAAATGAAACAATATTCTCCAGTTAAAAAACAAAAAAAAGTCTATTTTGGAATGTTGGAAAACAGCATTTAACCACATAACGAAATAGCGAAAATAGACAAACTACAAGCTCACAACGCGTGAACTTGTATATTGGCTAATTTAGCTATTTGTAGAAAATATTCTCTTATGACATTCCCAAAACTTGCACCTACAACAATATGGAACATTGCTGTTGTAGCAGAAAATAAAAGGTGAAACAAACAGTTTTAAACATCCCAACGTGACACTTCAGTGGTTTCTCTATTTGTGAAAGTTTATTTGGGGCCACAAGAGTAAAACTCTTTTTTTAATCTGTCAGTAAGTGCTTCAGCATGGAACCTTATGCAAGCCTTTATTGTTTTTGGCCCATCTACAATTCCTACACGTCCATGACATCCGTTTGAGAAGAAACCTTTTTATCTCTGTATATAATCTTTAATAACAGAGCTTGTAGCTCTTGTTATTTTAGTAAAACTTAGATTTTTGCCAATTTTGTCCAATGCCCAAATAGGTACACTGGATTGAAAATGGTTAAGTGTGACCTTTGGGGTTTTATAAACATGAAAGCAAACAATAACAAATATTAACAAGATGCTAGTGAATAAAATAACAACTAAACATTGGATCCATTGGTACGACGGTTTCTTTCATTTTTTTCCCCATTTCCTGTAAAGTAACCGTTTTGGACGTATAGGTTTCCACTTGACAATGTATCAATTGTTGTATCCATCACATAGAAATAAAAAAAATTAAAAGATGCAAACCTGACCTAAAGTATACAGTCAAACTGGCTGCCATGCCATCTACCGTATTTTTTTTTTTTTTTTTTTTAATATACTGTAAGACCTCTAGCTTCATATTTTAAGACAATAACTTAACGATGACGGCTATTCTTTGTGCAGGTGGAATGAGATGAACATAAACGCCACAATCTCAGCTGAATGGAACAAAACTAACACGGCTAGAGGACATTCAGTAGCATTTGGACAGTCAACATTGTGCAAAATAACAATAACAGGGGGAAAAACAGTTTACTCTAAAGGAGAATTCTGGACTAGCCGTTTCATTACATTATTCTGATGTTATATCCATGAACCATCTGTATAATCATTTGTTTTATTTTTCCTCGGCAGCTCCGACCGTGGGCGGTGGGATTTTACGCCAAATCGTTTATTTGTTTCGCTTGATAATTCCTTGTTCTTGTTTATATTATTGTCCTTCATAATGGCAGAGATGTCTCCACAGAGCTTTGTCAACAATTGGCTGCTGTAAATCGGCCGGTTGATCCCACCCACCTCCGGTCAGAGCCAAACATGTGCTAGAAATTGATTTTTCTCAGCCTCTACAACTGGTTAACCCATTAAGACCTGGAATTATTTTATACTTTAGCTATTGAAAAATAGCAGATATACAGAGCTTGGTCTTAATGGGTTAATGGATGGAATAACATCAGATTACACGTAAGAAAAGCACTTCTCCTTTAAATAACTCAGGACAGAATGTATAGCTATGATATAAGGTTAAATCCCTGTACATATTCTGTTAACCACCCTAGCATGATGTAGCTGAGAATAGGATTTCCTAAACAGAGAGCATTTCTTTAAGTGGTACATTAATATTTTGGATGGAAGGGCATGAGGCCCAGCTGTATCTTTAATATTTGGGATCGAAGGGCATGGGGCCCAGCTCTATCTTTAATATTTGGGATCGAAGGGCATGGGGCCCAGCTCTATCTTGACGTCGGCCATGTGTCTGTCCGTGTTCCTCCCCGACCGGCTCCACTTCCTGCCGTCTCTGTGCTGTCTGGTCGTCCTGGCAACGCGCTGTCGCTTGTTGCATCCCTGCTGCTTCCTCCTGGGGTCCTCCTCCTTACCGCCCGGCTCCGGCCCTTCAAAAGGCCTGCTGTGTGCAGACGGACGGACGGACGGACAGACACAAAGGACATGCAGGGATCAACCCATTAACCCTTTCCAAGCCACGGGGAGCCCCTTAATATTAAAACCGGAATATACCGGACATCTGAGCAAGGAGTCTCAGCCGCGCCGTCTTTTACCGTACTGGGTCATTAAAAACAAAATAAATGATTTGTATCCAAAAATCGGCGATTGTCTAACCTTCCCTAGTCACCACTCGTGCATCGATAGCGCATGGCTCGTCTGACATGAAGCAGAAGTGACGTCAGGTCCATTCCTTCTCAGAGGCTCCTTGGCAGCCACCCATTTACTGTTTATACACGAGTGCTACTACAGCAGGAGTGCTGCGGGCTATGCGAGCGAAACTGTTCATATCTACTCTTGAGTCACACGTGGATTATTTGAGCCGACATTTACGTGAACGGATCGCGCACGCGAAACACACGGGGACATGATGCGTCGGCCGAATCCCCCACTCTAAGCCAATGCAGATTGAGAATTTCATTGGGAACTGTGGTGAGTATACAACGGGGGATCGCGGTATGGTAATGGGGGATGAAGACCACGTGATATAGCGCTGGATGTCTGGTAAAATGAATGCGGTTCAGATCATAATATAATAATAGAAATTTCACGGCTAATCTACCAACAACCATTCTATTTCGGCTGGCGAAGTGTTAAAGACCTTGAATTGTGTCACTTAGTTTAGATTGTAAGTTGACCACTTTAACCATTATTTTATGCTTTAGCTATAAAACAACAATAGCAGATATAGCCTACAAGCTGCACTGAAGTTGTTTAGCGTAGTATTACTTATACTTTTTTAAGAAACCCGGTGGTTGAGGAGACTCAGTTGAGTCTCCTACCGGATATACTTCGCCGGTCATCAAATTATTGGCTTAGGAATGCGACAAACAAGAAGATCCTGATGAATTCAAGGCTTCATGGGGTGTATAATTGATAGAACACAAGTTTTTCTTTTTTAGGACAAGTCAGGTTTGTCCATAGGGTTTTTCCATGAGATGCCTTGGCTTACATCGCCCTCTAGTGTTGATTACACAGATCAGCAGCAACTGGTGTTAATGAGTAGGTTAATCACAATCAGAGTGAATTGATCACAATAAATGACAGGGTCAGCGCCTATTTTGTACTGCGGGTGGTGAACTCACAGAAAATGAGCGCCCCTTTTTAATGATAGTACACCCCCTTTTTCAATAGAAAAGTTCATTATTTTCTAATTTCTATAATTTAATTTAAAATGGAAACGTTCATATATTCTAGATAACAGGTTCCCAGACTTGTTTGTCTCAGGGCACCCCATAAATATTTTTTTAATCCGAGACACCCCTACATTATAATTTTCACTCCCAGGACCTTATATTTATAGCATATCGTTGTTGTCGGGTGGAAACTGGAAACCTTGTATGTCCAAAACCGATCATTTTGTATTTATCATCTATAAAATGTACTAAACTAGTGAAAACAGCAGATCTACAAGCACAAAACGCCTCGCAATGCGAGGCGTTTTGTGCTTGTAGATCGGCTGTTTTCACTAGTTTTGTGCGACAGAGGTTTCTGCCTGACAGTGAGGATATTTTAGTGATTATGTTACGAGGAAAACGTTGAGATAATAGTCATTTTGGTTAGAACTGACTGAAAATAACTTTGTACTTCAAGTTTAAAATGATACTAAATATTTTTTCAAGTGTCCAAATAAATTCCAAATATTATCAAATGATCTCGCGGCACCCCTGGACTGCCGTCGCGGCACCCCAGGGTGCCCCGTCACCCACTTTGAAAACCCCTGTTCTAGATACATTGCACATGCAGTGAATTATTCAAAACCTTCTTTTGTTTTAATTTAGATTTTTATAGCATACAGCTCATGAAAATCAAACATCCATATCTCAAAATATTACAATATTACACAAGACCACTCAAAACAAGGATTTATAATACAGAAAGGTCAACCTTCTGAAGTCAGAGTTGCTTGAAGTCCAGTGTGAAGTTTCCGCAGTCAATGACGATTTGGGATAACCTGACTGCACCAGAAAATGGCAGCAGTGCGTATGCCTGGCTGCATACCGCTCTGCTTACCATCATCTGGAATCTCTCGGGCAGACCCGATGTAAAGGGCGGGCCATTTTTTCAAATTCTTTAGCAGGTGATTGGATGTGGCCGTCTCTATCACAGTCTGGGAGTGCCAACTCCAACCACTCATATTGGCCTGTCTGCATCCACGTGGTCTGCAATCAGACTCTATTGGCTCAGAGCCGCTCAGAGCCAGCCCGTAGCTGCTGCTGATTTGTCCGGCCCGGGGCTTTATGAGCGTTATCAACTCCCCCCGAGAGATCTCAGATGGTAAAGTAGGGCGGTAGCCTACGCACTACTGCCACCATCTGGCGCAAGTCAGGTTAGATTTGGGATGCTATGGCAGCTATTTTTACACTATTTCTTTTAGATTGATCTGTATGTAGCGTTACCTGGGCCCGTACTGCTTGGAGCTGCTGTCTCCGAAGAAGTGCTTGTAGACATACGTGTCCAGGTCCTGGAAGACCTCGCGCTCCAGTCCGTGGTACTCGCTCATGTCCTCTAGGTATTCCTCCACGCCGCTCACAAAGTCCATGAACAGCATCTGGTCGTGGACGAACACGCCGTTGCGGAAGAAGCCGTTGACGAACTTCTCCAGCTCGCCCCAGTGGCGGAAGTGGTCCACCTGCGATTGATTTGATTTGATCGATTGAAATACTTTATTGTTCAGAAATGTTAAAACAGCCTGTGGTACAGTCACACAGACATTAAAGAGGTGGTGCCATGATTTCCCCCCCCTATAAAACATGATTATCAGGTATTATGATTATACTAGGAGGAAGATTTTTTCCAAAAAAGTATACAGAAAGAGTTAGAATTGGGTTTTTATGTGGACACACCCCCAGTTCATTAAGTATGCATGGATGGCATGGTGGGTGGTGACCCAGCTGATATAGCCACACCCCACAGTGTTGGGTGAATGGTAAATAGGGGAGGAGTTGATTCTGTGATGTCATCTTATCTGTGTTTTTTAACTGACACTTTTCACTACAAGGTGGCAGCCTCCAAGAGAAAACAAACAAATACTAAGAGAATAATTCATTTCTAAAAAAAAACACATAAGGGGGTCTAATGAAGTACTTTCAACCTCCTAGACACATGAAAAACAGAAAAAGTACAAAACTATGGCACCACCTCTTTAAAGCTAAAAGGATAGCGAAAGATTAATAACATAGCATACAATATTAACACAATAATACATGTCATCAAGAACACTATACTGTATGTAAAAAAGAGAAGTGACAAAGACAATTACCTCCCCTTGAGGTCTCCTGATAGATGTCTTTTCAGGCCAGTTTAGAAACAAACCAGTGTTACACATCCTTCAGTTTAATAATGGATGGTATCCTACTTATTACAACTCTATGATGGCGTCAGGACATTCCACATTGTGGTGTCACAGCGGTAGAATGAGAACTTTCCCATGTCTGTTCTATATTTGGATGCTACCACCAGATCACGGTGGCTGTGGGTGTCACTCACTTTGGAGAAGTAGTTAGACATGGACGAGGGGATTGATGTCTCTTTGACCATCTTAACACATTAAATGCCTAGAGACTTCCCCAGACATCTTAACTCTGGCTGGCAATGCTTGCATTGTTTAACAGGTAAAATAATAATAAATAAGGCTTTTTTAACACTACATTACCCATCAGGCTTAGCGACCGATTCGGTCGCATCCACTTCCTGACTAGGATCACGTGCACGCGGCCATGTAAAGCCCCAGTTTGTTTTGGGACGTCTGAAGCTAAGTTTTCAGTGACATGGAGATGTTGGAGAACCGAGAGGTGCTTGCAGCAGAATCAGAAATACCTCTTGCTGCAGGTAGCTCTGCAGGTAGCTCATAAATACCTCTTGCTGCAGGTAGCTCTGCAGGTAGCTCATAAATACCTCTTGCTGCAGGTAGCTCTGGAGCAGCTGGTGGAACTCGTCTGCTCTCACGGGCCCCATGGCCTGGTTGAACAGACCCATGGACTCCTGGTAGGCACAGTCCAGCACTCCGGAACAGCCCTTTGGGGGAAGGCCCGGCACAATTAGTACACTAGCGCCTTATCACAGTTATTTGAGATAATGGCATAGTCGTTTCCATTTGATTTTTTTTTTGTACATTTTCAAACATTTTCCAAAAACAGCAGAAAGCTCTTAACCTGACTGTGCCAGATGATAGCAGCAGTGCATATGCCTGGCTGCATACCGCTCTGCTTACTATCATCTGGAATCGCTCCGGCAGACCCGATGTAAGGGGCGGGCCATGTTTTCAAATTCTTTAGCAGGTGATTGGATGGGGCCGTCTCTCTATCACAGTCTGGGAGTGCCAACTCCAACCACTCATATTGGCTTGTCAGCATGACGTTACACCCAGAATCCGCCTCCTGGGTTTCCACATGGTCTGCAATCAGACTCTATTGGCTCAGAGCCCGCCCGTAGCTGCCGCTGATTGGTCCGGCCCGGGACTTTACGAGCGTTATCAACCCTCCCCGAGAGATCTCAGATGGTAAAGTAGGGATGGCACGCACTACTGCCACCATGTGGCGCAGTCAGGTTAGAAAGCTCTGATCTACAAGCTTACAAAGCGTCACTTAATGAAGTGAATCAGTGATTTCTGCAATTCTTTTACTTTTATTTTTTTAAGTATACAATTATTAAATATGTCAGTAATCTCTTTGTATATTTAGGTTATTTGTCATATGCCCTGTGCCCTTTTTTATTATGAAGCTTAAAAAGGCATATCTTTGTGTGACAATTAATGGTCAACTTGAACGCTGTAACGGTGACACAGCCCTACCTCTGCTCTCTGGTGGTCTGTGGCGTCTCCCCCTGGCTTGCGGGTGTTGTGAGGGTGGTGGTGGGAGGCTCTGTGTGGTGGTGGGGGTCTGTGCTGAGGCCTGGGAGGCTTGTTGTGCTGCCACGACTCCCCTCCTCCAGAGGCTTTCTGGTTAAACCTCCTGGTGTGGGACGTCATGCAAATTAAAATGATTGTGATTCATATATACTGTATACATATACATACACATATACAGTATATGCACGCGCACACACACACACACACACATATATATACAGTATATATATATATATATATATATATATATATATATATATATCTTTTTATGCCTTTCCCGAACTAGTTCGGAAGTTAAAAGCACGTAGTATGGTGCCGAAGCCAAACTAGTTCGGGCCTTATACTGTATTTACATTAACCCTATTAAGCCGTACCTTAACGTCATCCGTGGATGTTGGGCATTGACCACGGTTTGTTTACATTACACATTGGCAACATCGCGCCGCCAGATTCCTCCATTTAATCCAATGCATCATGCTGACTTTAAAGCTCTTTATCTCTGATGTATGTTTTTATGCCAGAGAACAACCTTGTTTCATGCCTAAATGGCCAAATAATGATCCGCAAACATTAGCTTTAGTCTATACAGGATGATTTCTCACAACATCCTGCCTATAGTCATGTGACACGTGAACGTAATGACGTGCACATGCACGCACAGAGGCGTTGCGCAATACAGCGCAGGGCAATGGGCCGTTTCCTTGGTAACGTACGCTGGGGTCTGGCGCCATCTAGTGGCATTAACACATTGATTGCCATTTTCAAAATGGCCGCCAGGTTCCAGACTGCCACGTTCTTAAATTTCTAGTGCACAGATACATTTCTTTAGATCATGCACCATATGTGTAGTACCTTTTAACAGCTTTCAAACAAAGAAATCCGCTTGGAAATCCGTTCAGGCATTCATGAGATAGAAGCCTTCAAAGTCAGACAAAACAAACATTTTGCCATTTTGAAAGATGTGTTTGTTATGGGGCTAAACATGCAATTTCGCGATTGCGATCATGCCGAATACATTTTAGGCATTTTTGGATTTTTGGAGCGGTGAAAGCGCTCCCAATGAACAGGTATATCCGTGGGTATGTGGCTGGCTGGCTGGCTGGGTGGGTGGGTGGCTGGCTGGCCCTGTCCGTAGCCTGGGCAATACCTTGAGTGGCCACACACAACACACTAGTTAAAGGAGGGGCGCTGTTTTGTGCAGGCCAGGCACACTCACCACTCACTCACAAGCACAGTTTACACTCACTCACTCACTCACATAGGGTACAGCTGCTCAAATTCACCGCTCCACTTCGAACCGAGGTTTGATTTTTTTTTTATAAAAAAAGAAAAAAAAGAAAACTATTGTAATAACTCGGGAAACACGGGCCTTGGCAAGGAATGAGTTAAAAGAGTTTATATATATATATATACAGGTATATATATAGCATTTAACTTTGGAACACAAGACGAGAGGTAAGTTAGATAAGAGGTTTCTGCCCGACAGCAGCGTTGTGTAACGGTTGCGTCAGGCCTGCTTACTTGTCTGAGCCGCGAGCCTCGTTCATGAAGGTGGAGGCGGAGTCCTTGAAGTGGCGGAAGGTGGACTTGACGGAGTCAGAGAACTTCCTGAGGTTCTCCTTGACCGCGTCCTTGGCCTTCTTGATCTGCTCCTTGTGGTGGTGCACAAACTCCTGGGTGGAGTTCTTCACCGCGTCGAAGGTCTCCTTCACCTTGCCCATCATGCCCTCCTTGGCCTTTTCACGGAACAAAGCAACAATGAAATATCGTGAATGAAACATTTTGTTTATATATATATATTTCTTTTATATAATTTTTATCCCACGATTTTGCAACCCATTTTTCACCCAGTGCCAATTGCCTATGTAATCCTGGGCTCTGCTCTCCCTCTGCCACGCCTGGGGAGACAACGGACTGACCTCATGCTTCCTTCTATGCATGAGTAGTCCAAGTTGTTTCTTTTCACCTGACAGGGGGGATTTTCCCCAGGATGGACGTAGCGCGTGGAAGGAACACGTTATTCCAACCAGTTCCTTTCCCCTCCATCAAGCGCCCCGGCTGACCAGGGGGAGGCATTATTGAGACCAGGATTACTGCATGTTTTTGTGAGGATATCAACCCTAGGAGACACGGGGAGAACATGCAAACTCCACACAGAAAGGCCCTATCGCCGACCCCACCTAGGGTGTGGGCGCTGATGACGCGGAGGGAGAAACACGCCCCCAGCACCCACAGCGTCCCCCAGCGGGAATCGTACCCAGGACCTTCTAGCTGAGGCGAAGCGCTAACCACTGCTCCACTGGCCCCCCATTTTGTTTATATTTGAATTATGTTTAGGTATTATCGCTCTAAGGCTATTTTCTTGCTGTTCATGCGATGTGTCGTGAGCTCGTGAATCTGTCTCTTTTCGGCGAGCGACATTCTGGCTTCTGTGGAATCCTACCTGTGGCATCAGTACCATTTTCGGGTTTCTGATCCGGCCGGAGCGGAAATAACATCATCAGGCAACCACAACCCAGCCATGACCAGAACGTGCACCTCCCAAATGTTTAAAACGTGTTTACTTTGGTATAATCGTTTTGTTTCTTTTGGTATAACTAGTCCTTACCCGTTCAAAGATATGAGCTCCGAAATGAAGTGCAGTGTGTCGGTTATGGGGTGTGCACTGTGCACACAGTATATGAGGGATGGAAAGTAACTTTAACTGGTGCTTGCATGATAATATGTAGGAGCATCAATGTAAGAAATACCCGTTTCGTTTAATGGCTACAGAGATACTGTGTACCGATCTGCATGATTTTTGGACAACATCTGTAAACCCCCCCCGCCTACACACACACACACACACACACACACACACACACACACACACACACACACACACACACACACACACACACACACACACACACACACACACACACACACACACACACACACACACACACACACACACACACACAGAGCTGGTTAAACATTTTGCCTCATGCTAGATGCAGAATAGATATGCCTCATGCTAGATGCAGAATAGATAGTAGATACACCATTAAAATGCTAATATGCAGCATATGATTTGTGAAAGTGACAAACGGGCTTCACAGTTATACCCGTTTCGTTTAAAGGCTACAGAGATACTGTGTACCGATCTACATGACAACATCTGAAAGAGGGCCAGCCAACCCCCCCGCCCACCCCACACACACACACACACACACACACACACACACACACACACACACACACGCGCACACACACGTGCGCGCACGCACACGCACACGTACACACACACACAGAGCTGGTTAAACATGTTGCCCCATGCTAGATGCAGAATAGATATGCCTCATGCTAGATGCAGAATAGATAGTAGTTACACCATAAAAATGCTAATATACAGCATATGATTTGTGAAAGTGACAAACGGGCTTCACAGTTATGTCAGGTGTGTTCATATGCTAATGGTGATGCGATTTCAGATCAATTGCTCCAGCCACTGAGGAGAAACGCTGTGACAGACAGACAGACAGACAGACACTCACTCACTCAGACAGACATTCGCAAAATTATAGTATAGATAATGGTTTGGTATGTCTATCCCTTATTCTAACTCGTAGCACGACTAGTGAGAAAAAAGGAATTGATTTGCACAAGATATATACTGTATATTTTTGTATTCCTTTTTTCTAAACCAGATCACACAGGCCAGTTTGGAGCAAATACCAGGCTTTGCTCCGCAGTGGAAAGCGGTTTTCTGGTTTCTATATCAGTGATGCTCAAACTTTTTAATATTTTTAATGCCAAGGACGCCTAGAATTATATACTGTATATTTGATCGCGGAACCCCATCTCAAAATATTTTGTTCCATGGATCCCGAGAAAGAAAGATTTGAATTACAAAAGTTCTCTTTAAAAAAAATATATATATATATATATATATATATATATATATATATATATTCCAATATGTGCACAAATTTTCAAAGATCTGCTATTTTTGAATAGACAAAGTATATAATAAAGGTCAGATTTAGAGGTCCCAGGTCTAAATGGGTAATGGAATGGGTGGTGGTGACGGAGAGCTCTGAAGCGGTACCTTCTTGACTTTGGGCTGCGTGTCTCCTTTGGCTCTCTCCTCCTTGCCCTCCACGTACAGCCTCTCCCACAGGTCCGAGCGCTGGCGCTCGAAGCTCAGCTTCTTCTCCGACTCCGACAGGAGAGAGCGCAGCTCACCCAGCCTCTCCGCGTCCGCCTCTTCCTCTGCTCCCACCCTGTTGCAAATAGTTATCATAGTTAAAGAGGTGGTGCCATGATTCCCCCCCCCCCCCTCTAAAACATGATTATCAGGTATTATGATTATACTAGGAGGAAGATTTTTTTCCAAAAAAGTATACAGAAAGAGTATATTGGGTTTTTGTGGCCACACCCCCAGTTCATTAAGTATGCATGGATGGCATGGTGGGTGGTGACCCAGCTGATATAGCCACACCCCACATTGTTGGGTGAATGGCAATTGGGGAGGAGTTGATACTGTGACACACATAGTATCTGTGTTTTTTAACTGTTCTGCTGCTGTTGACGACGCTCACCGTCATTGAAAGGGTTAATACCATGGCGCCGTTGACGGTGAGGACTGTCAATCTTACTGTATATACAGTAAAGATATTATTACTTACTGTACGCCGCTCCGGTCCCGCCCGCATCGGTAATGTCCGCGATTTGTTTACAACGCACGTCGGGCGTGCACGCGAAGTGAAGCTCCTCCATAGTAAATCCATTGAGAGGCCCATAAAGAAACTTCAATAACTCATAAAAGACATTTGTATACAAAAAGGGGTCTCCACTCTGCACACTCTAGACACGGGATGCGCGCAGCCATGTTTCCCTTCTGGACCCACACTGTCATGTGACTAGATGACGTAATCGTTGCCGTCAAGTGATAATCCAAAAAAACAAAAACAACCCCCTTCCAGCCCTTCAAAATAATAGCGGCGGCCTATGGAGGAAACGGCGTGGCACCGAGGCACCAAGCAACCTTCAGATTAAGAGGCACTATTAGTGTTAACTGACACTTTTGACCACAAGGGGCAGCCTCCAAGAGAAAACAAACAAATACAAAGAGAATACATAATTTCTCAAAAAAAACACATCAGGGGGTCTAATGAAGTACTTTCAACCTCCTAGACACATGAAAAACAGAAAAAGTACAAAACTATGGCACCACCTCTTTAACACACGAGGAGGGGAATCGGCTGAGGTTGTTACCAAAGTCCACGCCCCCCTGTCACTGCGTCAGACCCAAGGCTCCTCGTGTGACCGGAGCTCAGCCGAGGCCACGCCCCACGCGGAAGTGCTTCTCTCACTGTTTTGGTCAAGGTTAGTTATTGACAAAACCATGACAGAGGCACGCCGTCTCAGGCGACCTTGAGCCACATGAGACACCGGCGAGCAAGCGAGTCGCGTGTCGAGCGTTGCGAAGGTCGCATGAGCTGACTCAGTGCCATTAGAAGTTGTAAACCAGGGGGCCAGAATATTAAATCTTCTTTTCCCGACTAAAGTCGGGATATAACGTTTCTTATATTAACTCATTTAGTGCCACCCCTTTCACCACTAGAGGGCGCCCAGTGGCCAGAGAAAATCCCATAGAGATATGCTGGTATATGCAGAAGCCCTGCAGCCATGACTTGCCTGAACACTTTCCTTTGTGCATGACTGCATGTACAGGAAGAGGATGAAGTTAGCTTGAAGTTAGCTATTGGCTACCAAGCATTTTAGAAGCCTTATTTTCGTCAACTTAGCCATGATTAAACCTTGCACACCTCATGCATGGGAAAAAAACAGAGAAGAATGAGCTCTGAAAAATCCAATGCAATCCTGGATTGCATTGGAGTGGATTTGTGCAGTTTGTTCACAGCTTTCAAACAAAAAAATCCGATTGGAAATCCGTTCAGGCATTCTTGAGATAATCGCCCTTATGTTTTACATGTAATGTAAACAAAAATGGCTGCCCTGTATGTTAGATGGGGTTGTATGGGGGTGGAACATGCAAAATCGCGATTGAAATCATGTTCACCAGATTTGATGGGGTCCAAAGGATAGGCACCCTGTGATACGATCATATATCCCGAACTAATTCGGGATAGGCACTCAATGAGTTAAAAGGAGTAGTTCTAGCAGTAGTTTTTTCGATATGTGGATATATTGAATATTTTTTTAACTAAGCTTTAAGACAATTTTATCTTGCCAAAAATTGCCAGATATCTTAATTAAAAAAATATCCTCACATCACATCACATAAAAAAACAAACTAAAACAAAGCTTTATAAAAAGAATGTAATAAACCAAAGCAGCCAAAACTAAAACCAAACCTAAAAAAAAAACCGAAATAAATAAAACTAATGACATATTCTAATGTAAAGCATACTAACCTCAGCTGCTCCTCCAGCTGCTGTGTGGTCCTCCTCTCATGGTCCAGCTCTGTCCTCAGTGTGTGGGACTCTGCCTCCACGGCCTCCCTCTGACTCCTCTCCTCCTCCACTTCACCTTTCAGAAGATCATTTAAAATTGTGTCATGAAAAAGTTTGAGAATTACTGAAGGCTGATATAGAAACTTTTAGAACATTTTCGGAAAGCCGACATTTTGTAGAATCGGCTCCTGGGGGCTTAAAGGGATATTCCATAATCTTTTGGTCATTTTATCGTCTACTCAGGCTTTTGTGAACACCCTGGAAATCTTTTAATTTGCGTGATTCATTCATTTATTGTATTACATTTTTTCCATCTTTCCCGAAAATGTATTAAAAATAAATGAAAAAACGTAAGCGAAGAACACGGTCAACTCGAATTATGAGTCACGAGAAAAAAAGACATGTGTTTTTGATTAATTTATCATGGTTAAAATGGAGTTTGAAGTTACAATGGGTTTGTATAGGATGAGCCCCTGCATGGGGAATGTCTGATAAAATGAATATCAAATATCTAAATTTTGAATGAAGCAAAATTAAAATCTGTTCAGGGTGTTCACCTGATTAGACGATAAAAAAGTTTTTTTGAAAGTGGAATATCCCTTCAAAGGGTTCATTATTGCGACAGATATATTATGGTGGGACGATATGTGGTCAAAAACCCTGATGAAGACTGGCAACAGTCGAAACGTTGGTTAAATAAATTATTTGCATCGTGGCTGAAGAGTTGTGCGGCCTCTTTCTTCTCATTCAGTGTTATCTGCGTGGTCAGCACAGCAGCACCTCACTCACTTAGGTGTGCGCTCCTCCTTATGTGCTTTCGGGACAATATGTGGTGACTGACACCCCTACCCATAGGCGATTTTAAGGGGTGTCTATGGGTGCAATTGCACCCCCTGGCCGCTAGGGGTGTGAACAACCTCATAAAGTCATTGCAAGCTACGACAAGCAACACATTTCCACAGAGCAAAAAAGTGTCTGTTATTTAGCTCTGGTGGCGAATTTGGTGGTGAACTGCTCCTAAAGCCTCTCTCTTAAGTGTATTTTACACACAAGTTGTTGCAAAAATAAGTAAATAAATCATATAGGCATATGTTCATGGTGTCTAGAAAAGAACAGTTTATATTGTGTTACAATTAGGTAAAAAATAAACATTAGAACCCTGTTAAAACAACAGGATAAACCATACAAAATCCGAAAATGTTTGTGTGCACGCCTGAGGAACCTAGTTTTGCACCCCCTGCTAGAAGAGGATAGAATCGCCTATACCCCTACCTTTCAGCCTCTGGTTCTCCAGTCGGATGGTGTCGGCGCTGCCGGCACCGCGGGCCTGCAGGTGGGCCAGCTGAGCGCGCAGGGCTCTCATCTCCTCCCGGAGGCCCTGCAGAGAGCTCTGCAGCAGCAGCTTCTCCTCCATCAGGGCTCTCATCTCCTCCCGGAGGCCCTGCAGAGAGCTCTGCAGCAGCAGCTTCTCCTCCATCAGCTCCTGCTGCTCACGCTCCATGGCGGCCGTCCTCTCTGAGCTCCGTTTCAGCTGCAAGAGCAGCTCATCTCTCTGGGCCTTTTTTGTTGTTGTCATTGTGGAAACGAAGACAAGAAAAGACTTGAAACCCAATAACTACACAAATTATTATCATCGTTTTGTCACAATTAGCCCTGAAAAATTCATGACTGCCATGACATGACAGTCATGAACGTCAACGTAAGTGTTTGCACTTGCTTCCTTTTTGGTCTGTATGTATGTAAGTAAGTACATTTTTATTTATAGAGCACCTTTCGAACAAAGTTACAACGTGCTGTACATGATTGGACACAATATAAACATTAAAACAAGTTAAACAAGGTAAACTAACACAAAAGAGTAATAATACAATACAACAGAAAATATGCCTACATATTAAACGTTCCAATTTCAGATATAGAGTGCTTACTCCATGGCCACGGATGTTACAATTATCTAAGGTGCCTCAGAAGTACCCGTATTTACGTATTGTTCAATAAAAAGCATTTTAATACGATTTTTTCTGTATTTTCTACATTATGCTTTTAACTACGTGACCTTATCAGTTGGGAGGTTTGTTGCACTCTGATACATTATAACTCTATGAGAAAATGGCCACTGATCGGATAGGATGTCAAAACTCGAAAGGATTAAAGTTTATTCGAGCACACAAATGAACCAAAACGTGAGAATGAAATAGTCACTTGAGGGAACGGGCTACTAATTTGAGGGCATGAGTTATTTCATTTGATCAATGGCCCCTCTGGGGCTCCGTAGAATGTCCAAAACTGTTACTTTTCAGGAATCAAAAGTAGCAGATGGACAAGCTTGCAGATCTGCGATTTTTTTGTGACGCTGTATGATCAAGTAGGAGGGTGTTCATTTCAAAAAACATGGAGATAAGATTTTTTTTCTTAACAGCAACAATATACTTTTTTTGTTGTATAGTCTAAGGCAGTGGTTCTCAAACAGTGGTCTGGGGACCACCAATGGTCCTTGAGCGGGTTCCAGTGTTCCAGGTGGTCCCCAGCTAAATGACGAGAGTTGGCAACCAAATTAATCCTTATAGATCTTTAACTCTTGAGAGTGTAAAATCATACTCTTTACTTTCTCAAGAGTTACATTATTGTTAAACATCTGAATTATTTAATTTACAAGAAGTCTACACAATTGGAGAATTGCGTTTTTTGGGCCCGATACCGATCACCGATGGCGATCAACTGGAATCAGTATCTGCCGATATTCCTGATCACAGCGTCAAATCCATAAATTCTTCTATTTATGGTGTTACTGTAGCAGCATTTATATATTTAATGATTCTTCTTACAAAACATTGAGTATAAACATTGGGAGATTGCAGGCTGAGGTCCTTTAGTATCCAATTCAACTTGTAGGAGTTGAAGCTGAGGTTACATTCAGTCCCACAGATACATTTTTCTTTCTTTTTTTTATCAACATTTGCCTGTTATCTCTCCTGCATCAATACAGCATGGAATTGTGGACAGTTATCCAACGATAACAAAATATTCTATGTGTTGGGTCTGAGAGGCTAAATGTCATCAAATGGTGGTCCGTGGCTCAAATGCTGAATAAATAATGGACCTTGATATGAAAAGGGTTGAAAATCACTGTTCTAAGGAGAGAACTAGACGTTGTATTGCACCTTCAGGAGGGAGTGTTTGACGTTGAGCTCCTGGTTCTCTGTGGTGATGGACTCCACCAGTCCTGACAGAGTGTGGACCATGTCCAGCTCATCCACGTCCTCCCTCAGGTCCTCAACCACCTCCTGCATCACCAACACATCAGCCCTACCAGGGTTACTTTTGACTAGGGATGGAGCTCGAAACACGAGCCTGTAACATACTCGATAACAAATGTATTGAGTACCCGATATCAATGAGCTTTGGGCTTATCAAGCCTGATATCGAGCGTATAGTGTCTCATGACATCATGTTAAAACAATCAAGACAAGAGACGATCAAGAAATTATTACAGTACTGTTCCTAATATAAAGCCATTTAACACTTATTGCACATTAATCAATGGTTGTTTTAATGATATCCAAAATGTGTTTTGCTTCTGTTAATTGTCATCTTCATAGATGGTGGTCAGCCACAAACTCACAGAATTTGTCGTCGCACATCTTTCCACAAAATATTAGAAAACGCTCAATAGTGGGCTCGATAAAAACCGGGCTCAATAAGCAGGATCAATAAGGTGCTCATTCTCAATAAAAATGAACAAGTTCCATCCCTACTTTTGACAGCAATATTTGATATAGTTTTAGTCATAGTTTCTTAATACATTTTCATTTAGTTTTTGAATCACTTTTTAGTCATCTGAAATGTTTTGGTTTTTACACTTGGTTGCATGCTGGACATCATCAACAAGCTTGTAGATTGTGCCTGTAGTCCAGTAAAAATAAAGCTGAGGTTGGAAAAAATTGTGTTATTTAGTTTTTCAACTGATTCTGACAGGAAATTAGGTCTACTAGCCAGGATAAAAAATCTACCATAATCTGCTCACTGCAAATACCCACAGTGGCCAAATCAAGTTGGGCTCGACTTTCTATACAGGAGGAAAATACCCAGAAAAAAAATCTGCTTTAAGTAGGATGTGAGGGGTCTAACTAGGGGTTTGTCATGATGCTGAATCCATTGCAAGGAATGTTTTTTGTGCAAAACAAATGCTTGCAATGGATTCAGCATCATGACAAACCCCTAGTTAGACCCCTCACATCCTACTTAAAGCAGATTTCTTTCTGGGTATTTTCCTCCTGTATAGAAAGTCGATGGGAGCCCAACTTGATTTGGCCACTGTGGGTATTTGCAGTGAGCAGATTATGGTAGATTTTTTATCCTGGCTAGTAGACATAATTTCCTGTCAGAATCAGTTGAGAAACTAAATAACACAATTTTTTCCAACCTGAGTGGATTTTTTTCCTAGAATTACTAGACTACTGACAGAGATAATAATTAAATCAAGAGAAAGAGACCATTTAAATCCCCAGGATATTGCCTTATGAGCATCTCACTCACCTTGCCAATGAAGCGTCTCTGCAGACTGCTCAGAAGTTCGTCCCTGACATCTTCACGTTCGTTCTCTCTGATTTGCTCCACTATCTTATGCCTTTCTTGAATCTGGAAAGTGGCTGTAAGAGATGTAGATGTACAAGATGTCTAGGTTTCTACAAAACAAGAGCTATGGGCCGCTTGAAACCTAGCAGCGTACATTTTCTTGGGGGCGAAGATACGGGTGAGATGTGTGGCAAGCTTGTAGATAGGCCAACTTTGCGCGAAGAGATTTGGTGTAGAGCTGTTTTCTCAAATTGTGCCAGGGACCCCAGAAGAGAAGATTTGTGTAATGTAAAAACAGCAGATGTGCGAGCTTGTAAATATGCCATTTCCAAAACTACTGCCTTTTTCTTATATTATTTGACAATTTGCCCAATTAAATGTTTCACCAGTTTTTATAGTACAGCCTGTTGATTACCTTTGATGCAGCAATGGTCTTTTTCTTTCTTTATGGTGGTATTAAAAAGGTCCAGTAAAAAGTCCTTAAGTTGGCACTTACATTAGTTCACTGTTATCTGGGGATCTCCACCAAAACCATGTGGAGACCCCCAGGGAGGCAGGGGGCCCGACCCACAGGTTGAGAACCACTGGTGTAGACTATATATAATTTACCATAGAAGTGTCCATACTGGTGTAGACTATATTATAATTTACCATAGAAGTGGCCATACTGGTGTAGACTATATTATAATTTACCATAGAAGTGTCCATACTGGTGTAGACTATATATCATTTACCATAGAAGTGTCCATACTGGTGTAGACTATATATCATTTACCATAGAAGTGTCCATACTGGTGTAGACTATATATCATTTACCATAGAAGTGTCCATACTGGTGTAGACTATATATCATTTACCATAGAAGTGTCCAAAGCCCATGCTGGTGGCCACAACCAGAGCCAGGAGGATGCACCTGTTGAGGGTTCTGCTGCTGACACGGTGGCCCTGCGGGGGGCGCTGTGGAGCCCAGGGTTCCTCCTCCATCTGCTCCTGCTGGGACTGGAAGGAGGAGCGGCGCTCCTCTGGCTTCACCAGCACCTCCTCCTCCTCCTCGTAGGGCTGTGTCAACATTATGACATTTCACTTGACGATAATTGCGATAATAATAAAAATGATTTCATTGTGTTTCCTGGCTTGTTGAACACTGGAAAATATGAATACAATTTACATTTCTGTTTGGCTTTTAAATGCTTTGAAGTTGCACAAGTGCCTAAAAATACAAAGAAATTTTAATTTTTGAAAATATATTAACATGGAAACGATTATGCAAAAAGAATTGCAATTGGGCTATTATGAAATAATTGTGAGAGGTAGGCATGTAACGATTCACTCTACTCACGATACGATTCACAATGTGATTTTTCAAGATTTTAACATTATTTTCCAGACAAAATGACTCTTATCCTCTTTTCAATTAGGGATGGGACATTATGAAAATTTCATATCACGATTATTGTTACAAAATAAATCGCGATTTACGATATTATCGCGATAATCAAAATCCATTATATCCTTGGGCGGAACATTTGCCAAAAGATAGCAGATCTACAAGCTCACAACGCGTTGCAACGCGACGCATTGTGAGCTTGTAGATCGGCTATTTTTTGGCAAAGACATTTGAAAGAGAGTGGGGAAAAAAAGAACGTATCAAGTACGTGTGTATATTATAAGTACCTTTTACAAATTCTAGAGGGTTTAAGTGGTACCGGATATGCAGCTCAGCATATAATAATATACCGGTATATAAAAGGTGAATTGAACCCAGTGCATGACGGAGGACGATTTCACGATAAACGAAATCTCCACGATAAGATTATCGTGAGTGTTTTTTATCACGATATACGATAATATCGCTTATCGTCCCATCCCTATTTTCAATACAGTAATACAAATGACTGAAAACTATTTTTTTAATCAATTGTCTTACAAAGATCCTGTATTTTCTTTTCTTTTCTGTTTTGTCTCAATTGCGCCTTCTTACTTTTTTTTTTATTAAATCGATTTAAATTGCCACCAGTTTGAATCATTTCTAATGGATTCACAACAAAACGATGCGTGCCTGGTGACAGGGCCTACCTCCTCGTCCTCGTCAGGCTCCGTCACACTGCTGACGGTGTTCTTCCTCAGCCTCCGCCTGCGTAGCACCACCACCGGGGTGGAGGAGCTGCCGGCCGTATCATCCTCACTGCTGCTGCTGGAGCTGATGTTGTTGTTGTTGTTGTTGTTCACCACCACTGGCTGCTGCTGCTGCACCGGAAACACTACCACACACAAAAAGAACACACTACATCTTTTGATTTCCCCATTATACAAAAAAATCCCAAGACTGAAATTTATTTTCAGGCCATGTCCCAATATGTGATATAGAAACATGGCACGCGCAACACACACCAATATTTGGGGTGTTTCCCTGAAGTTCTGAACTGCCTTTGGCCCTTAACTGAACTTGTGTGCCAATCCATGCTTCATTTCATAGAAGTATCTTCTGAAGTTCTGTTGATTTCAATGCTAGTCTGGTCAATTCAAATACTCATATCTTGAAAGTATAACTGCTTTTTAGTTTGGAGATCACTTGACCAGCATTTTGACAACTTGTCATTCACGCTGCGGCCATCGTTACACCTCTCCCTTATTTATTTATTTATTTTTTGCAGATCTGCACTGATATCAGAAATAGCCCCTATGGAACCCTCAAGACTGAAATCAGTCCCCAGGACTGAAAACCTTAACCCCTGACATTAACCACTTAAACCCCAAAATGTTTTTTTTTTGTTCTTCTATTGATTACTCATGCTATGGAGACTTGAGTTCAATAATATTTTGTGGTTTTAGTCACATTCCTAAGTCAATAATTTGAGGAGACTTTTTGTTGGCCCATTGATTCTGGATGGAGACCCAAATGCATTTGGGTCTCCATCCGGAATCAATGAATCATTAATTTATTTAGTAAGTAACCGTGCAATAAGCAGGATAACATCTCACTCAGCGGTCGTTATCGAGTGATAGGAGCCCTTCATCAACCTGTCGGGCTCCTATCTCACGATAACGACCGCTGAGCGAGATGTTATCCCTTACATATCATATGATACTTCTATGGATTTGGAATTCTATTTAGAAACTTGCCGGCTGTGGTGCTTGCCAAGAAACAAAGAGTAGAACTTCTAACGGAAAACAGAATAAATAAACGACTACTAGACAGACAACCTACCAGTCTCTACTGAGGTGGTGAAGGTGTACTGGCTGCTAGAAGACGTTCCCAGGTAGAACGCTGTCTCCTCTGGCTCCGTCCCCGCCGTGCGCTCGTCCTCCCTGGCGTCTGCTAAGGTCATGATGTCTGAGTGGTCGCTGGACGAGAAGAGAGTCACCTGCTCTGTCCCTGTCTGCAGGTCAGGGGACACCGGGACATGACGGTTCAACGTGGCTGTGGCATGAAGCATTGAGGCCTGAGGCCCATTCTACAAAATGTCTTCTAAATCTTTCCAAGGTCTTTGAAAAACCTGTGTTCCTACAGTATGTATCAGTGGTTCTCAGACTTTTTCATGTCCGTCTGGAGCTTTGGTGCGATTCCAAATTGCGCGTCAAGGAGACAAGGACCCCCCAAAGTATATGCATTTGGCTGCGGACCCCCCCATCTCCAAAAAATAAATTGTTCCATGGAACATTTCAACAACTCAGAAGCAAAGATTTGAGTTACAAATGTTCGCTTTATATATATATATATATATATATATATATATATATATATATATATATATATATATATATTCAAAGATTTGCAAAAATGTTCAAGATTTTTCAAAAAATATATATATATTCAAAGATTTGCAAAAATGTTCAAGATTGTTCAAAAAATATATATATATTCAAAGATTTGCTACAAGCTCATAGCGTGGCACCGAGTGCCCCGCTAGGAGCTTGTAGATCTGCTGAGCTTTTTTTGTTGTCAGTTTACAAATGGTGTCTCCACACCAAACAGCCTACTTCCAACAGCTCCAAACTGCCAGTCTGTTGTAGTCTGCTGGCATTTAAAAGTCGGGCTACAAACATTGCATTCAGACGGCTGGCAGACGCTGGTTTGACAGTGTTGCCAGGTCTGCTCATTATAAGCGACTTTGGTCTTGTTTTCCTGTAAAGTCTCTAGTTGTAGGTTGCAGTTGTAGTTGTAGGTCTTAAAGGGTTTAATTTCACCCCCCTGGGGGTCCCGACCAACAGGTTGAGGACCACTGTAGTGTGTATATTATTGGGATGGTTTTCTCACCTCAGAGGCAGTGAACGTCTCATCTAAGGTTTCCTCCTTCAAGGTGTCCTCATGTGCATCACCGCCGTCTTCCACACAGCCAGCTGAAATACATTAAATATCAAATAGGATAAAAACTAGAAAAAGGCCTAATTAATGAAAACAATAACAAGCATTGTAGCTATAACGACATACTTAAAGTTGTCATACTGTATATATGTCAATATAATAATTATGGAACTTAATAAACGAAATAATTGATATTTTAACATGCAGGTAAAATACATTTGTGTTAGATGCACTGGTATTATATCAGAGTAGATATGCTACTTTTGATGCTTCCGTGTGACGCTGTGTAGTATGATCAAGTAGGACGTTCGTTAATTAGTCTCGTGCAGCCAGACAGCTATTCCACAATCTCTGAATGCTATATAGAGTCTGGAACTTCACCTCCTGAAATCCCAGTAACGGAAGCTTGCATTTCTGTTCACAAAAATATATTTTAAAATATAATTTCTGCTAAACAGCATGCTATATAAGCTTAGATGATTTTGATTTATATGAGGACATATGTGCGCGAGACTGTCAAAACAAAACAGAAGTGGGGAGGAGGCTTCACTTCCGCTTTATATTTTACTCATGATCAGAGCTTCTGTTGCTCCAGACTGTATGACGGAAGCATTTGAAAATTGTGGGAGGCAACAGTCTGGCAACGCAGGACTAGTCGTTAATTGACGTCCTAAAAGGAATTGTTCATCCCCAAAATGATTTTTTTTGTGACTGTGTGTGACTGTATAAAATGTGATTATAATACATTTACCATTACATACATTTATTGTAATCAATTTCTTTTTCTTAGGAATGTGACAAAATACAAGTTTCCATGGCGTAGGACTAGGTAATCAATAGAAAAAGACATTTTGGGGGTGAACTACACCTTTAACTCATTGCATGCCACACCCGATTTTTTTGTTTGAAAGCTGTGAGCAATGTGGACACACGTGGTGCATTATCTAGGCATGGGTGTGCATGATCCGTGCACTATGAATTACATGGAAGTCTATGGAGACAGGGGCATATGAGAGTACGAAGGTATTGTTAAATGGCAGGGTATGTGTTAAGTTTATGGATAGGAGGGGCTTCTGCCTGACAATATAATATTAACTTGTATTGTATTTGTATTTGTATTATTATTAGATAACCATACCAGATAAGGAGGCAGCCAGGCTCTGTAGATCTGTTTCTATCACTGGAGCTCTCTCCAAGGCGCCAGGCCCAAACTCCTGTGGATTCTCTGAGCTCAGGGTCTCGATATCCGACCCCTTCCGAAACAACGAGATGTTGTTGAAAAAAAAAACAGTTCAAGGAGGGAAGTAAGGATTTGGTATTTCTGTTATCTGATATTTAACATGAATCCCATCTTCTATCCCATGTTCTATTCTTTTGAGGAGGAAGAGCTCCCTGTGTTGGAAGAGCTCTCCCCAGTAAATCACTGCCACATGGATTAAAGTTCTCAGTGACTGTGACTGAACTCACTCATTTGCATTCCATAGAAGCCAGTGTGTCGTCTATGGAAGCATGTTGCGCTACAAAAATACCGATCACAACAAGTTTGTGCTGCAACACATTGTGAGCTTGTAGATCTGCTATCTTCTGTTAATATCAGTTCAAGATTAAAGAGTGTTTGAAGTGGTCAAACTAACAATAGAATATAATGTTCAATCTTCCAAAGCTAATGGTCTGGGATATTTCATAAAAGGTTAAAAAGACTGCAATCTGCAATTTAATCATAATTTTACATATTGTGTTAATTGTCTCCGCCAGGCCGAAAGGCTATGTTTTGCACCATGTCTGTCTGTCTGCCTGTCTGTCAGTCCGTCGCGAAACTGTGCAGTGTGGACACGCACTCCTTGAGTGCCAGAGCAGAAACTCTGCCCCGAGTTTTTCAGATTGGCCTGTTATAGCGCCACCAGGAGGCCAACTTATGTAAAACTGACATTACTCCTTCATATTTAATCCAAATTTCACGGAAGTCGGTACACATCATCTCTACAGTGCTGAGACCAGTGCTCCGAGGAGCACGTTTTCTAGTTGTTTATGAAGCACAGCAATAGTGTGGTGTGTGTGGGTTGGCTACTTTCACACTGTTTCACTAATCACAGACTGGGGCTTGGTCTAACAACCTTTTTCTTTTTCTTTTTTTCAAAAAGTGTGATTTCTTTTTTTTATCTATGCTGCCAGCCGACATTATAGTCAGGAATCCTTTGACTTGTAGGCCAGTGGTGATATTCCAAAACACTGGTCAGTCACACTGGGAAGCCTTCTTCCTCCTCACAACAGAACTATAGGATTCACATTAAATATCAGTGAAGTCTTGTTTGACATGGGTGTTTGAGCATACAGTGAACTACAAACGAGACGTGTCCTAACAGTCCTAGAACATGACAAACACATTTGGTTTCTACAACACACACAATAACACAATGGAAACGATCATGACGATTATGCCAAATAATTGTGATTATTTCAAACAATTGCCATTAGGCAATTCAGTCTTAGCTGTGAGTGACAGGCCTAGTTATAATAACGTAACCGTTCTCCCTTATTAATGGACAGAATAATGAGATTTAAATGAAGCTAAAGGATTCTGACCTCATTGCTGATGATGGTCCACCCACAGGACGACTCGGTGTCGCTGGACGACTCAGACATTGTTCTGGAACTACAGTGGAAAAACAATCAATGGAAATGCCATTTGCATAACATATGAATATTATTGGAAAGTTGGGGTAAATCAAATAATGAAAAGAGAGAACAGGTTTTGAGACTAAGGGCTGACCACCTGCCCCTGGCAGGTAAATTAGACTTTCGGGCAGGTGGTTTGCCTTCAGGTTGCCCGACCGGCCAAGTGCTCGTTTGAGAGTGGACGCAACGACCGTCTATAAACACCTAAACATGACCAGAGCGCTCTGTCTTCTGGTCTGTGGAATCTAACATAAGAGCACTGTTTACCTATGATGTGCTTTCTATATAGAGTTGCTAAACTTAAAAATATAAAATAACAAGTGTGAGCCCATAGTCCGAACATCACTTGTGATGTAGGCGATATTGTTGCTGGTGTATTTGCAAAATGGAAACTGAATGACAATCACTAATTTGTAGAGATGTTACCGATCAATCGGCAATGGATCGGATCGGGCCGATCAAAGCATGATCGGCGATAATCGGTGGTTTAGATCAAAAGGTAAATTCACCGATCCGATCGGATAGGTGCATCTGATCAACCAGTCGTTCAGTATGCCCACTTGAGGCCATTTTGGGGTATTGATTTCCAGATTTTCCACAGTGCTGAAGGAATAATTAGTTATTGCTATGATAATAAATACATAGTAATGCTGGTAAATAACTATAAGGCAAATATATAAATGAATTCATGAGTGAATGAATGAATTAAAGTTAAAACATTAACATTTAGAAAACATAAATAATAACTTGATCGGATCGGTGATTGATCGGGATCGGGTGATCAAACTTTTGTGATCGGTGCTCGGTGATCGGTTCCAAAAAACCTGATCGGACCATCCCTACTAATTTGGTCTAATGATCAAAATAAGAACGTGATTATAATGGTGTGTAAAAATAAATACATCTAGAATTTGCCACAGACAAGGCCAAGGCTTTGCCACGCACACATTTGTCAGTGTACGGACATATTGATATATATATATATATATATATATATAGATATAGATATATATATATATATATATATATATATATATTATATATATATATATATTATATATATATATATATATATATATATATATATATATCAGATCTACAAGTTCACTTGAGCCTATAGAACAGCTTTTTTTTGGCAAAGAGATTTGGTAGAGGGTGGAAAAAAAGACTATCAATTCAAGTACGTTATTTCCAGGTCCGTTATAGAGGGTTTAAATTGTATCAGTTATGCAGATAGGCAAATAAAAGGTGAAAATGACGGTGGATAATTTCACAATAATTGTAAATCTCCACAATACTATTATTGTGACTGTTTTTGTCACGATAAGGGATAATAACCATTATCGTCCCACCACTAGTCGCAACTCCTTGCAAAATACAGTTTTAAGGCCAATCCACACCAGTGCAACTCCTTGCAACTGCTGGTTGCAAACTGTTGCATAATTATGTTGCAAGGCTGGGGTCCCTTTTGGGCTCAAGACCCAAAAGAGAAATTAGACGTTAGCTTGTAGATCGGCTATTTTCTTAAACATTTGTTTTCTAATTTATGGGATTTATTCTATTTCTCTTTTATTTCTTAATGACATTACTTTAAAAATCATTGAATTTTGTTTTTAATTCATGAAAAAAATGGGGGGGGGATGTTTATTGAAAATGTTTTGAAATAATAATAATTAAAAACAAAATGTAGGGAACAAAAAATGTATAAAAGGGACCCATAAAAATGTGTCAGCGACCCCCGACCCAGTGTTGCAAGTTGTTGCGTTGGTCTGGCCATGCCTAAATAGCGCTCTCTAGTGGCTAGCAAGGGCATAACCCGGCTGTAACATATGGGAAGATGCTGCGGCCTATTTATTACTGCATAATAAACACATCCTGCGTTGACTTTACACAACAAGAGTGCCACGCGTGTAGCTATAGCCTACCTGACTAACTTTTAGTTTTCAAACGTAGACCAAGCAGCGTCAATTATAAATAGCTTCATGATGACATAATTGTAGGTTCTTTCCGGGTGTTTTTGAACGTAAACACACAGTGGTTCGGATATAACATTGGTTTCTATCGATAAAATAGCGATACAAACAAAGCTTTTATAATGTCTTACCCTTTACTTTGGTGCTAAAAGGCCGTTTCGGTGGAGCAACTGTTCATATTATTGCAACATGTCACTCCTCGGCTCGCTGTATGACTGTATGTGTATAAGTTGTCTGTTAACAACAAAAACACTGCAACGCCGACGCTCCAGGGCGCGGGGCGTGACGGGAAGTGTAGTTTTTGTATAGGCGTTGAGACACCGGTGTGCTATTAATCCTACCGTAGGAGACGCCGTTTGAAGGAGCGCTCGTTTTATTGTCCACGACATTGCAAGCGGCGCGAAGGCCAGCGGACCTTCGCCCCCGAGCGCCGCAGGCGCGAGTGGCCGCGAAGAGCGGGCCAGGGCCGCGCGGCCGGCGGAGCGCCGCGCGAGTTACGAAGCCGTGGTGAATGCAATCGTTATATTTATGCCCAGGCCGTAAGGCCTGGGCAAGCCCACGATAAACGCCCTGTCCACGATAAACGCATTCACACCCGCCCGCGCAGTCCAAGTGACCACAGCCGAGCGCTCCAGAACTCCGCTCCAGCCAATCACAGGCCGCGCTTTCTAATTCATGCACACGCGTCTCCTATGGTAGGAACATTCGCCACCGGTGTCGACGTCCGAAACTACACTTCCCGTCGGGGTTGAAATACCAAGTCACGTGACCAAACAAAGCCTTGTATCTATTCTGCATCTAGCTTAAGGCCAGACCCAAATTTAGAGTGAACATTTCAAATTTTTGCTTCTGGGGGTCCCTGGAACTAAATATTTAGAGATGAGGGTCCGCGGCCAAATACATATCATTCTGGGGGTCCTTGACATGACAAAGTTTGAGAACCACTGATGTAGGCCGATTCTGCAAATGTCTTCTAATTTTCTAGGGGGAAAAAAAAGAATTACCCCCAAAATTATATGTATTTGGCACACACATTCCCACTAGGTCGAGGAATAAATTCTCCTTCAATTCTCTCTTCATTCTGATTCTACAGCATTGGTTTTCAACCTTTTTTCCATTACAGCATTTGAGCCACAGACTACCATTTAATAAAAGTTTATTCTCTCAGACCCAAAACTTGTTGTTGGATCAGATTTTGTCCACAATTCCATACTGTATTGATGCAATATATTAATAATATTACAGTAATATATTACAAGTAACTAGTTACTGCCCAAGATTGCATCTCAGATGCAAAACTTTTTACTCCACTATAATTATTTGAAAATGTAGTGACTATAGTTGCTTTGTAGATATTGATAATTACAAAACATAACACTTACGCTCTGCGGAACATTATTCTACTTCTAGCGAAGAAAAGAAAGAAAACAGAAACAAACGGTTCATTTTGACATTGTCGTCACAAGAGAGAAGCAGAACCTTTATTCAAATAAAACCTTAACATTTTTTTCAAAAACATGCCTGAAGAAAAAAATCAAAAACAAAGAGGCAACCTGGTCTGAGATCAGCACTCATTAATAAATTAAATATAGCTGGTAGGACTGTCACAATTATTACATAATGGTCTAATCGCAATTATTTAAGATAATCATTTTGCATAACCGTTTCCAGTAAAAAAGAAAATCACACATTTTCAAAAATTGAAAAAAGCCAAACAGAAATTACATTTTAGTTCGTAATGTTCAAATGTTCCAACGCCAAAGACAAAATTAAATAAATCGTTAATGACAATAATGAATGGTCAACTTAAAAATTGCAACGGTGACAGCCCTAACAGCTGGTTCCTAGATCAGTGGTTCTCAACCAGTAGTCTGGGGACCACCAGTGGTCCTTGAGGGGGTTCCAGGTGGTCCCCAACTAAATGGAGAGTTGGTAACCGAATGGACCCTTATAGATCTTTAACTCTTGAGAGTGTAAAATGAAACCAAATGGACCCGTAAAAGAGTTAAATTATTGTTAAACATTACTGCATTACTTAATTTACAAGAAATCTACACAATTAGAGAATGTAGAAGAATTGCTATTTTGATCAAGGTTTGCCTGTTGGTAGCAATTCTGAGAGGTTAAATATCATCAAATGGTGGTCTGCGGCTCAAATGCCAAATAAATAATGGGCCTTGAAATTAAAAAAAGTTAAAAACCACTGTCCTTAGATACACACCAGTACACTAGTACCTCCGCATACTGGAAAATAAAGCCCTTGTGATGAAAAAAATAAAAAATAAAAAAGGTTCTGTTAAGACGTTCAAAGCAACAATCGATATGTTTTTCATCTCTTCATTGCTACAGAGTAGCTGATATTCAGGGTCACTGATATTTTATTCACAGTTGTAAGAGTAAACAACTCAACCAGAGCCTTTTTCGGTAAGACAAGTTGGACCAGACTGGACCGTATAGCCTCCATGATGCTGCTTTTAACCACTTAAGCCCTATTATATGCTTAGTTAGCCCGGCGTCCACCAGGGCTCTATACCAAGGCCCCACACATTCTACTTCTAACATTTCGTTGCATAACCCTTTTTTTTTTGCTTCTTTAAAAGGTCAAGTGTCAACTGATGCGTCGCACATCGAAAGTTACATCAAAACAACTCAAAATGTGTTTTGCGGATGACCGTCGCAGACGTGACAAATGTATCGTCTCAGACGCTTCGTGAAAAAAAATGTATAGGCCTGTTTTTCGCTTTGAGGAGCCGTCTACCCCTGACTCGCAGATGTCTCCCGCAAAATGTAAACAAGGTAGGGAACGTGGTCTCGTTGCATCTCGGCATCTTCACTTCATCTCCCCAACCAACCAGTCACAGAGCAAGGCATTTTATGAAGTCTCTGCGAAGGTCCACCTCTCCTAAACCTTTCTTGACGCTTTGATGTCGCCTTCGTCGTGCGATGCGTGCGTCGGCCGACACTTGTTGCACAAAGCATAAATTGGCCTTCAGTCTAACACCAGATTATCGTCTGCGAAAATAGGCCAATCTACAGTAGAAAACTCAGGATAGGGACACTAGGGTTCAAGTGATTAATAAGACAAACATGACACGTTCGCTACAAATACATACGAATGCCCTCCAGAACATCAGCTGGCTCAGAACACAAACCCACTGTGGCATCAACAGCACCGGGTCTAGCATGACCCCGGTCAACTCTGGCCTCAGAACCACAGGTAAAACACAACTGAACAAAAAAAAAAAAGATTTAATAAACTAACGGTAGAAAAAACACTGTCACTCATCATCATCATCGTCGTCGCAGTCAGATGAAAGTTTCCTTGCTCTGAAACATTTTCACTTCTTCTTCACGGATATATTCATGCATTTTAAATGTGCTGGATTTAAGGACGTGTTTCAATATTTCAAGTCATAAAAAAAACACCAAAATGCAGGTGCATGTCGCATGCCTTGATGTATTTGCTCAGAGAGAAGGTTTGCATATTCCAATATTTGACCTAGTTTGTGCACGATGACAGAAATGCACACAGATAGCTGCGGAGAGGAAAGGACATTGTTCTGATCGGAGGCATCGTGATGACAGAAGAAAAGGAAAGCGGTGTGTTTTTATGCTTTAACTATTGAAAAATAGCAGATATACAAGCTCACAGCGCGGCACCGAGTGCCGCGCTGCAAGCTTGTAGATCTGCCATTTATTTTTTAATGGTGCATTCTTGGGGGGGGTCCCTGGAACAACATATGCACAAAAGTTCACGATTCTTCAGAAATAGCAGATCTGCAAGCTCACAGCGTGAGCTTGTATATCTGCTATTTTTCAATAGTTAAAAGCATAAAATGATGGTTGCGTTCCAGGGGCCCTGTAGTCTCGCGTGGCCAAACTGTTGCCTCTCCACAATGTTCAAATGCTTCCGGTCAAACAGTCTGGAGCAAGCCTTAAAGTTGATGTGAAGAATCAGATTTATCCTAATATTATATCAAAATCGTCTAAGCATAATATAGCTTGCTGCTCAATGTGAAGGGATTTTCGGGAACATAATGACAAACAGATACCGGTTTTCGTGTTTGGATTTCAGGAGGCGTGGTTCCAGGCACTATAATATAAGCCATAGCAGTGGACGTGGTGCCAAAAAAAAAGAAATCCAGGATCCTGGTGAATCATGACCATGAATAAAACCTTTGATTGTGAAAAGAAAATACATATTTTAACATTTAGTCGTATACTACATTTAATAAATACACTTTATATAGCGGTTAGACTCAAAGGTTTTATTGTCACGATTCACCAGCATCCTGGATGGTTTGATTCTAGGCTTAAAATAATTTATGTAAACTTTTTTAAACTTTTTGTAAAAGTTTTGTTTAGTTTTTTTGCCACCAGTAAACCACGTCCACTGCCATGCCCTATACCTATAGCATTCGGAGATGGTGGAATAGTGGCCATAGACGTCTGGCTACGCGAGACTAGGGGCCGTGTCCGCAGGAGACGTGTTTTGAGCTCTGCCAAGCGCTCTTCTGCCAGACACCGTAAAGATGTGCTGGAGCTCGGCTCCCTCTCCCCCTAGCTCTCTGCAACACTATTCTTTCCTTCGAAGGCCATCCTCTCTATAAGGTATTTAAGGACCTGCGTAGCAAGTTTAGCAACAGGTTTTTGATGCCTATAATATCTACTGAGCGAATGAAGAGATCCTTTGTTCCTGCTGCTGTTAGAATCCTTAACGTTAACGTACACCGCTAGCTTTGTTTTGGGAGGGTGTCATGTCATTTGTAAAGTCTGTTATTGTTACTTGTTGTGTATTTGTATGTGTGTTATATGTTGTCATTGATTTTGTGTATTTGTATTCGCTCTGGTGGCAAAACATGTTTCCCTTCGAGGACTAAGCAATAAACCCATACCATACCATACCATACCATACCATACCATACCATACCATACATCAACGTTTCAGTTCTCTCTAGGGATGGGACAATATAAAAATGTCATACCACGATTATTGTGACAAAAGAAATCACCATATCGCCATAATCAAAATCCATTATCCTGGGGCGGAACATTTGCCAAAAAATAGCAGATCTACAAGCTCACAACGCGTCGCATTGCGACGCGTTGTGAGCTTGTAGATCTGCTATTTTTTGGCAAAGACATTTGATAGACAGTGGAAAAAAAGACTGTATCAAGCATGTATATTATAAGTACCTTTTACCAATTATAGAGGGTTTAAATGGTACCAGATATGCAGCTCGGCAAATAAAAGGTGAATTGATCCCAGTGCATGACGGAGGACGATTTCACGATAAATGAAATCGCCACGATACGATTATCGTGAGTGTTTTTTATCACGATAAACAATAATATCGCTTATCATCCCATCCCTAGTTCTCTCTGCGTCCGGAAAGACAGGAGCACCCCAGGGTTTCCTCGGGTAGAAAACACACCCGACCTTTAGAGAGGGAGCGCAGCTCTGCACATCGTCACTTTCACAAGGCAGAGGTTGTCTCGTTCAGCACATACAGTATATATACTGTACATCTCTCTGGACATGATGTCCAAAGCACTCTGTCGTTCAAAGAAACACTTTCTGTGGACACAGCCCCCTTTTATTTGTTTTAAATTGTGTTAAACTGCTTCATATTGTGATAGTAATCATTGCTGTAGAGTGTTTGTTCTGTAACAGGAGTCTCCATGCTCTAGCTCTTTATTAAACAGAAAATGCATTTTCAGGTCGGGATACCACTTTTATCCAATCAGGATAGAGAACTCAGTCAAAACTCAGCATAGAGATTTAACACGTGAAAATGGAAGAGACGACACAAAGAAATGAGCAGACAAGATTGGAACTGGAACACTATATAAATGAAGCTGATAACATGGGTACTCTCTCCTGATTGGCTGAAATGTTGTCACCTACTGTATTCTCACTGAAAATGTATTTTCTGTTTATTTAAGAGCTAGAGAGAAAGGGAGACTCCTGTTACTGAACAAACACTCTATAGCAATGATTACTATCACAATATAGTGTTTAACCTTTTAACAAAAAACCTTGTTTCAACCAATAAAGTATCACTTAGCCTAGTAAAAACAGAGCAAGGTAAATGATGCATGCCGTGCAGATGTAACTTGTTTTCCTTTGTTGCTTTGAGAAGGCGTTCCTTCCTTGCTCTTCAGTCAGATGTATTTACTAGTTGCCAGGTGCCAGGCCCTCGAGAAAGCAGATCTACACAAGTGTGACGCGTTGTTCCGGCGTGTAGTCTTTCTTCTCCCTCCTCCTCCTCCTCACTCTCTCCCTCTACTTCTGCTCCTCGATCTCGCGTTTGACTTCGGCCACGTAGTGGTGGTCCTTCCCATGAGCCACCTCCATGATGGCCAACGCCTGCACAACAACCACAAACACATTCACACAACCATTAAGTATTTAAGCAATATTACACAAGAGGGTGTGCATTAACGCGGTTATAACCGTGTTAATGCAGACCCTCGAGTGTAATATTGCGATTATACAACTGTTGCCCTTAAAAAAAACACGTCAACTTTATTTCATTGTAATTAAGATATTCCATAGGAATTTGTAATTTTTTAATGCCACATTTAGCTACTGTGTCCCTGAACGTCACATGAAAACCGCTAGCCAGCCGCCTAGCATAGTGTGGGGAGAGAGGAGCGCTTGCTGTTTTTCGTGACCAACGCAGCTGATTTCTTTACTTGATGAGAGACAGTGCAGTAGTGCTCGTTATATGCACGGTTGGAGAGACTTTTTTCCATTGAGAGCCCGACTACCTGTTGTATAATAAGTATTTACAATGGAATTGATCAAATTCAACAACTTAACACACAGGGTGCATATCCCAAAATCCAACCGTCGAGTGCTTTTCCCGACTTAAAGAACAACTTTTTACAACAAGAGTTCATATCTTAGAAAATATGAAGTGTTAAAATGTTTTCATTTACTGCTTTCTTTCGTTTTATCAATTTTAGTGGGATGGGGGCATGCGTACAAATGACTAAATATGTCTACTGGCCCCCATAAGTCATATCTGCCCATGAAATTCATTGGGAGAAAACGGATTCAGGAAGTGTAATTCGCCGTTGGAACCAATGGAATGACAAAAATCCACTCGTCCTAGACAATTTGCCCTCCTGGACCCCAAACTGTGGAATAAACTCCCTGACGCTCTTAGAACAAGCTTCCGCCATGGACTGAAGACTCACCTCTTCAGACTCCACCTAAACCCATATAGTAGGGCGGCGTGGCTATAAATTCGTTCAATTTTGCGATACAAGCGCCAAACTTGGTAGATATGTTGATTGATATATTAGAAACAAATCTGGATATCGGGCCATCAAAAATTTAGATTTTTCAAAATGGCCACTAGTGGTTTGTTAAACCTTCCTAAATCTCCCTCTAGGAGCGACAGTTTTAGTGATAGGAAGCTGAAATGTTGCATGCTGTGTGTGCATGTTCATGTCAATTGGTTAAAAGGGGGTGTGGCAATGGGAGTGGCCTATCATAAAAAGGTGCATAACTTTGATATAGATGCACAGATTTGCACAAAATGTTGTAGAAAGGTTGGTCACGACCCAAATAACATCTGAGTAACTGTTCACACCATCTTCCAAAAAAGGGGTTTGTCATTAGGACCAGTGTAATACCAGTGTAGTACCAGAACGAAACCAGAAGCTCCCTGTGGTCCAAACACCCAGAGGTTGTAGCGGCACGGGGCAGGGTGGAGGAAGCATGGCTTGGCTTTGCATGTGAGCCTACTGTGGAGAGACGTGGGATACTGAACGAGGCCAAACAGCTTCTCTTCAGTACCTATGATAACATCAAGGGGGAGGAACTGATGGAGAGGGTGCAGAGAGTCCAGGCAGCGCACGGTGAGAGGCAGTATGGAGAAGCCTGGACGAGGACGAGGACCAAGGAAGAGGACCAAAAGCACAATACAGCCATCGGGTTGTTCTTCTTCACCTCCTCAATTCAACTCCTCAGGGCCAAGATCTGGGATAATGTGGTTCTCTCCTCTCAAAAGCCATTTTGGTTTTCCTCGGGTGAGGGTCGATGCCGAATCCGGTTTAGTATCATCCGGTTGTAGACCTTTGCTGCAATACAGGTCAGGCTGATGCCTCTGTAGTTGCCTAGCAGGGCAAGGTTACAGAACTGTAGGATGATGTGGTCAAGTGTTCAGTTCTTTACGACCTCTGGGGGTATGCCGTCCGGCACAGCACTCTTACCCTCTCTCAGAGTGTTTTTCACCATGGCAAACTCAGTGACCGTGAAGGGATCATCCTTGATGTTGAGGTCCTGGAGGAATGATGGTATATCTTCCTCCTCTCCATCTGATGTTGTGCCCAGCAGCCCTCGGAAGTGGTTGAACCAGGTCGCTACCCTCTCCTCACTGGTGTGTCCCTCGACCTGTCCCTCCTTGCTCCTCTTCCTTTGTCCTCATCCAGGCTTCTCCATACTGCCTCTCACCGTGCGCTGCCTGGACTCTCTGCACCCTCTCCATCAGTTCCTCCCCCTTGATGTTATCATAGGTACTGAAGAGAAGCTGTTTGGCCTCGTTCAGTATCCCACGTCTCTCCACAGTAGGCTCACATGCAAAGCCAAGCCATGCTTCCTCCACCCTGCCCCGTGCCGCTACAACCTCTGGGTGTTTGGACCACAGGGAGCTTCTGGTTTCGTTCTGGTACTACACTGGTATTACACTGGTCCTAATGACACACCCCTTTTTTGGAAGATGGTGTGAACAGTTACTCAGATGTTATTTGGGTCGTGACCAACCTTTCTACAACATTTTGTGCAAATCTGTGCATCTATATCAAAGTTATGCACCTTTTTATGATAGGCCACTCCCATTGCCACACCCCCTTTTAACCAATTGACATGAACATGCACACACAGCATGCAACATTTCAGCTTCCTATCACTAAAACTGTCGCTCCTAGAGGGTGATTTAGGAAGGTTTAACAAACCGCTAGTGGCCATTTTGAAAAATCAAAATTTTTGATGGCCCGATATCCAGATTTGTTTCTAATATATCAATCAACATATCTACCAAGTTTGGCGCTTGTATCGCAAAATTGAACGATTTGACATGTTTCAAGAGCTACGCCGCTCCACTAATAGCACTACTGTAACACTCCCCTTCCCTCAATGACCACACATGAAGCTAGATAGCATTTTTAGGTTTTACATGTTTTTTACTGATTAGGTACGTTGTCTACCTACCGGTATGTTAATATTAATATATATAAAAATCTCCAGATCGCGTTCTGAACACATCTGGTGCCAACCCCGAGTTTCCCGAGTTTGAAAAGGTACCACCCCTGTGCCAACCCCGAGTTTCCCGAGTTTGGGCCGTTTTTGAAGAAAAAACTTTTTTTCAAAGATTTTTTTTTCCAAAAATGTTTTTTGGACCTCCAGAAATGTATTAGGCATGATCGCGATCGCGAAATTGCATGTTTAACCCCCATACCAACTAGGGTTGGGTATCGTCAGCGATACTTTTAAAGGTATCGATTCAATGATGACGATACTATCGGTATCGGTTCACGTAAAAACGAACGATACCTTGTTTCGATACTTTTGAATGCACCCCTTGCCGGTCGCATCTGTAACAGTTGGGCTACTGAGTTTAATGACGCTTTAGTAGGCTACACTCGTTACTGTGAAAATAGCCGAGAATAGCCTATAATGTATATTATTATGATAATGATCCAACGTCTATAAAATAGCCCATAGAAAAAGGCAAATAATAATTATAATAATAATAATAAATAAAAAGTATCGAAAGTGGTATCGAAAAAGGTATCGTATCGATTCCCAGGTATCGAAAAAGGTATCGTATCGATTAAAAGGTGAACGATATCCATCCCTAATACCAACCCATTCTTTCAAACATGGCAGCCATGTTTGTTTACATCTGAAGAAAACATAATGGCTGATAAATCATGAATGCCTGAACGGATTTCCAAGCGGATTTTTTTGTTTGAAAGCTGTGAATAGTGTGCACACACGTGGTGCATCATCTAGGCATGGGCGTGCACGATCTGTGCACTATAAATTACATGGAAGTCTATGGAGACCATGGCATCGCGGGACATTGACCGGAAAAAATCATTGCAACATAAGTGTTAATTAAAACTAGTCCTTCTCTACCAACCATTGCAAAAGCACGGATGGCCGCAGTTATCATTTTCTTTACCGGGTGAAAGAAAAGACAAATCGCCATTCGTCCAAATGTAATAATCGGATTACTTCCAGGACCAGTGGTGCGTTCATGGAGCCTCGACAATCTGGTAGAAACACTGAAAACCCCCGGCAGAAGTTACCGAATGAATTAATGATATACCTGGCAACCACTGTGTTAATAAATAAATGAATAATAATAATAATATTAACACTTTGCTAGCCGAAATAGAATGGCTTGTTGTAGATTAGCCGTGAAATTTCTATTATTATATTATGATCTGAACCGCATTCATTTTACCAGACATCCAGCGCTATATCAAGTGGTCTTCATCCCTCATTACCATACCGCGATCCCCGTTGTATACTCACCACAGTTCCCAGTGAAATTCTTCAATCTGCATTGACTTATGCCTCATTCACACTACAGATATATAGTTGAACGTTTTGCTTGGTAATTCAATGTAATCTCAATGGAAACCAGCTTTAAAGCTTTCAAAGTTTTGTTCTTTGTGTGTCCTGTATCTTTAAAGCTGGTTTCCATTGAGATAACATTGAATTACCAAGCAAAACGTTCAACTATATATCTGTAGTGTGAATGAGGCATTAGAGTGGGGGTTTCGGCCGACGCATCTTATCCCTGTGCGTTTCGCGTGCACGATCCGTTCACGTAAATGTCGGCGACTCCTTGCTCAGATGTCCGGTATATTCCGGTTTTAATATTAAAAGGGCTCCCCGTGGCTTGCAAAGTGTTAATAAATATGTGTGATTCACCTTCTTCAGAGCCTTGACTCCCTGCGTCTTCCTCTCCAGTCCCAGGTAGAGACGACCCAGCTTCAGGTACATGGACGCTACGTTCAGAGAGAACGGTGGGTAGTGCACGCTGCACGGGAAAACCACAGACAAGACAGTTTCACATTTAGAGGAAATAGCAGATGATCTACAAGCTCACAACAACGCGTTGGGAAGCAATACCTTTGTCTGACTTTGTCTGACGGGTACACATTATTGTGTATCATTATTTTATGCTTTAACTATTGAAAAATAGCAGATATACAAGCTCACAGCGCGGCACCGAGTGCCTCGCTGCGAGCTTGCAGATCTGCTATTTTTGAAAAATCGTGAAAATTTGAATTTTGACGACCCCATTCTATAAGTGTCTTTTGAATCCTTCTAAGATCTTTTGAAAAACCTATGTTTCTATGTCAGCAATCTGGCCAGCCATCGTCAAAGAAAAGGTCCTTTTCACTTAAATGGAGCTCAGTTAGTCTGTTCTTGAGAGACTACTATGTCAGTGGTTCTCAAACCTTTTCATGTCAAAATGATATTTATTTGACCACGGACCCCCATTCAACATATGTAGTTCCAGGGACCACCCAGAAGCAAAATTTGAGTTACAAACGTTCGCTTTGAAAATACATGTATTCAAAGATTTGCACACATTTTCACGACTTTTTCAAAAATAGCAGATCTACAAGCTCTGCTTTTTTCACTGGTTAAAGCATTCAATAATTCTAGGCCTAAATGGGTTAAATCACAATAAAGGATAATAAAGAGGTCCCTGACCTGTAGGGTCCTACGATCTTCTGGCCGTAGCTCATGGCCTGGTCCCAGTCCTGCATGTACAGACACACGCCCATGGCCTGGTACATCATGTGCAGCATGTAGACATTGGTGTCCCCGAAGATGGAGCCCATCTTCTCCTGGCTGAGCTCACACATCTCCAACAGCTCGCTGGGAGGTGCAGGGGGCCGCAAGGTCAAGGAGGAGGAACCACCAAGGTTTTTTTTTTTGATCAGGTATACAGAATGTATATATACACATACACACACACAAAGCTTCAAAGAATCTTTCTCCAAATCCCGTAGCCTAATGCATATTAAACTGGGGGTCCTTGATAGTTTCCTTATTACGGAAGCTCTGGGTAAAATGAATCTGAGTAAATGTCATCGGAGTATTTCAGAAATCTCCGTGCGATGGTATTTTCTTTCACTCCATCAGCCATCAGTGCTTTTGTTACGGCCGGTAGAGAAGGGCTCGATTTAAACATGAACGTGATCTGGAGTTTTATTACGAGATTTTGTGAATCTCATAACACTGGCCCGTATAGGGGAACCGGACTTCCTGATCACGTTATCTCCCATTGCATTCTGGGAATTGGAGTTTCTCTTCAGCCACGTCTGCCCCAGACCGTAAGCTACAGTTTAATATAAGACCCTATCAGACGTGTCAAATGTGTCGTGGGCACTGGGAGACATTGATGAGTTGTTAAAATGGTTATGAGAACCACAATATTATTCAAAGGGCCATTTCTAAAGTGACAATTTAAGGACTTTTTAATACCTCTAAAATGACAAATTAAACATTGGCTAAATTGTCAAATATTAGAGGCAGAAATTGTGAAAATAGTCGATCTACATGCTCACAACGCCAGCATGTAGATCTGCTATTTTAAAAATAGAACCATTTTATACAAAATGTAATGCCTCAACTCTTAGTGCTCGTCAGGGTGGGTGGTCCCCAGTTAAAATATGATTATTTCGGGGGTCACGGCCTGAAAAGGTTGAGGACCACTGCTATAGAGGAGGAATGGAGAGATGGAGAGGAGAGGAGAGGAGAGGAGAGGAGAGGAGAGGAGAGGAGAGGAGAGGAGAGGAGAGGAGAGGAGAGGAGAGGAGAGGATGGAAGGATATTCTTGTAGTGCTTGGCCCTTCTGAACTCCTCGATGACGTTCTTGGCGTAGTTGACCATGGACTTGATGTCCTCTGGGTCTGGAGGAGGATCCAACTTCTTCCTGATCTCCATCTTAGCTTTGTCCTGGTGGGTGAGAGAGAGAGAGAGGTCTAATTATCAACCCACTATGTATATATTCACTGTCAGGCAGAATATCTCCATATTCTAACCTTTTCACAAAAGCATCAAAAGCAGCGTTTGGAGCTTGTAGATCTGCTGCTGCTTTTGCTGATACAATTGGTACTATTACTGCTAATCACAAACATGGATAACTAAATGATTCAAGATTCAAGATGTTTATTGTCACAATGATGTACAATTACATGCACTGTGAAAAAAGGTTGGGGTGCTGCTCCATAATACACAGAATTAAATAGAAACAGTACATAAATAACTGAACTTATCTAAAAGTTAAAAATAGTTTAAATGGTTTTAATTATAATTATCATTATTACTTTTTAACAGGAATTAGGGATAAGGTCAAAAAATTCCCGGGATTTAAAATTCTTAAACCCTACGGCTACTTTTGAGTGCTGGCTATTATGTTCTTATTGTGAGTCTTGGTGAGCCATGCAGCCGGCAAATTCCTTTATCCCATAAACCGTTAACGCTACTTCTATGAGGAGACTGGAGATGAACCGACGGTGTAAGCTTGGAGAAGGGGTTTTCAACTTTGTTGACTCTGGGGCAGGGCACCCCTGTAAAAAATCTTTTCATCCACGGCACCCCTGAATTATAGATCTTTCCACCTGAGATACGGTAGGCTAGAAAATATCTGTTTCCATCAGAACTGACAGAAAACAACTTTATACTTGAAGCCCAGCATCCCTGTTTAGGGGGGGCACGTTCACCAAAAATAGCCGATCTACATTGTGACGCGTTGTGAGCTTGTAGATCTGCTATTCTGGTGAAGAGAGTTGGCCGTAGATGGAAAATAACTCATCAAGTACAGTGCAAATCAGGTGTATTTTACTAAGCATAGAGGGTCTAAGTGGTTATTGATGAATTCTACTAAGCGTGGAGGGTCGAAGCGATATTGATGAATTCCAAATATTATCAAAGTATTCTGCGGCACCCCTGGACTGGGACTTTGGGGAACCCTGGCTTAGCGTACTAGTGGGGACACAAACACTGTCCCAGATGACACAATGAGGTCATTGTGTCAGTCTGGGATGGTAAAAAACATTCTGTATTTATATCACTGCAGACTGCGTGGCTATTTATGAATCTATACAAACTCTGTCCAGTGGAAACCTCATTATCCAAAACCGTTACTCTTACAGGATTCGAATTCTACAAGCTTGAAACGCGCCGCTTCATGCTGCGTTTCGAGCTTGTAGATCTGCTACTTTTGATGCTTCTGTGTGACGCTGTCGTGGTGTGATCGAGTAGGGCGTTAAATTACAAAAACAAACACCAAAAGTAGAAATGGAGACAAGAGTTGTATGTGGTGTTGTTGGGTACCTTGGACCTGCTGCTGCATTCCGTACAGTCACAGGAGAAGAAGTATGAATCTATGAGCCTCTCGTTCCTGTCGTCTGTCGGATACAGCAGATCTATGTAGCTGTTGAACAACTGGGGGGGGGGGGGGGAGTTGGAGAGGAGAGAGAGAACAAGACAAAGAGAGTTGAAAAGAGAGATGGACATCGTACAGAAATGTGATAGATATTAGTCTAGCATCGCTGTGTGGAACTGCATATCTATCCAACTCCTTACATTGCAGTGTTATTGCCATTAAAACGTATTCCATTGGGTTACAGGATTACCAACAATTAAAACCCACCTGTGAGGGGAAGTTTGGTAAACATAAAATAAAGAGTGCAGCCTGCCCGGAGTGTTGTGGAGCTGTTCTGGACTAAGTGTCTAATTTGCATTGACATTGATCTCCTCCTGAATCAAAAATCACACCCGTGTGAACTGAGCGGTGGTCGTGGGGGGGGGGGGGGGGGAGGGGTGCCTGTGTGTGTGGGGTGGGTATGTGTGTGTGTGTGTGTGTGTGTGTGTGTGTGTGTGTGTGTGTGTGTGTGTGTGTGTGTGTGTGTGTGTGTGTGTCTGGCCTGGCCTGAACAACAGCGCCCCTCCCTTAACATGTGTGGTCAAAAAAGGTACTTCAGGCTACATACAGACACGCACACACACACGCACGCATACACACACGGCCACGTATAGGAGACGGTGTAACCACCGCTCAAAAATAGTGTGAATACTTCCACAGCCTTAATAAAAGGCACCCTCTCTGTCTTCTCTCAATCTCTGCCATTAGACCCTAGAGCCTGGGTCTGTCCTGAGGTTTCCTCATCCTTAAGAGGGGGTTTTTCATTACCACTGTCGCAAAATTGCTTGCTCAGGGTGGGGGCCTCTTACCATGAGGTACAGTATCTGCTCAGTTCTCTGCTCTGTAGCCTATATAAAGTGTCTTGCCATGATTTGACACTTTCTTTTCAAACATCATTTTTATTCACAGTTCGTTACATGTAGAAAAAGAAAATATACAGGGTCAACATTATTACAAAAATCACACCCGTGTGAAGTGGAGCTGTGTGTGTGTGTGTGTGTGTGTGCGTGTGTGTGTGTGTGTGTGTGTGTGTGTGTGTGTGTGTGTGTGTGTGTGTGTGTGTGTGTGTGTGTGTGTGTGTGTGTGTGTGGATCATGTGTACCGATTTTTGTGACATTTGAAGAAAATATGTAGGAAAAGGAGCAAAAAGTGTGTTTTGGAGAAAATTCAAGATGGCGGAAAATCTATCATGGCGCAAATGGGCGTGGCCTATATGGGGAGATGCGTCATGACCCAAGGAATCCAGGGAAAAAATATTTTTAATTTTCCGACCTACGGTTCAAGAGTTACAGGCCAAAACGTAAAGTGGGGTGTTATGGCGCCACCATGCGGCCAAATGACACAATTATTTTTTATTTAATCCTTGAAATCATTATGAACCTCCTCTCCAAGTCTTGAAACTCTAGCCCCTATGGTTTGCGAGAGACAAATAATTGAATGTGAGTTTTTGCGATTCCCATTATAAGTCAATGGGGAAAATTAATTCACTAATAAATTAATATCAATTAAACTATAGAACCTTTCTCTTAGAAAAGTAATAGCCCACGATTCCCGAGTAAGCCGTTCGATTTGACATATGGCGCGAGTGTGTGGTGGCAAAACTGTGGGACTAGTGGCGTGCCGAAGTTTAGGAAGTTCAGGCTACATACAGACACACACACAGACAGACAGACAGACAGACAGACCCACACGGCCACGTATAGGGAGCCTGTGCTTCACACAGCTCCAACAATTCAAGTATCACATTTCAGTCCATGTTAGATGTTTGTGGTGTAATTTTGTTGGGTTCCATATTCAGTCCATTTCTCCCATTTCTCAAGGAACAGTTCTTCTTGTATCCTGAGTTTGTGTGTAAATCTCTCCATCACATATATTTCCTCCACAATGCACAGCCACTGCTCACAAGTTGGAGGGTCACTTTTATACCACAATCAAAAATTGAATTGAATTCTAAATCTTGGGTATGAGAGGCTAAATGTCATCAAATGGTGGTCTGTGGCTCAAATGCCGTATAAATACCTTGACCTTGATATGAAAAGGGTTGAAAACAACTGCCCCAGGGGGGTCCCCAAATTATTTTGGCGGGTCCCCAGATGATTAACATTGTTTAAGTGTATAGAGGGTATCTGACATTTCTAAAGTGACTTTTTAATACCTCTAAAATTACAAATGAAATATTGGTCAAATTGTCAAATATTAGAGGCATAAAATTGTGAAAATATCTACAGTACATGCTCACAACGTCTCGCAACGCAAGGCGTTGTGAGCATGTAGAACCGTGTTGTATAAAATGTAATACCTCAACTCTTAGTGCTTGTCAGGGAGGGGGGGGGTCCCCAGTTCTAATATGATTATTTTTGGGGTCGCGGCTTGAAAGGGTTGAGAACCACAGACTTTTAGACCATGGGATGAGTGAGGGAGTGAGTTGTCTTACCTCGTCTCCAGGGTGGATGTCCCTCACAGCTCTGACGTCGGCCACCGTGCCTTTATATGTCACTATGACGTTAGGCTGACAGCTGTGGTTCATCAGCGCTACACTGGAGACAGGGACAGAGAGGGGACAGGGGACAGAGAGGAGACAGGGGACAAAGAGGACATGGGACAGAGAGCAGGACAATCAAATGATAAGTGGGGCGTCCGTGGCGCCTGATTTGGAATCGCACATGAGTTCTGGGCGTAGCCGTTTATTTTCACGCCCGTTGGCAGGTTAGTTACTCACCAGCGTTAGTGAGGTAACTGAGGTTAGGGTTAGAGTTAGGCATAGTTTTACTGAGGTTAGGGTTAGGGTTAGGTTTAGGCATAGTTTTACTGAGGTTAAGGTTAGGGTTAGGGTTAGGTTTAGGTGGTCGCACCTCTGCGCGGTCCAAGCGAACAAAAAGGAGCGCTCCCTAGCTCCAGTTCAGCCAATCAAAAGCTTCCATGGGCGGGGTTTGCCCAGAACTCATGTGCGTTTCCAAATAACGCGTCAGTGGCTCAGGGGTAGAGTGGCTGCTTGGCAACCGGAAGGTTCCCAGTTCGATTCCAGGCTCACATAGAGTTAGTGTCAAAGTGTCCTTGAGCAAGACTCTCTAAACCCCTAATTGCTCCCGATGAGCAGGTTGGTTCCTTGCATGGTTTCCTCTGCCATCGGTGTATGAATGTGAGTGTGAATGTAATGCACAATCCTTGTAAAGCGCCTTGATCTGATCATACTACAGCGTCACACAAAAAACATCAATAGTGCTTCGTACTGCCTTTCGAACTTGCATATACTTGCTAAAGGTACTTTTGCCATTCATGAATTTGAATCGTGAAAAGTCTGTTTCGGACATATGAGGTTTCCACCCGACAAGAGACAATATAAAATGACGGTGAAACTAATGGCAGTTAAACAGGAAGAGGAAGTCTCTAAGGAACGAAGAAGGTATGAGATCTGTAGTTGTTTTAAATGCTTTACAACAGTGGTTCTCAACCTGTGGTTCAGGACAGTACATAAATGTTTCATTTATATTGCGCCTTTATCCAAGGCGCTTACAGTGCATTACATTCACCCATTCACACACACACTGATGGAGGAGGTAAAACCATGCAAGGCACCAATCTGCTCACCAGGAGCAACTAGGGGTTCAGAGTCTTGCTCAAGGACTCTTCGATACTAACTCTGGAGGAGCCCGGAATCGAACTGGGAACCCTCTGTGTTCTAATGACGGTTTCTCTACCCCTGAGCCACTGCCGCCCGCTGAACCATGAACCATGTGATGGCACTGTGGTGAGATCACACAGCGTGCTAACTCCCTCTCTCTTTTCAACAGGTCTGGTTTATATACAAATCCCTGATGATAATGATGAGAATATGTTTAATTAATAAAACAAGGTTTAATCACACCGTCTTACTCAGGAAAAACAGCCGATCCCAGATGAGAAAGCTCTTCGTCCTCAATGGTGAAACCATTGCAGTTCACCTGGAGAGAGAGAGACAGACAGGCAGACAGACAGACAGACAGACAGACAGACAGACAGACAGACAGACAGACAAAGAGAGAACAGACAGACAGACAGACAGACAGACAGACAGACAGACAGACAGACAGACAGACAGACAGACAGACAGACAGACAGACAAAGAGAGAACAGACAGACAGACAGACAGACAGACAGACAGACAGACAGACAGACAAAGAGAGAACAGACAGACAGACAGACGGGGTGAGAGAGATAGTGTGTCAGTAATGTAATATCAGAGTAGGATCAGTAGTGCTCTAAAAATACATGTCATATACACCAGCTATACTGTTCCTCCATGTTGCTGGAGTGGAGACCACCCAAGGCCCCCCGGGGAGTCCTCTGGAACCCCCTCAAGGACCCCTGGGCCACCACTGCTATAGTGTGTGCCAGCGGCTACATCATTGTAGTCCTTAGCGGCCATTTCTTGGGTCAAAACACAGGTGTTTCAATTGTTTGATTGCATAGAACCAATGCTATAGTCTAATCAGAACACCTGTGTTAGGCTGTGTTTACCCAAGAAATGGCCGCTCTTAGAACTACATTTGGCACACCCTATAAGCTATAATCCCCATTCCTTATACACAGAATCACTTCCACTTGTGCAGGCCACATCATCACCTTGCTTGAATGTGTTACACTGTGTTATGCCGTAGGGGATGTTTCTCAGCACCTGACCCATCCTAACTACCTGGGAGCAGTGAGAGACCACAGTGCAGCTCCCAGGGACCACGTCCACTTTTTAATATGATGATCACAGTACCTTTGGTCAAGGGCAATGGCAGCAGTGTGTACTGTACCCATTTGTGGGTCGCAGACAGATTTTTATGGGTCACTTTGGGTCCCAAAAAAGCATTTTTTTTATTAAGTAATAATAAGAAATTCAATAAATCAGATCACAATGTTTAACTCATTCATAGCCAAGCCACGAGTTTCCCGAGTTATTTCAGTACCCCCAGACTGCCACAGCCCAAGTTTCCTGAGTTGGCAGCCATTTTTTTTGGCAGCCATCATATATATCCACCTTTCCGCAGGAGTTTACTGGAGATTATTTGGACCTGTTTGGATCACACTTCCAGTTTAACAGCAGACATACAAGCTCACGTTGCATTGCAGATGCAGCCTGTTGTGAGCTTGTAAATCACACTTGGCTGTGGCGCCGGAAGCTCTGTACAGCGTCTGGGCAATGCACTATGGGGCGTTGGAAACTTGTGGATATATCAAAAATTCCAAAAATGCCTAAAATGTATTAGGCATGATCACAATTAAAAAAAATCCAAAAATGCCTAAAATGTATTAGGCATGATCGCAATCGCGAAATTGCATGTTTAGCCCCATAACAAACACATCTTTCAAAATGGCAAAATGTTTGTTTTGTTTGACTTTGAAGGCTTCTATCTCATGAATGCCTGAACGGATTCCCAAGCGAATTGTTTAGTTTGAAAGCTGTTAAAAAGTACTACACATATGGTGCATGATCTAGGCATGGGCGTGCACGATCCGTGCACTAAAAAATTATCCGTGCACTAGAAATTTAGGAACGTGGCAGTGGTACTTGGGGGCCATTTTGAAAAGGCAATGAATGAGTTAAGAAGTAGTGAAAATAGCCAATCTAAAAGCTCACGTTGTGAGCTTGTAGATCTGCTGTTTTCACTAGTTTGGGTCCCGGGCAAATGTCTAATTTCTCTTTTGGGTCATGAGCTACTGTACTGGAGGGTGGAGACCCCCACTCTGTTCCACGGATAAAATGTATATTGTGAAAATAGCAGATCCATAGCAATGTAGTTATTATTTAGTCACAGACTCTTGTTAATACTTTTTATTGGTTCAATATTTATTAAAAAAAACACACACACTTCCACTTTCAAAAAGTAGCAAAAATAGCCGATCCGCAAGCACACAACAGGAGGACACGTCACAGGTGCCGGCAGGACACGTCCCAAAAACAAACACCTGATTGTCAGCCACACATGCTGCACGACAGCCTGACTGGAGGACAGTGTGACAGGGGCCTTAACGACTTCAGGACAGCTGGACACACAGTAGTAAGTGAGAGAGAGTGAAAGAGAGAGAGAGAGAGTGAGTGAGTGAGTGAGTGAGTGAGTGAGTGAGTGAGTGAGTGAGTGAGTCAAACAGTGTATGGCATAGAGCAGTGTTTCTCAACCTTTTCAGGCCACGACCCCCAAAATAATCATATTTTAACTGGGGACCCCTGACCCTGACGAGCACCAAGAGTTGAGGCAATACATCTAACATATAATTTTCTGAATGTCTGAGTGAGTGTCTGTCTGTCTGAGTGTCTGAGTGTCTGTCACAGCGTTTCTCCTCAATGGCTGGAGCAATTGATCTGAAATCGCATCACCATAAGCATATGAACACACCTGACATAACTGTGAAGCCCGTTTGTCACTTTCACAAATCATATGCTGTATATTAGCATTTTTATGGTGTATCTACTATCTATTCTGCATCTAGCATGAGGCTTATCTATTCTGCATCTAGCATGAGGCAACATGTTTAACCAGCTGTGTGTGTGTGTGTGTGTGTGTGTGTGTGTGTGTGTGTGTGTGTGTGTGTGTGTGTGTGTGTGTGTGTGTGTGTGTGTGTGTGCGCGTGCGCACACGCGGGTGGGGGGGGTTGTCTGGCCCCGTTATAGATGTTGTCCAAAAATCATGCAGATCGGTACACAGTATCTCTGTAGCCATTAAACGAAACGGGTATTTCTTACATTGATGCTCCTACATATTATCATGTAAGCACCAGTTAAAGTTACTTTCCATCCCTCATATACTGTGTGCACAGTGCACACCCCATAACCCACACACTGCACATCATTTCAGAGCTCATATCTTTGAACGGGTAAGGGCTAGTTTTGTATAACACGGTTTCTATTGTGAAAATAGCAGATCAACATGCTCACAACGCCTCGCAACGTTATGAGCATGTAGTTCCGCTATTTTCACAATTTCTGCCTCTAATATTTGACAATTTGGCAAGTATTAAAAAGTCCTTAAATTGTCACTTTAGAAATGTCCATGGTGGTTTGTTTACTGTTGAGTGAGAAAACAATGTTGCACATTAAGTTAATCATCTGGGGACCCCCCAAAATAATTTGGGGACCCCCCAAAATAATTTGGAGTCCGACCCACAGGTTGAGAACAACTGGCATAGAGGAGTGTGTGTGTGTGTGTGTGTGTGTGGGGGGGGGGGGGGGGCAGAACCAATGCAGACCAGTAAAGAGCACACAGCTGTCATACAGAACCCCCCCCCCCCTCCCTCCCTCCCTCTCAGAGGTTATTAACCAAAGCCTTCCAGAACATAGACATAGAAAGGTCCTCCTTCAGCTCTGGGGCATACTGTATGCTTCGAGGGACCAAGGGAATCTGTGTGCATCGCTTCACACATACGGACGTTGCTAGGCCAATCAGACGCAGGTGGGGGCGGGTCTTTACGTACGCAGCCTGTAAGAACAGCTGAGCCGCGCAACATCGGAACTGGCTCTGTTGAATTGAATTGTAGTCCTTGGATAAGTCCCGGAAAAGACTCGTTGTGATTGGCCAGTAGCCAGTAGTCCCTTGACTGGCAGTGAGCAGTCCCTTGGTTTTTCCAGGAAGTCCGGACTACAATAAGTTGCACGTCGCTCCAATGAACTGCACAGGCGAACGAGGCATCTAGCTTTTTATATCTGTGTTCCAGAACACACAGAACCTTCCAGAACACACAGAACCTTCCAGAACACACAGAACCTTTCAGAACACACAGAACCTTCCAGAACACACAGAACCTTCCAGAACACACAGAACCTTCCAGAACACACAGAACCACCGTAGAACAGTGATCGCCTGCCATCACTGTCCGTGACTCAGTTACTTCATGTGTATGAGCACAGAATCTATCTACTGTATCTTCTATCTATCTAAAAGGAGAGAGAGGAGAGAGAGAGCAAAGAACTCAGTAGCAACAGTTGCGAAAATCGGAAAAAATCAACCCTGATCCGAAAATAAATACGAAACGGGCGGCGGTGTGCAACCGTGATTGACATAACGTGAGGTTGATTTTTTTATTCACGCCCTCCGAAATTCACTTCGATATTCGGCCCGAACAACGCAGCAGTGTGCAAAGACCTTTAGTCTGGGTACGACCAAGTGAAATCTATATAGACATAGTGTACTCTGAGAGTCAGACTTACATTTTGTTAAGGTCTATGTTTGGAGAAAAAGAAAACATACTATACAGCATGTTCTTACTCTTTGGATAAATTAGTACTTTTTCAGAGTTCGTTGATGCTTCTTTTCCATATGATTTAAATAAGAGGGTGATTTGTTTATTTCCTTTCTAAAGCCCTAACCACACCAATGACTTGTCATGCAACACCTTGCAACAAATCAGTTTTAACAGTTTGCCAGCCGAAATAGAATGGTTGTTGGTAGATTAGCCGTGAAATTTCTATTATTATATTATGATCTGAACCGCATTCATTTTACCAGACATCCAGCGCTATATCACGTGGTCTTCATCCCCCATTATCATACCGCGATCCCCCGTTGTTTTACTCACCACAGTTCCCTGTGAAATTCTCAATCTGCATTGGCTTAGAGTGGGGGATTCGGCCGACGCATCGTGTCCCCGTGCGTTTCGCGTGCGCGATCCGTTCACGTAAATGTCGCCTCAAATAATCCATGTGTGACTCAAGAGTATAAATAAAAAGTTTTGCTCGCATAGCCCGCAGCACTGCTGCTGTAGAAGCACTGGTGTATAAACAGTAAACGGACGGATTTTTGGATAAAAATCATTTATTTCGGTTTTAATGACCCAGTACGGTAAAAGACGGCGCGGCTGAGACACCCTTGCTCAGATGTCCGGTATATTCCGGTTTTAGTATTAAGGGGCTCCCCGTGGCTTGGAAAGGGTTAAGGTCAACTGCACTAATGCAAGTCCTTGCAGCTGCCCTTGGGGATCATGGTTCAGAGTAGTTGCAAGGTGAATCGTTGGTGTGGTTTTGGCTTAAGATTCCACTATACGGGAATTCCAATAGAAAAAAATAACTCAGTGACCCAGGGTCATAGCTCCCTCTAGTGGCAGTGATGTCAGCCTTCAGGGGCTCTATTGCCTTTCAAAAGATCCTAGGAACAATGTCTCAACACGACACCAGCAGTGGTAAAATAATCCCTGAAGGGGCAGAGTAAAATGTATATCTGTTCATTCTTTTTTCTTACCATTTTGTAATTTTTCACCCAATGCCAATTTCCTAAGATGTAATCCTGGGTGCTACTCGCAATCTGCCAAACTGAGCCCCGAACGGAGCTCATCAGTGCATGAGGAGTGAGCGGGCCGCTTCTCATCACCTGACAGGGGGAGCATCCCCGGTTGGACGAAGCGCGTGGAAGGAACACGTTATTCGAACCAGTTCCTTTTTCCTCCATCAGGCTGACCAGGGGAGGCATTATAGAGACCAGGCTTACTGCATGTTTCATTTTGTGAGGGTACCTACACTAGGGGACAGGGGAGAACATGAAAACTCCACACAGAAAGGCCCTTTGGCCAACCCCACCTAGGGCGTGGGCGCTGATGAGGAGGAGAGAACATGCCCCCCAGCGACCACAGCATCGCCGGGAATCAAAGCCAGGAGAGTGTAAAATGAAACCAAATGGACCCGCAGAGTTAAATTATTGTTAAAAATATGCATTACTTAATTTACAATTCTACACAATTAGAGATTGTAGAAGAATTGATATTCTTTATGAACGCGTGCCTATGGTACTGTACCAACATCAATACAGCATGGAATTGAGGACAACACTTTATCCGAAGGTAACACAATATTCTAAGGTTTGCCTCTGAGAGGCTAAATGTCATCAAATGGTGGTCTGTGGCTCAGATGCTGAATAAATAATGGACCTTGGTATGAAATAGCTTGAGCTGTAGAGTGATCAGGGTTGCCATGGTTGTGTCTCACCTGTGCAAACAGCTCGGTCAGGGTGTTGTCATCTGGGAAGTGGTGGATGTGTGTGGAGTAGAAGTGTTGCAGCGCTGCGATGTCTGTCTGGTTCATCTCCTCCTTCTCACTGTCCAGCTTGTCCAGGTCTGAAACACACACACATGTACCTGACTGTCTGACTACTGAGAGACACAGCAATGTACCTGCCTGTCTGACTACTGAGAGACTCAGCAATGTACCTGACTGTCTGACTACTGAGAGAGACAGCAATGTACCTGACTGTCTGACTACTGAGAGACTCAGCAATGTACCTGACTGTCTGACTACTGAGAGAGACAGCAATGTACCTGACTGTCTGACTACTGAGAGACAGCAATGTACCTGACTGTCTGACTACTGAGAGACAGCAATGTACCTGACTGTCTGACTACTGAGAGACACAGCAATGTACCTGACTGTCTGACTACTGAGAGACAGCAATGTACCTGACTGTCTGACTACTGAGAGACACAGCAATGTACCTGACTGTCTGACTACTGAGAGACTCAGCAATGTACCTGACTGTCTGACTACTGAGAGACAGCAATGTACCTGACTGTCTGACTACTGAGAGACACAGCAATGTACCTGACTGTCTGACTACTGAGAGACAGCAATGTACCTGACTGTCTGACTACTGAGAGACACAGCAATGTACCTGACTGTCTGACTACTGAGAGACAGCAATGTACCTGACTGTCTGACTACTGAGAGACAGCAATGTACCTGACTGTCTGACTACTGAGAGACACAGCAATGTACCTGACTGTCTGACTACTGAGAGACACAGCAATGTACCTGACTGTCTGACTACTGAGAGACACAGCAATGTACCTGACTGTCTGACTACTGAGAGACAGCAATGTACCTGACTGTCTGACTACTGAGAGACAGCAATGTACCTGACTGTCTGACTACTGAGAGACAGCAATGTACCTGACTGTCTGACTACTGAGAGACACAGCAATGTACCTGACTGTCTGACTACTGAGAGACACAGCAATGTACCTGACTGTCTGACTACTGAGAGACACAGCAATGTACCTGACTGTCTGACTACTGAGAGACAGCAATGTACCTGACTGTCTGACTACTGAGAGACAGCAATGTACCTGACTGTCTGACTACTGAGAGACACAGCAATGTACCTGACTGTCTGACTACTGAGAGACACAGCAATGTACCTGACTGTCTGACTACTGAGAGACAGCAATGTACCTGACTGTCTGACTACTGAGAGACAGCAATGTACCTGACTGTCTGACTACTGAGAGACACAGCAATGTACCTGACTGTCTGACTACTGAGAGACACAGCAATGTACCTGACTGTCTGACTACTGAGAGACACAGCAATGTACCTGACTGTCTGACTACTGAGAGACACAGCAATGTACCTGACTGTCTGACTACTGAGAGACAGCAATGTACCTGACTGTCTGACTACTGAGAGACAGCAATGTACCTGACTGTCTGACTACTGAGAGACTCAGCAATGTACCTGACTGTCTGACTACTGAGACTCAGCAATGTACCTGACTGTCTGACTACTGAGAGACACAGCAATGTACCTGACTGTCTGACTACTGAGAGACACAGCAATGTACCTGACTGTCTGACTACTGAGAGACACAGCAATGTACCTGACTGTCTGACTACTGAGAGACTCAGCAATGTACCTGACTGTCTGACTACTGAGAGACTCAGCAATGTACCTGACTGTCTGACTACTGAGAGACTCAGCAATGTACCTGACTGTCTGACTACTGAGAGACTCAGACATGTACCTGACTGTCTGACTGGCTCACACTAAAGGTCCCCAAAGCAAACACTGAACTAGGGAAGACAGCCTTTTGCTTTAATGCCCCAACCACCAAGATAATTATGTACAGTGCGCTTCCCCCCCGTGTTTACAAATTCTTCAACCCACAATGCCACATGTTTTGGGTCATTTCCTGCATTTGACACGGATTGCATTCACACCATCAGAGAACCGCTTGTTGTAAGCGAAGCGAGACCACCATTTTTTTTTTTCTGTTTTAACCTTCGCCTCTGAACCTTTTGCAAACTGTTAATAAAGTATTCAATCAATCAATCATCAATCAAAATGTACTGTCCCGACTTATCCAGGTCTGCAACGCACACAATACTACAGCAATATTACTGGCAATGTACTGTCAAGTAACAGATGGAATTTGTCATTTGTCATACATGCATTCACCCACACAGCCCACGCAGTACGTGAAGTGCGCACACACACACACACACACACACACACACACACACACGTAACCGAGAATACGAAAACATAATTAAACACACTCACACGCACAAACACACACACAGTGGTATACTTACGAGCCTCAAATTCCGATAGGAGCAGCAGTCTTTCTGAAGGATCGCGTTCTGTTGTGACTTTCTGGAAAACACACACACACACACACACACACACACACACACACACACACACACACACACACACACACACACACACACACACACACACACACACACACACACACACACACACACACACACACACACACACACACACACACACAAAACAGGGTATTTAGACGAGCACAAACACACGCGCAAAATAGAACCTCAAAATAAAGGAATTCATTGAATTGTTTTCTCTTGCTGACGGTGACATACTCTATCTATACTAGTCTCGGTCTTGGTTAAGAATGTCTTGTCTTCTTCTGGTCAAATGTAACTGTACCTAGAATTATTATTAATTATTAATAATTATTAAGTCCAAATTATTTTGGCTGCAATAATAAGCCAGTACATAACAGCCGGCTAAAGTTTGCAGAATATCGACGTTAGGATTCAAGTGGTTAATATAAAAAAGGAGAAAACATTTTCTAACTCACAAAGATTTGGAGGACCCCCTGTAGTAACTCTGAGGACCCCCATAGGGGTCCCGGACCCCCTGTTGAAGACCCATGCTCTATACCAGCAGTTCAAACTTTTCTGTGCCAAGAAGTATACGGTTAAATAGCTTGTACTATCAAGCTGTCTACTACTGTCCCATCTATGCTTCTAATCTTGGATCAGATCTGGGGCGTTCAGGCAGGCAGGCAGAGAGGTTCAGGAGGCCATGCGGCCGTTTGGGAAGTTGCCTGGTCCAGTTAACCACATGAACCCTAGCCTAGCATCCCTATCCAGGGCATGACATAATAGGCCAACATTCACTTCCAAACGTCTGATTTTACAAGGTCAGCGAAGAGATTTGGTGTCGAGGGGGAAAAAAGAAGGGGCCGAGGATGGAGCTCTGGGGGACGACCTCAGTCAACAAAGTGTACAGATCCATCTAAAAAATGAAATAAGATGCCATAGCACCCCAAATCATAACTTGACTGCAGAAACTTCCCACTGGACTTAAAGCAACTCTGACTTCAGAAGGTTGGCATTTCTCTATTATAAATCCTTGTTTTGAGTGGTCTCGTGTAATATTGTAATATTTAGAAATAAGGACTTTTTATATTCTGTATGCCAAAAAAAATAAAAAATCTTAACAAAAAAAGTTTGGAATAATTCACTGCATGTGCAATGTACCTAGAACATATTAAAGTTTCAAAAAATATATTAAAGTTTTAAGAAAACTTACTTTTACACAATCTAATTTTTCGAGATGTATCTGTATAGGGTTTGCCCAGGCCACGGCCAACAGCAATATAATAGTGTTGAATGCTTGCATACAATGATAATAAAAGGGATTCTGATGCCACTTTAATAAATCCATACCGTCCGCCACAGCCTAGTTGATAGTTGTTTTATTTTCTCATGGTAAACTGCGACCGAAGGTCACAGTCACATTTTACGGCCTATGTTTGCCGCTCTGACATCATGCTCTGATGTCACTGTGATGTCCGGGCACATCTTGTCCACGTATCCGTGTATCTATGAAGGTCACGCCTGACACTGTGGTTCCCTTGACACATCACTGTGACATCACCTATATAAAAGTCCATATATGGGTATTCCACAGAATCCCTTTCATGCCCATATATGAAGATCCCTGATGTCATCGATATACTGTATATCACTGGCCAGATGGTCAAGGCATGGCCCATATCTGTGTGGCTGGTTCAGATAGGGATCTCCATGTATGGGCATAAAAGGGATGTACTATAAAGTACATGGATCTCCATATATGGGTAACTGGTCCGATATACATCACTGGCCAGATGGCCAAGGAATTAAGGCAAGGTCGCATGTCACCCTGAGGCATCTTACTAGTTATATATTCTTACTTGTTTCATGATGATTCTGGCCACCAGGCGGACTGTCTCCGATGGACACCAGTTTTCTCCATAAGAGCACATCGCTGCACACTCCATTTTATGCATGGACCAGTCACCTTTCTACACACACACACACACACACACACACACACACACACACACACACACACACACACACACACACACACACACACACACACACACACACACACACACACACACACACACACACACACACACACACACACACACACACACACAGTAAAGCAGAGAGGACAGTAAATATTATTATTGCTCATGGCAGAAGCACACAAATGAGCTTGTAGATCTGCTATTTTTGGCTAATGGGATGCTAGGGTTCAAGTGGTTAATGTAAACTAAAGTTCCTATCACACAAAAAGGTTGGGTGCCCCCTCCCTGTAGTAACTCTGGTCTAATCTCCTTTTGCAGAGTAAAAAAGAGTTTTGTCCTCTAAGAAGCTTGTTGGGTTTGGCATTAAAGGACAACTTTAGTTTTTTACAACAAGGGTTCATATTTTAGATTGTAATTAAAGAATATAAAAGATGAGTGTTAAAATTATTTCATCTACTTCTTTCTATTGTTTTAGAGATTCTTATTTCAGTGGTTGGGGGCATGCGTACAAGTGGCTGAATATGTCATTTTACACAGAATAAGCCCATTCCCAAGATACAACGCAACCTTTCATGGTTGGATGTGACTTATGGGGGCTAGAAGTGTTACTGTAAATAGCAATAAAGAAACTGCTGGCTTATTGTGTCTAAAAATACATATTTAGCCACTTGTACGCATGCCCCACATTTTAGCGCGGTAAACGCGATAAAACAATAGAACAAAGCAATTAAAACATTTTAACACTATTTTTTTTCTTTTCTCTAATTACAATCTAAAATATGAACCCTTGTTGTAAAAACCCAAAGTTGTCCATTAAGCCCTGCCCCACGTGATTTAGGAGGGGTCCCCACTCCCCACTCCCCAGTTGACAGTGAAGTGACAATTTAAAGAATTTTAAGACATTTTGAATACCTAAAAAAAAGTACTCAACAAACTATACTATAAAAATCAGGTCAAACATTGGCCAACTTGTCAAATAATATTAAGAAAGAGTCGAAGATTGTGAAAACACCACGATCTACAAGTTCACAATATCACAATATTTATCTGTGGAACTGAGTCAAACTAAATGTAATGCCTCAGCTCCTACAATCCAAGAGCTTATCAGGGTGGGGGTTCCCCAGTTCAAATATGATTCTTCTGGGGGGTCGCGTCCTGAAAAGGTTGAAAACCTAAGAGACGTAAAAGGTTTGACATAACGCGAGTAGGTTGAGCTGGTGGAGACACATTGTGAATGTGAACTGGTAGATGAAACATTTTAGCTTTTTTTGGTAATTCTTCAAAAGTGCCTAAAATATCAAACAAATTGTGAGGCCAGGTGTATGACAATGATAGAGGAGGAAAAACAACCTGTCTACACACATGAAATACATGCATCATAACACGTGTCGTGTATGTTTACAGAAACAAGACACGCACACACGCGCGCACGAGCACACACACACACACACACACACACACACACACACACACACACACACACACACACACACACACACACACACACACACACACACACACACACACACACACACACACACACACACACACACACACACACACACACACACACACACACACACAGACAGACAGACAGACAGACAGACAGACAGACAGACAGACAGACAGACAGACACACACACACACGCTTACCTGACATTCCACATTGCAGTAATAGGCCTGTTTACATTTACCACACTTAGAGAGACCTTCTTTCCTGAAAACACATGAGAAGACACCTGTTAGAATAAAACACACCTCAGCCAGCTGAAAACAATAACATGTAATGTTTCACAGAGTTCGTATTTATATTACAGCAAGACACATAATGACTGACAACTGACAAGTGTGCTAAATCAGTAGAACACATTCTGAGTGGTGCTTGTGGAAGGGGAAAAGCTCCAACATCTGTCTTTGTCTGGGACGCAAAGTGTCTTGGCATCTTGGCACAAATCACTCAGCGCTTTACAGAGATTGTGCATTACATTCACCCATTCACACATTCACGCTGAATCATCCACCGATAGCGGAGGAAACCGTGCAAGGCACCAACCTGCTCATGGGGAGCAACTAGGGGTTCAGAGTCTTGCTCAAAGGACTCTTCCACACTCTGGGGGAGCCCGGGATCGAACTGGGAACCCTCAGGGAACCCTCCGTGTTCTAATGACGGACGGTTTCTCTACCCCTGAGCCATTGCCGCTCAAAAGTTTGTTTTACGCCCACTAAATGTCCAGGCTCTGAAGCGTGGCCTACATCTTGGCACAAATCGTTCAAAGTTTGTTGTACGCCCAGGCTCACACTGGCCAAGCTTCACTGGACACTTAACTCATAAATAGCACTGCTCACTTCACACTAGGTGTGATTGTTTAATAACAATTTATTGACAGAAAGTAGCTCATAACAAGTCTACGATGGATTTTAAAAACTTGACAGATACAAAGAGGATAAACCTGCAATCTTGGCGAGTTTAGTGTTCAGTGTTCAATCAGATCAGACTTTCTTTTCTGTTTGGATGTGCTGTATGGGCTGTCAAGGGTCTGTATTGCAACTGTAGATGCCAGATAGCATTATAGCGTCTAAGTCGCTTGCGGTTAGGATTGCTCTGCAATGGGTGTGTGAGTGTGAGAATGTAATGCACATTGTTGTAAAATACTTTGATAAAAGGCGCTATAAGAAAGCACCGTTTACTATTTTTCACATCAAGGATTTCCAATGTAACACACACACACGCACACACACACACACACACACACACACACACACACACACACACACACACACACACACACACACACACACACACACACACACACACACACACACACACACACACACACACACACACACACAACCTCATTGTCCAAAACTGTTACTCTTTCAGGATTCAAAAGTAGCAGATCTATAAGGTTAAAAGTTAAAACATGTCGCTAAGAGGTTTTGACCCGACAGCAATTTGGAAGTACACAACAATGAAATGATTTGGTCTTGTAACATTGTAGCAAAAATAAAAAATAAAACAACAACAAAGAAAGTAGAAGAAGAGAGAAGAAATCTAAATGTAAATATATGTGTAGGGTAATCCCAGGCAGCACACTGCAGAGCGAGGTGCTTTTCAAGGTGCAGGGCACATGGGGTCCTCACTCCTACTTTCTAAGGCAGCAGCACCCATGTGGTACATGTATTTATAGCCGCCTAACCTTTCACTGGACCTGGCTGACAGTTTCACCACCACCACCACCACGCTACGCTAGCTGTAGCCAAGGTACGGTACCTATGTACCTCTATCCAACTCACTGTGGAGTCAACTGATATAACCAGTTATAGTTTAGCTTTACATCTCATCATAGCCTTCACCACAACAACCTAGCCTTCTCAAAACAGCCACTGCAGTGCCAACCTGCTTCCTCCCCCAAAAAGGGGAGAAAACATTGCAGGAGATGAATTGAGACCATCCTTTTTGCTAAACTCTCTCTCTGCATAGACAAAACATGAAAATGAATATAATAAAGTGTTATAACAATTTAGGCTTTTAGCAGATGCTCTTCAATCAGAGCGACTTACAGTAAAGAAAAAAAAGAAAAAGGTAAACACAAGGTAATACTGTACATCAAATGCTTGTGACAGTGAATTATTGCCTCACTGATCTAGAATCAGAGGTGAACCAAGAACCTATAGCATCAGTCTAAACCAGGGGTGCCCACACTTTTTTGACTTGAGGGCTGCTTTTAGAATGACCAGCTCAACATGGTCTAACCACCCCAAAGAAAAAAATTACCTGAGGGGGCTTTGGAATAGCGACACTGCAGCATTACATAGGACAAACTCACTGACTTGAAATGGGAAATAGTGGGGGGAAAAAGTCTTCATCCCATTCTGTATGGAAGTGGTAGGTTTTCAGGTTCTTTGTAATGCTAGTAACTCTTGAAAACAAATCATTGCATTGAGGGGTTTGTGAAGGGAGCTGACAAGCCCTTCTTGGTGTCAATCAAGCCACCTTAATTCAAGAGACATCAACAAGAGGGGTTTTACCTACCTGCACATCCTTTGTGATCTACTGGTAGATTTAATACGATCTAACTTTTGGGCACCCCTGGTCTAAACAATAGAATATAAACAAATGAACAGGGCACCTGTCTGAATAACATGCTGATCTAAATTTCATTTTAATTTAAACCTTTGCATTAAGACTGCATGGTCGTTCATGTTCATGCATAGAATAATAAGAAGAATATGAATATGAATATGAATATGAATAATGTTTACCTGGTAAACAGCCACAGTGATAGAATAATAATATGAATATGAATAATGTTTACCTGGTGAAACAGTAGTCGCAGTGAGCTGCTCTCTCATTGACCGTCAGCACATAGCTGTAGGCCGGGCAGCTGAACACCAGCTCCCCCACGGAGAAGTGTGTCGTCGCCCGCAGCCCTCTGTTCTTCCCCGGGCTCAGGAAGCGCTCCGTCCCCTCGATGCCCGCGGAGCTCTTCATTCTGACAGGCTTATAGAACCAGGGTTTTAATAGGGGAGATAACTACGGTTTGTAGCGGTAGAATGCTCTGTTCCTGTTGCTATGCTGCTGTGTGTCTCAGACGCTGTATGTACATGTTATAATAATGTAAATACCGTAAATGTATGAATGTCAGGAGGCTGCTCTGCTGGCTTCAATGAGCGCAATGCTGTCTATGTGAAACTAGCGAATATAAGCTGGCAAATATAAGACGAACTCTTCAGAATAAGAGTACCCCTGAGGCAATTGATTTTTTTTAAACAATGAATTTTCCCATGATATGCATATTCAAAATATAGATTAAGTATTTACACGAACATACACAATGCTAATTTTGGTAAAAAAAAAAAAAAAAAGTTTTAATAATAATAATAATAATAATAAAACAATTATAAATGGATAAATGCTGTTCACTGGAGTGCATGCTGGCCTTTACAAATTGGACTCTGGACAGTAGACGGTTCTTTGCATCAGCAGTTTGAACACATGCACGGTTCGGGGAGACCTCATCTTCCACACCACACTCTCCGCTATACCAAAGAGGTGTAAAAAAGCTATTTGCTGGCCATTCAGCACGGCCAGATATACAAAAAGTCCCATTTTCAGACTCTAGTGGGCGCTGGACGGGAGGCGGCTCTTTGCGTCGGCACTTTGAACACACGCACGCGTTCGGGGAGACCTCCTCTATCACACCACACTCTCCGCTAAGCAGGAGAGGCGTAAAATCCATTTCTGTTGGCTTTCCAGTGCAGCCACTCGCTCAAAAAGTGACATTTTCAGACATTTTCAGACTCTAGTTGGCGCTGGAGAGCAGACGGCTCTTTGCGTCGGCACTTTGAACACATGCATGCGTTCGGGTTGACCTCCTCTATCACACCACACTCTCACCTAAGCAGGAGAGGCGTAAAATCAATTTCTGTTGGCTTTCCAGTGCAGCCATTCGCTCAAAAAGTGCAGTTTTTACTTGGCAAAGGCAAACAGCTGGGAGTAGAGATAATAATGTGGGAATGAGAAAGTGAGTATTTATAAATGGAAATTAAAACGACTTGCAAAAAATGTTTCATGTGTTTTTTTGTCCTATCTTGGAATACTCCTCTGGAGTTTGGGATTCAGGTAATTTAACAGTGTAAGTATGCATGAGAGTAGGGATATTAGATATTTTCTGGGAGTTTACAAATTTGCTCCTATATCTGCTTTAATGGTGACATGGGATGGATACCGTGTGAAGTTAGGTGGAAGATTAATGATAAACCTGTGGAACAGAATGCTTGACCTGCCAGATGACAGAATGGCAAGTAGGATTTTCAGGTGGGATATTTTAATAATAGGAGGGTCACTCCTATTAAAATGTGTATGAATGTGAAAAATGTGTTGTGTGTGATCTATCTATGAGCCAGTGATCTCTGTGTGCACTGTTATGCTTGAGAATATTGCCACTTTGTATTGAATCAGGACGGTAAACTTGAACAGAATTAAATCAAAGACTATGTGGCTAGTGGAGGATGAGACTCACTTTCTATTGTACTGCCCATTTTATCATGATTTAAGAAAACACTCGACATTTTCTGACATCTGGCTGCACTGGACGGCCCGCCACACCTTTTTAGAGACCTTTCCGGCTTGGCTTAGAGAATAAAAGAATACAGATAAGGTCCAAACTCCTGAGGAGTAATCCAAGATGGGACAAACACATGAAACAGGTTAAGATTTTCCTTTTAATTTCCTGACATCAATAAATACTCACTTTCTCATTCGCACATGTTAACCCTACTACCAGCTGTTTGCCTTTGCCTTTGCCAAGTAAAAATGGCACTTTTTGTGCATCTGGCTGCACTGGAAAGCCAACAGCACTTTATCTTACACCTCTCCCGCTTAGCGGAGAGTGCGGTGTAACAGAGGAGGTCTCCCCGCACGCGTGCATATGTCCAAAGTGGCGACACAAAGAGCCTTCTGCTCTCCAGCGCCAACTAGAGTGTGAAAATGTCTGAAAATGTCACTTTTTGAGCGAATGGCTGCACTGGAAAGTCAACAGAAATTTATTTTACACCTCTCCTGCTTAGCGGAGAGTGCGGTGTGGCAGTGGAGGTCTCCCCACACGTGTGTATGTGTCCAAAGTGGCGACACAAAGAGCCGTCTGCTCTCCAGCGCCAACTAGAGTCTGAAAATGTCACTTTTTGAGCAAATGGCTGCACTGGAAAGCCAACAGAAATTTATTTTACACCTCTCCCGCTTAGCAGAGAGTGCAGTGCGGCAGAGGCGATCTCCCCGCACGTGTGCATGTGTCCAAAGTGCAGACACAAAGAGACGACTGCTGTCCAGGGCCAAGTAGATTCTGAAAACGGCACTTTTTGTACTCCATTTTAATTTGAAAATAACAGATCTACAAGCTCACAATGCGTTGTGATGCAACACATTGTGAGCTTGTAGATCTGCTATTTTCTTATACATTTGAAAACTTGAAATGGGAATTCTGCACAATGAGTAGGCCTACTTTTACTTTTGATACTTTAAGTACATTTTAATGCCAATGCTTTTGTACTTTTACTGAAGTATATTTTGAATTCTGTGATTTTACTTGCAACAGAGTATTTTTATATAGCACTTTTATGGTGAGTTGTTACAGGTATATTTTCATTAATTACAGTAATATAGTAGCCTACCATACATTGCATCTGTCCTGTCAAAATAAACAGATAAACCCCTGCTCTAGCCTATGATAGCTGTTTTATGGGATTAGTTGAACGAATTGAATTGGAATGGAATTCATTTTGCAAAGTGGCCTTTAATAGCTCGCATTCCACGAATTTCAATCTGAAAGAACCTGGAAAATATGTTAGGACAATTAGAAGTACACTAGTAGAGACATACATCATACACTAATTCTTTTAAATACATTTGTGTCTTTTAAAAATACATTATTTACTGCACTTTTATTTTGAAGGCTGGAGCCTGGCTTATTGCTGCCCGCTCCCAGACCGGAAACGTTCTTCCTGCTCACTTCACGGAGCTGATGCTTCTTCTTCGCCTTCTTCTTCGATGATTTTTTTTTTCTTTTTTTCTTTTAGATGTGTTCTTCTTCGTGTCTGGCATTTCGCGAAGTTGCGTCCGACTCCAACGCACAGGGACGCCGCCTACTGGGCAGGAGGGGAATAACATGTGGCACTGTACAGTAGGCAGCAGTAGTTCAACCATGAGTTCACCATGGAGTTGACTAGTCTAGTACATTGATCAATGACTATTATTATTTTTATGTAATAAAATAAAATAGATTCTGTCTAAAATATAGGCTAGACAGAATCTATCCGGTTGAAATTACGTTAAAAAAACATTCTGCTATTGCTCAGTGAGGTGGTTATCAAACTTTTTTTACACCAAAGACCCCAAAATGTATATTAATTTGGCAGCAGACCCATCATCTGAAAAGGTTTTGTGCACACACACACACACACACACACACACACACACACACACACACACACACACACACACACACACACACACACACACATACACCCCCCACGCACGCACGCACGCACGCACGCACGCACGCACGCGCACACACACACACACACACACACACACACACACACACACACACACACACACACACACACACACACACACACACACACACACACACACACACACACACACACACACACACACACACACCAGGGCTGACAACCCTCCTGGATCCAGCAGGTGTCTCCTGGATTTTTCCTGGATTTGGTATCAAACTCCCAGAATTCACCAGAACACTGGTAATCACATCTATTTTGTTAAAAGACCCCCAGAGACCTCGCTTGTGGGGTGGGATCTCTGCATGCAATCATACAGAGATATTCACTAAATTAATGGTTGGTTACTTTTAAAGCTGGGTCTTACATTGCCTCAGTAGTAAAGCAATGCTAGTAAAGCAAGCCTGATAAAAGTATCAAACACGCAAAATTCAACAGAACACAGGAAAATACATTACACTTGGACATCCTCATAATCCTCATTCCTCAAGCCCCTGGCCACCAGCCTGGCCTAAGCTGCAACATATAAAGACAATGAGCTGACACTTATAGCCCAGATGTAGGCCTATAATGTCTTGAAGTAATGGTTGGTATTTTACTTTACTATAGATTATTGAGATGCTACATTAACTATTTGTTGCTGTTTTGAGGACAAGTCTCTCTCACAACAACTGTGGATGGCGTGACCGCAGTCCTACTTTGGACATTTGGTTATTAACACACAACCACAACAACCTTTAAAGAGGTTGACAGGACATGTTTATTGAAATCCAGCATCTCAACATCTAATAAAGCTCAAGTTCTCAGGATGGCGGGGTGGGTTGGTTGGTGGAAGGAGGAGGTATATATCTCTTCAGTTACAGAGTCTCGGTTGAACTCTCTTCTTCTTCAGTTGCCAGCCATGACCTGGCTCACCCAGCTACTGAACTGGGCCACGCGGGAGTAGACACCAGGAACGTCGGGCTTGCAGCGGCTGCTGCCCCAGGACACAATGCCCACCAGCGTCCAGGCGTTGTCCTTCTGACACACCAGAGGACCACCGGAGTCCCCCTGAGACAAGGGACAAGGACAGGAGGACAGGACACCGTTAAACGACTGAAAAGCACAACCAGCACACCATTAAAGAATCAATCAATCATTTTCTTCACAAGCCTCAATACCATGGAAGGATAAACATGGCTATTAGAGCATAGCAGTGGTCGTGGTTTACTGGTGCCACTAAAACATCTCCCATTCATTTTCCCCATAGACTTTTACAAAGAATATTTATATAAATTATTTTAAGCCTATAGAATCAAGCCATCCAGGATGTCAGTGAATCATGACCATACAACCTTTGATCCTGAGAAGGAAGATTTTTGAATATTAAATTATTTGGGAAATTATAGGGAGCGCTCCGTTGTGTTCGCCTGGACCGCGCGGAGGTGCCGAGAGCTCACTCGTGTATAGGTTATACAGGTAATATAATAGGCCTACATGCGATGTTTCATAACATATAACACAAGAAATAATCACCAGTAAGACTCCCTAATCGGGAGATAAGCGACCGTCAGGTCGCAGCGTGATTTTAGGGCAAAATCTGTAGGAGCAGTGTCCAAAAATGTGTTTGAAATAAATCGGTCTAATGGTGGCGCTATATGGGACAGATCCATGTTGATGACATGGGTGTAGACATACTGTGTAGCGATTTGCGTGATTTTAGGGCAAAATCTGTAGGAGCAGTGTCCAAAAATGTGTTTTAAAAAATCGGCCTGAAGGTGGTGCTATATGGGACAGATCCATGTTGATGACATGAGTGTAGACATACTGTGTACCGATTTGCGTGATTTTAGGGCAAAAATTGTAGGAGCAGTGTCCAAAAATGTGTTTTGCAAGAATCGGCCTCATGGTGGCGCTAGAAGAGGGATGTGAGAATTGATGGGTGGAGGTTGTGGTTTGGCAGGCAAGGAGTGTGTGTGCACAATCTGGCATGGATCGGGGCAACGGTTGCGGAGATATGAGCAGGGGAAAAGTGTGACGTGTGAGTGACAGACTGACTGACTGACGGAGGGACGGACTGACAGCCGGTGGAGGTTTGGATAGTATAGGAGTGCAAGTAACTGCGACCTAACGGTCGCAATAATTAAAGACACTTCATAGTGAATTAGTGATTATAATAAATAGCCTATGTCATGATTGCTGTTATAACTAGATCAGATTGTGTTTATAATATAACGCTGGCGCGCCTCCGTCATCTCCACCGAAAACAAGCACTCCGCCCTTGTTCCATTGTTGGAACCGGGATGTTGTTTTGATACACACATTGGCTACAGGCCCTCACCATTACACACCCTCCCATTCTACCACACACACATGCACAGACTAGTGCACAGTGCACACGCATACACACACAGTGGTTCCCAAACTTTTGAGGTCGAGACCCGGAAGAGAGATTAGACAATGCCCGGGACCCAAACTAGTGAAAATGATTTACAAGCTCACAACGTGTCACTTCATGCCATGTTGAGAGCTTGTAAATCAACTATTTTCTCTGTTTGGGGGGGAGAGAAAATGATTGAAAATGTTCTTCTATAATGATGTTCCCAAAATAGGGATTTTGTATGGTTGCATACCAGGGACGTGCAGAGAGGGGCTGAAATTTCTAAAAGGGCCTTTTCTTTTGGTGGAAATATCGAAAATAGCAGACCTGCAAGCTCACAAAGCATCGCGCTGCGACGCGTTGTGAGCTTGGAAGTCGGCTATTTTCGGTGCGTGATACCACATACCACACATGAACTTAGCATTATCAAGTCAATACTGGAGATGTGGCTTAACGGCATAGATTTCTACAAAGAGAAGGCAATTCTTTCAACATTAGATGCTGCATTCAAGTTCAGGAGAGTTTGGACAAGGGAATTCCCTTGAATGCTGCATTCAGGTATGGCATGGAAAGAGGGCATTTGCATTTCTTTCACCATAGCAAAAACGGCATTCATGGTCTGGAGAGGGCACTTTTTACAGACAGATACAAGGGTAGGGGCTCAAGCCCCCTTTGATGTCTATGTGTGCACATGTCTGGTTGCATAGAATAAAAGGCTCATGTAAATTATAACACATGTCACATGTACAGTAGATGGACTTGCATTGAAATCAGATTAATCTGAAAAACAATTCAGAGTTGGGGACAATTATTATGCATAAAATAACTGAGTTTGAGGTTAAATGTGAACACCAGGAGTGGCCATTGCCATCCCCTGATGACCCAAGTGACACCCCTGAAACATTAAGTAAGTAAAATAAACAGTAAGTAAGACGACCTAAGGGCGAGAAGCGCTGAAACAACAGAGCCTTACAAAATATGTCCATATATGGTCATTCCCTGATATGGGCGTAATATTGACGACATCAGGGATCTCCATATATGGGCATAAAAGGGACGGAAATCAATTTGCTAGTGTGACTCACGTCGCGCCAGCCGCCAACCACATGGGTTGGCGTCATGGGACTGACACAATATGTCCATAAATGGGCATTCCCAAATATGGACTTAATATTGATGACATCAGGGATCTCCATAATATGGGTTGCTGTGACGCGACACTTGCACATGAATTCTGTCTTATATGGAGCGTGACATGAGGCGTGACTCACAGACGGACATGACCTGCAGGTTTTCATAACAACTAGACTAGGTGTGGTCTCACCATGCAGGAGGTAGCGCCCTCAGCTCCAGCACAGATCATGACATCAGAGATGTTGTTCCCCCAGAATCTCTTACAATCGATGTTTCCCAGCAGGGGAAGGGAGGTCTGCTGCAGCTTGTTGGGGCCGTCGTAGTCTGGACAGGGTTTCAGAAAAAGGGGCTTATTTAAAGTGCTGAAGGCAATACGGGTAGAGAAAATGGTTACGACTCAAGCAGTGATTCTCAACTACTTTAATTTCAAGAACCTCCAAAGCAGTGATTCTCAACTACTCCAGAACCTCCAATGGCATTTCTATCTCTGAGACCCCAATTTATATTGTAAAATCAATGTTAATTTAAAGGAGTAGTTCACCCACAAAATGCCTTTTCTTTTCCTATTGATTACTCATGCCATAGAGACTTGAGTCCATAATACTTTTTTGGAATTTGTCGCATTCCTAAGACAAAAATGTGATTATAGTAAATTTACCCTGATGGTTTCCCCATCCAGTACCATGCATTTGGGTCCCCATCCGGAATCAATGGGGGTAAATTTACTATGATCACATGTTTTTCTTTGGAATGTGACAAATACAAAAAATATATATTATTGAACTCAAGTCTCTATGGCATGAGTAATCAATAGAAAAAAAGGAATTTTGGGGGTGAACCTTTACACTCTGAGAGTGTACAATGGGTCCATTTGGTTACATTTGTACACTCTCAGAGTTGTTTCTTTGAGAACCAACCCACTGAGCACACGTCTAAAATTGGTCTAACACTGGTCTAGCAATGAACGTTTTTTAGACGTCTAAACCATTAGACTAGACTTTGATTAGACGTCTAACAGACGTCTATACTGTATGTGTTAGACCAATTTTAGATGTGTGCTCGGGGGAATGTTCTGAATCCAAAACATCCAACCAAACAGTTTTCTGAAGAAAAAAAAACTGACATTATTACAGAGATAGAGTAGAGAGATGGGAGGGTCCTTACCATCGTAGCTGGTCTGACCCCAGCCAGAGGTGGCGCAGATCATGCCAGGGTGGAAGGTGTTGTGTAGCTCGTCGTTCAGGGTGGGCAGGCAGACGGGCGACACGGTGCGGCCCAGGCGGGCGGGCGTGGACAGCCTGATCAGCTTGATGTCATAGTTGGTGGTTTTAGGGTTCCAGAAGGGGTGGTTGAAGATCTGGGGGGGGGGGGGGAAGACGGACAGCACAGCAGGGGTCATCAAAAGACAAATGTGTCCGAGGCAAATTCTATCTGCTATTTTTGAATATCCAGCGCAAAAATCTAAAATGACACAGATGCCTTCCCCATTTTCTTTTTTTTTTATCCCATCATTTTGTAACCCATTTTTCCTCCAGTGCCATTTCCAACCAGCTCCTTTCCCCTCCATCAGGCGTCCCGGCTGGCCAGGGGGAAGCAGTATAGAGGCCAGGATTACTGCATGTTTTTTTGTGTGGGTACCTACCCTATAGGAGACACAGGGAGAACATGCAAACTCCACACAGAAAGGCCATTTTGCCAACCCCACCTAGGGTATGGACGCTGATGACGCAGAGGAGAGAACACCCATTCACATCTTGTGCAAAAGAAACCTCTAATATCCCCATATTCTAACCTTTTTGTATATTATCGCCTCTACTTGATCACACGAAAGCATCAAAAGTAGCAGATCTTATTGGTCACCTTGGTAATCCTTATGGTCTGGATGTCTTCGGACTCGGACAGGAGGTCATGCTCTCCAATGATCACACGGTGGTGGGTCCTGAAACCAAACAAGACAATTACATTTACATTCATTCATGTGTGTTAATTAAACGTCTTACCTATTATTATTTACATCATTGTCATTGGTTTATAAGCAGGTATATGGATCCAATCTAGTCAAGTGATTTGTATGATGACCTGGATATTTGACAATTTTAAATATTTTTAAAAGATTCTACTATTTGAATGCATACAAATCTAAATTGGTCTTTTAAGCAGAAGCGTTCCTGAGAGGCAATTTACTGTACAGTGGCAATATTGTAGACTATGTCTAACTTAATACATCACAAGGTTTACAAGAAAAACAAAACTAAGACCATTACTATGTCAAAACAAACCAACATAACTAAAAATGGTCAAAACTCCAAACATTGGCCACATTTTCAAATACCTAAGGAAGATATAAACATTGTGAAAATAGCTGTGTTGCAAAGGTGTTGTGAGCTTGTAGATTATTTTCACAATGTGTATCTTGGAACCGAGTCGAGTTAATGATGAAGAAGAGAAGAGTCAGATACTAAAGCCTCTATCATAGTTCGAGGTGAAGAGGCTATCACATCGCTGTGGTGTAGTGTTCTAGTTATCACCTAGGCTTTATTATACATCTTTAGGTGATGGCTAGAAAACTACACCGCAGTGAGGTGGTGGCTCTTCACCTTGGACTATGATAGAGGCTTAACTGGACACTGCAGTGATTACATATAATGATGAAGAAGAGAAGAGTCAGATACTAACTGGACACTGCAGTGATTACATATAATGACGAAGAAGAGAAGAGTCAGCTACTAACTGGACACTGCAGTGGTTACATATAATGATGAAGAAGAGAAGAGTCAGATACTAACTGGACACTGCAGTGGTTACATATAATGATGGAGAAGAGTCAGATACTAACTGGACACTGCAGTGATTACATATAATGATGAAGAAGAGTCAGATACTAACTGGACACTGCAGTGATTACATATAACGATGAAGAGGAGAAGAGTCAGATACTAACTGGACACTGCAGTGATTACATATAATGATGAAGAAGAGAAGAGTCAGATACTAACTGGACACTGCAGTGATTACATATAATGACGAAGAAGAGAGGAGTCAGATACTAACTGGACACTGCAGTGATTACATATAATGATGAAGAAGAGTCAGATACTAACTGGACACTGCAGTGATTACATATAATGATGAAGAAGAGTCAGATACTAACTGGACACTGCAGTGATTACATATAATGATGAAGAGGAGAAGAGTCAGATACTAACTGGACACTGCAGTGATTACATATAATGATGAAGAAGAGAAGAGTCAGATACTAACTGGACACTGCAGTGGTTACATATAATGATGAAGAAGAGAAGAGTCAGATACTAACTGGCACTGCAGTGGTTACATATAATGATGGAGAAGAGTCAGATACTAACTGGACACTGCAGTGATTACATATAATGATGAAGAAGAGTCAGATACTAACTGGACACTGCAGTGATTACATATAACGATGAAGAGGAGAAGAGTCAGATACTAACTGGACACTGCAGTGATTACATATAATGATGAAGAAGAGAAGAGTCAGATACTAACTGGACACTGCAGTGATTACATATAATGATGAAGAAGAGAAGAGTCAGATACTAACTGGACACTGCAGTGGGCGGCGGTGACCACCCAGTTCTCGTTGACCAGGGAACCTCCGCAGAAGTGGAAGCCGTTGGAGTGCTGAGGAATAACATGGAGATGGTGAATTCATTATACATGTCCTTGGGCAAGACTCTGAACCCCTAGTTGCTCCCGGTGAGCAGGTTGGTGCCTTGCATGGTTTCCTCCGCCATCGGTGTATGAATGTGTGTGTGAATGGGTGAATGTAATGCACAATCTCTGTAAAGCGCCTTGGATAAAGGCGCCATATAAATGCACCATTTACCATTTATGTTAAAAACCCATTTAGACCTTAAGGGACGGGGCCCTCAATGCCCTCATTACTACTTCAGTCAGTCACCCAGTATCGCCAAAATAAAAGTCTGGGCTAGTCACCCAGTAACTACAGGGTTCTGATCGGGAAGCACCCAAATATAGGACAAAACATGGGAAGGTTCTCATTCTGCTCTGACACATGACCAACATGTGGAATGTCCTGATACCATCTATTAAAGGATGTATAAAGCTGGTTGCACACTGCTGCGTTTTTCGTTGCGAAATGCGTTTTTCAGGGCAAGGAGAGAGAAATAGATAGAGAGAGCAAGGGACAGAGTGGTGCGCGAAACGGGCGGCAGTGTGCAAACGTGATTGACATGATTTTTTTATTTGCGTGATCCGAAATTCACTCCGATATTCGGCCCGAAAAACGCAGCAGTGTGCAACCACCTTAACACTGGTTTCCTTCAAAATTGTCCTGGAAAAAGTCCCTGTCCCTGGAACAAAATATTTTGAGATGGGGGTCCGCAGTCAAATACATATTATAATTCTAGGGTCCTTGACATTAAGAACTTTGAGCACCACTGATAAAGAAACTGCGTTTTTCAGAAAACCATTGGGATTTAGAAGATTTTTTTTAGGTGCAGTATGTTTCAGGTCTTAACAGGTTAATGTGTGACTGCACCACATGCTGTTTTACATTTATCCTCGTTGTCGGGTGGAAACCTTGTAGCTCCAAAAACCATTTAAACAAGTGAAAACAGCCGATCTACAAGCACACAACTTGTAGATCTGCTGTTTTCACTAGTCTTGTGCGACAGTCTTTTTATGAAAAAACATATACATTTGAAACTTGGAGATACTTGGTTTCTGCCTGACAGTGACGTTATGCAGTATTAAATCAATCAATCAATCAATCAATCAATCAATCAATCTAAAGCCTGTCACTCACCTGCAGGGACACCTGCCAGGGCCAGCTGTGTGGCACGGCCTCCTCACCGTTGACGATACGGCCGAGGCCGGTCACCTTGGGGGGCACGGCGGGGGTCCCACAGCCTGCCAACCAGGGGTTAAACCGTTAGTCATACTCCTGGCTGTCACATATCCTCCTCGCTAGGCCTGTCACAATCATTACATAATCGTCTGATCGCAATTATTTGAGATAATCGCAATTCTTTTGCATAATAGTCCTAATCGTTTGAAAGATTTGAAAAATAGCAGAAATAGCAGAACTACAAGCTTACAACGGGTCACGAAGCTTGTAGATCTGCTATTTCAGTATGTATAACATTATTAAATATGTCAGTAATCTGCCCTGTGCAGTTTGTGAAAATGTACTTGAGTAAAATACAAAAGTGTTGCCATCAAAATGTATAAAGTACCAAAAGTAAAAGTAGGCTACTAGTTATGCACAAAGTACCATTTCAGGTTTTCAACCGTATCAAAAATGTGAAAATAGCAATGCGAGCTTTGTGAGCTTGGAGATCGGTTATTTTCAAATGGCTGAAATATAGGGTTGAAATGGTTAATGTATGTTTTGTAATAAGAATCTAAATCTACAAATTAACTCGTAACTAAAGTTTTCAGATACATGTAGTGGAGCAAAAGTAGGCCTACAATATTTGGATCCGAGTTGTAATGGAATAGAAGTAAATTGGAAATACTCCAGTAAAGTAAAAAATAAATAAATACCTCAAAATTGTACTTCGGGATATTCCACTTTCAAAAAAACTTTTTGTCATTGTATGGTCTAATCAGGCTTGTATGAACACCCTGAACAGTTTTTAATTTTCTTCATTCAGTATTTAGATATTTGATGTAAATGTTACGAGGCCCTCCAGGCCCAGGGCCTCTCCCCACACACACTCATTGTAACTTCAAACTCCATTTTAACCATGAAAGATTCATTAAAAACACACATTATTTTTTTCTGGTGACTCATACTACCCTACTAATACGTGAGCAGGCCGTGTTTTTTCCATAAAGCTTTTCATGTACTTTTAATAATTCTTTGGGAAAATGGAAAATATGTAATACAATAACATTTTATAAAAAATAAATCAAAAAACGTTATAGAAAAAACACGGCCTGCTCACATATTAGGAGGGTAGTATGAGTCACCAGAAAAAAATAATGGGTGTTTTTAATGAATCTATCATGGTTAAAATGGAGTTTGAAGTTACAATGAGTGTGTGTGGGGAGAGGCCCTGGGCCTGGAGGGCCTGGTAACATTTACGTCAAATATCTAAATACTGAATGAAGAAAATCAAAAACTGTTCAGGGTGTTCATACAAGCCTGATTAGACCATACAATGACAAAAAGTTTTTTGAAAGTGGAATATCCCTTTAAGTTACAGTACTCGAGAGGATGTACTTAGTTACTTTACACCACTGAACAAACCTCCATATTTGAAATATCTCTGAATGTAGTGACCGAGGGCTTCCATTACCGTAAGCGGTGCTGACAAAAGCCAGGCAGGAGACGATCCAGAGGAAAGCCATCGTGACGATGAGACACTCAAATCTGAACTCCATATTTATCACCCAAAAGCCTCTCTGTGTCCACCAATCACAGAGCAGGGTGGGTCCACCTCAGCTTAACCTTGAGGTTGGCATTGAGGTCGGCTGATTGGCTGGTGATGCAGGCCAGAGGCGTCAAATGGGTATGGCAAGGTGCCATAAAATGTACTTCTTAAAACAAATTCATCATTCCTGTTGCTAAGGTATGGCAACATGACTGTCATGTTGCCATACCTTAGCTTTTGTTAAACTGACGCCACTGAATTGCAGGCATTTCCATTTTTCCGCATCAGGTGTTTATCAGACTAAAACAATCTGCCAGTTCTCAGGCCTGCACTTGGATCAGCTTGGATGAAGATAGCGTGCTGTACAGTACACTACAGTAAGTACAGTAAGGAGATATGCTGTGAGAGCCCAAACATGCTTACTCAGTTATTGACATCTAACATCATAGCCTACATACAATCCCTTTTATGCCCATACATGGAGATCCCTGTTCTGTAGAACCAGCCACACAGATATGGGCTGTCTTGGCCATAATTTAGTCTGTTAGTGTGGTATGTGGCCGATGTTTCTGACATCACAGTGATGTCAGAGCAGGAAACCCATAGACTGTAATAAAAGTGTACACGTCCAGACGGAGTCAGCATGTGCCGTTTCACATACTAAACTGCGACCTTCGGTCGTAATAAGGACTGTAGGCATGCATCCTTTGTATCTACTGTACCTACTTTAGGCTAAGTATGTTTCCTATGTGACCTTAAGCATGAAACAGAGGTCACAGGGAGAAAATTCATACACCTTATTAATGATCAATAACTCATACATTATTTCACCATTCATTTATCATGAATTCATCATTAATTCCTTCCTTGTTCATTTATGAGGAAGTCACTAGATGACTATAACCAAAGCTAATATATCACTAGTTAAGGGCCATACATGGTGGGTTTGTAGATCTGCTTTTTCGAGCGGTGGTAAACCGCTCCATAGAGTGGCTGTGCGTGTGTCTGTAGCCTTTTTCCTCAGCGTTTTGCCATAGTAAAACGTGTGTGTGTTGCATAGCCTGTACATCCTAGACTTAAATCCTAGTCTGAAGACGTTATGCAAGCACGACCACCGCTCACTTCACATTGGGTGTGATTTTTATCTTTCCGGTGGCTTCTATGCCCAGGATGAGTGCTCATAGGCGGGTATGGTACTACCATTGGTAGTGGGGAGAGTCGCTCTCTGGTGATGCCCACCTAAAGCTAGTCCAAGTAGTGAGGGAAAATTAGCAGAGTGTTGGACCAATCTGGGAACTAAATGCTTTCCAATAGCTTTCTTCACAAATGTGTTCATAAAGGTGTCTACTATCACCTCTGAACTTTGTCAAACCCAACTTGACAAACTTTGTGGGAGCCAATCAAAGTCGGGGGTATCCCGAGGGCCTGGGATTAAAGGGGGGAAATAAAAAATGGCCAATATGAGCGTATGAGGTGTGTAATTAGGGTATGTTTGGGCTGCTGAATCCATTCCAACCATTGGTTTTCACCAATATTATCCAATCAGAAGTGAAACTCCAGAAAGATCATTTATCGGCTTCAATTGTTCCAGTTCTTATGTTTCTTCACTTCCGATTTCACCTGTTTATGATCTCTCTCTTGATTGGATGACAATGGTATGCTCACATTTACTGAAGAGCTGGAGAACAAACATAATATAGGACTATTTAGCACTTGTGTTAACAAAAATAATATCACTTTCAAGCCTTTTAATGCCTGTCGGTGCGTGTATACATGTACTCACTCCCTGAAGCAGCAGCACTTTGCGGCATTTCGTTCATATATAAATGCATTTATTTAAGTTAATCATTTGTCCTCATTCAAAGTTGAATTTCTTCCATTTCTATAAAACAGAACAGTTAGAAGTGCAGCGCTGTACAATCCAACAACAAAAAAACTATGAACTGAGGCCGAATACACTGTATATCTGTACAAATTGTACAAACACTCGACACTGACGGGTATATACAAACAATGTACACTTTTACATGTGATATCCCTCATGCCACAACCTCATTTTAATACCGTTTATCGTTTGCTTTTGTTTATGAATTCAGTTTTATTTCTGGCATAAAATGCTGATGGGACTTGGGTACTGCCTACACTCACAAGCTGAAAGAAGCTCCTTGCATGAATCAAACACCTTTCCATTAACAGAGGGACAGGCACATGCATACATAGACATCAAAGGGAGCTTGAGCCCTTGCCCTTTTACTCGTCTATAAAGTCTCCAGACCATGAATGCTATTTTCACTATGGTGAAAGAAATGCAAATGCCCCCCCCCCCCCTTTCCATGCCATACCTGAATGGCAGCATTCAAGATAATTGCCTTGTCCAAACTCTCCTGAACTTGAATGCAGCATCTTATGTTGAAAGAATTATCCTCCATGTGTAGAAATACAGTATTCACTTGATTATGCTACGTTTAGTGTGGTATCAAGCACCGAAAATAGCCGACCTCCAAGCTCACAACACGTCGCAGTGCAACACGTTGTGAGCTTGGAGGTCCTTTCACCAAAGGCCCTTTTAGAAGTTTCAGCCCTGCACGTCCCTGCAGATATTAGTTGTACCCTTACATCACCATCTACAATTTACTTGTAAATTGTAGATGGTGATGTAAAGTGATACGAAGCATTCCACTTGTTATAATCATAGTCTGTGGAAAACTGAGATGAAGCAATGCACGACTTTTCCCATCACTCATCAAATTCAATTCAATTCATCCCGGGTTCACTTTATTTGCTATAAAGATGTCAAGCCACTCAGATGCTTCCTCCCAAGCAGCTGGAATGGGATTGGGAACTTTTGATTTGCACGCTAGATAGTGTTTTCAAAATATGACATTTGGCTTTTTATTCATCCCGTCATCAAACACATCATCACTGCAAGGGTGGAAAACACCATAGGGCTGTCTCTTTATGTGTTTCTGGTAATATTATTGTCTGCTCATTTTCTATGTCTGTGACAAAAATTGAATTTTGACAGAAATGTCCACCACGAGCCAACATGGCCATGACCCCTGGGTCTAACCTTCAGGCTCAGTTCACGTCAGATGGAGGAGAATTGTAGAAGTGTGTGTTGGTGGTACCTCTAATCCAGTGGTTCTCATACTTTTATATTTCAAGGAACACCCCCCCCCCCCATGCCAGGGTTCATTTGTATACTGTCAGAGTTGTCAGAGGAACCCTGAGAGTCCATGGACCCCAATTTTTGGGGAACCACTGCACCTTATTTTATTTTCTCCCACAATTTTTGCAACCCATTTTTTCTCCCAGTGTCAATTATCAATGTAATCCTGCGGGCCTTACACTCCCTCTTCCAACCTGGGGAGAGCACGGACTTACCTCATGCTCAATGCATGAGGTGTCCAAGCAGCTTCTTATCACCTGACAGGGGGGAGATTCCCCGGTTGGACGTAGCGTGTGGAAGGAACACGTTATTCCAACCAGTTCCGTTCCCCTCCATCAGGTGCCCCGATAATGCCAGGGGGATGCATTATAGAGACTAGGATTACTGCATGTTTTTGTGAGGGTATCTACCCAGAGGGAACATGGGGAGAACATGCAAACTCCACACAGAAAGGCCCTTTTGGCAACCCCACCTAGGGTATGGGCACTGATCGCTACTCTTAATCATTAGAGGTACCACCACACACTTCTTCAAGTGTCTGCCCACTTCCACAAGTCTTCTCCCATTTCTGCTCAACCTTCTGTAGCCAGGCGTACTCATCTGCGAAGAGAAAAGCCTGGGTACGATATGAGGCAGAGAGTGTTCTAGGAGGTGGGCTTCGGCCGTGTGAATTTTCACAGAAGTTGTATTTTTTTCACAGTGTGGTGTTAGTACTGCAAATGTGTTCCCCGCTGGGGAAAAGAAATCTGTTCTACGTCTCCCGCTCCGTCGGTTGTGTTTGCAATAAATATTATCCAAACAAAACATGGATTCGCACAAAGTTACACCTATTAAGATCGAGTTAAGAGCTACAATCTATTTGTGTTTGTTTCGCTGGGGGATGTAAACAGACCCGCACCGCGTGACGTAACTTCCCTTAAACGCAGCACTTCCGCCACAACTTCCGGAACAACGAACAGCCAGGTCGTGCCCAGGGTGATTTCTGCTAGTCTCCTCCCTCTTCTACCAGTCTCCTCCCATTTCTACCAGTCTCCTCCCACTTCTACTAGTCTCCTCCCATTTCTACCAGTCTCCTCCCACTTCTACTAGTCTCCTCCCATTTCTACCAGTCTCCTCCCACTTCTACTAGTCTCCTCCCATTTCTACCAGTCTCCTCCCACGTCTACTAGTCTCCTCCCATGTTCGTCTTCCTCCTGGTGACGACAGGAAGGAAATTTGGCACGTTGTGCTGCTGAAGACATGTAAACATTTTTATCATCCAAATAATTAAAACAGAATGCATCTTTAATTGTCACCGTTTTCTCTCCTGAATTCATATAAAATAAAAACAGCAAACGTTTCATCCTCACATAGGTAAGACTTAATTTAAAAAAAAAGAAAGGCTTCCAAACAATGTTTTTGAACCACTGACGAAGACACCAATAATGCTATGATTAATACATTATTATGTTCTCTAGGAACTGCCTTTCCTCTCTTCCTCCACAGGGGGCGATAACTAAACCAGGCCAAATTAATACAATGTTTTAGCACAAGTTTTTAAACAACAAATGGCTTATTTCAAACAATGGCCTGGTTGGTAAATAAACTGAAAATAGCAATTTAGGCATTTGGTTGATATTAATGTGTCCTGTCTAATCAATGCTGTGGCTGTAGTTGGAAAAAAAAAGAAAAGAAAACTCATGATGTCTTAATCTGAGGCTTTGTTCAGTCCGCAGCAAAATGCCATTTGTTTCTCAAATCTGATCTTTAGGCCTGTCCGTCCACACTGTTATACCGTATATACAAAGTGATCAGACCAGATTAGTGTATTCAGTTGCTGTCGTTAACATTTAACGATGTAGGCGTGGCAAATGCTTAAACCTACTGTATACTCCAGTGGTGTGTTCTAGAGCTTTTTCAGATGGCATCTATAATTATTTCCTAATGTTCCTCAGAATAGAGATGCTAGGCTTCATATCAAGTGGTTAATGTAAAAATATCCTATCACAAAGATTTGGCAGACCCCCCCCCCCCCCCTGCAAGTCTATCTATTGTACAGCTGTTTATCGTTCCCTAAAAATAGGTGAGCTCGCAAGTCGTATGATTGAGTATAAACCAGGCTTCAGTGTCCCAAGTGTCCTGTGACTGAGACACGGCTTTAGAAATGATTGGAATCAAATTTTAGCCACATAGGAATGTGGTTCACCAAAAACTGTTTCCATGTGATTTCCTCTGCAGTAGATAAACCAAAACCAATGTGATTCTAGGGCTGTCACAATTATTACATAATCGTCTAATCGCAATTATTTTACATAATCGCGATTATTTTTCATAATCCTCATAATCGTGAATGTTGAAAATGTTTCATATATATATGGAACTATATATGGAAATAGCAGATCTACAAGAAATAGCAGATCTACAAGCTCACAACGCGTCGCAATGCGACGCGTTGTGAGCTTGTAGATCGGCTATTTCCACTATCAATGTTATTTTTTAAGTAGAAAGTTGTCAAATGAGTCCATCATTTCTTTGTATATTTAGGTTATGTGTCATATCTGCCATGTGCAACATCAAAGCCTAAAAGCCAAACAGAAATGTAATTATCAACAACAAAAACACAATTAAATCGTTAATCGCAATTATTTGAGTGACAATTAATCGTCATGTAAAATGTCATATCGTGACAGCCCTATGTGATTCCAATCTGGATATTAAGCCAAAAAAGGGGTTAGTTCTGCCATTGTGAACATAGCCTTATATTTCACTTTCAAACATGTTTGGGTCATTTGTGAGCAGCCAGCCCAGAGAGTCGCTCAATTCAGAAATTTGATGTTTAATAATAATTTTATCAGACACACTCCCTTCCTATATAAATCCATTGTAACTTCAGACTCCAAACAACCATGTTTTTCCCCCCCCATTACTTTTCTTTATATAATTTCTTTCTAAAATGAAAAAAAGGGGGAAGGGAATGTGTCTGATAAAATGAATATCAAATATCTAAATACGGAATCAAGCAACTTAAAAACGATGAAAATGACCACAAACATGTTTTGATAGTGATCCTTTAAATGTCTCCCGCTGCTGCGCTCAAAATGTGTCCAAAACTCTTCCAGTTTCCCTTAAATAAAAAACAACAACATGGAAATTCAAGGAATAAGGCAGCAGGGAAGTGAAGGAGAGTTAAAAACACACTGCGGCAGCAATTAGTCAAAAAAAGAAGAGTGAATCAAGTACAGAGTTTTTACGTGGTTAAAAAGCACCAACGCAGATCAAAAGGAACACGGGCGTCCTTTGTATGAGTGCTGATAAGATGCCAGTACTGCCATGGTCTCTGTGTGCAACAACACATACTGTGTGATAAAGAGATGTCAGTATACTGCCATCACATGGTCTCTGTGTGCAACAACAACATACTACAGTATGCTACATTACATACAATCCAATGAAAATCTTAAAGAAAAACAAAACAAATGATCTTCTGTCTACATCATGTAATTGTACTGTATTTGGCAATGTGTATGTGCATGTATATACTGTATGTACGTACGTAGGTACAGTATTGCATGTAAGTGCATGACAGTACAGTATATGCCAAGGTTATTATAGTTACATTGAATTAAAATGATAATAACTAACTGGAACAGCAGTGTTTGGTTTTAGGCAATAGTTCATATATCAGACTAGTAAGTGTGCGTGGGTATAAAATATGTCATCCTTAGCTATGCCAGTTTTAGCTGAAAAGTATTTTAAACTTTTATTTATTTTGTATTTATATATTTTTAATGGCAATACTTTATGGTTTTGAATCTTGGACTTGACAAATTTAACACGTTTAAAACAAAGCCTTTAAAAGTGTTAATTTTAACCAGCAAACCCACATTAAAAGCAAACTAAAACTCTAAAGAAAAAAATCTAAAACTATGATAACCTTGGTATGTGTCATGCATATGAGTGCATGTGTGTGTGTGTGTGTGTGTGTGTGTGTGTGTGTGTGTGTGTGTGTGTGTGTGTGTGTGTAGGTATGTACTGTATGTATGTATGTATGTATGCAGTAATACCAATTAATGTAACTCTTCCGAAGCTAAATGAACTCCTGAATTTACACGCACAGACCTTTACTGGCAGTGAAACCATGATAACTGCAATATCAAGAAATAAACGAGTAATGCCAATAAAACCAGGATGATAGGTCAGTTCATCAGGACATGAATTAATACCAGGTATAAAGTCTAAAACAGTGGTTCTCAAACCTTTTCTCCTTTAAAGGACCCCCATAACTCAGGAGTGTGTACACGTGGAACCAAATTTGTACACCCTCAAGAGTTGCTGACCTGTAAGGGAACTTTTCGCAACACTAAATAGTATAACACAGTTGTTCTCAAAGTGGTTTTCAGGGACTCTGGTTTCCTTTAGGGGGGTCTAAATTGGACCCTAACGGGTCCATTTGGTTCCATTTGTACACTGTCAGAGTTAAGGGGTGACCTTGAAATGTAAATGTTTGAGAAACCCTGGTATAATATATACCGTGATAGGTCTGTCCATTTGAGAGGACCCTCAGGGAACCCTGGACCACAATTTGAGAAACCGCTGTTCTAAAAAGGAGTAGTCAAGGACAAACATACCAATAACTGGCACAATGCTATTAGAGGATATACCCATTACTGTATATATTATATTCATATCTTTTTAATCAAAACACTTTTGAGATCAGGGCAATATTTCACAGCAGTTGTTCAACCTTTTGAACAGGCTGGTCTGTTAAACAAAAAGAGAAGACCCTAGTCTAGACCACTGGTTCTCAATGTGGGCTCTGGGGGACCCCCAGGGGTTCTTGAGGGAGTCCCCAGCAAAATGCAGCTCTCCTGGCACAAACTCTTTTCAAATGTGAGTAGCCTACAGTGGACCACAACAGATCACAGCTCCCTAGAGCTGTTTGGTGTTATCGTTCTTTTAGCATAACCTTTGACAAACATGTTATTAAAGTATTCAAATCAATCAATCAATCAATGGGGGTCAAATGCATATCAAATTTGAGGGTCCTGGACATGTGAGAACCACTGATCTAGACTTTCAACTGGACAGTGTTTTATAAGGTTTCATTTACAAAGGAAGCTTTGGTCTTTTTGAAACATTTCACTCTTCCCTTCTGGGTAAAAAAGAAACAATGTTTTACCATTTCAGTTCGAGTTCTCCAGAGTCAGAGGAGGACTTAACATTATTCATTCGTTTTCCGGATCATTCTTTCCCGGAGCGTTTCGGTGCCATATGATCCGACCACATGAACCCTGTAGCGTCCCTAATCTGGGAGCCAACATTTGGCGTGGAGATATCCTCAGCTAATATTTAGCGTAGAGCGAAAACAGGGAGGGGTTCTAGTGTAGACCCATGGGGGACTCCGGGTTAATACTCTTTCTCTGGCCTTTTTTGTCCAGGCCCAAGTTCTTGGGTAAAAACATTGATTGGCACAGGCGCAGCCATAACTTAAATTACATTATTTTAACTCTACTCATAGAATGGACTTCCTGGAACATCTTGGGACCAAAGGATTGGAACGTTTCTCTGGCGAGCGGTTTTACCCTCACGGGTCACCACTGCATGCGGTGACGTTAACAGCTGTTTCTATCGGGGGGCCGAAACCTGGCCAATGGTGGCTGCTAAGGGCTTTTCACACGGGAAGCGACTGCAATTCATTTGAATTTTTTCCATTTCATTTTTGAGAGGCGAGCATTTCGGTGGGGGTGGGCAGTCTCGCATTTGTTCTCGTCCCGTGCACTCGGCGCACCTGTGTCAAAGAGTTGAACACAGGTTTCTTCGATGCCTCTTAAATGAGATGTTCAGCTTAATGTACAACATTGTGTTCTCACTCTAAAACCACTAAACCGACACTCAGTATAAGGGTATACAGGATATCTGCACCTTTCTAAAGTGACAAGCTTAAGGAATTCTAAGATATTTTTAATACCTCTAAAAATACTGTAATATGACCATTACAAATGTAATCAACAAACAATACTATAAGATGTGGTCAAACATTGGCCAAATTGTCAAATATGACAGAGGAAATCCTTTTTGAAAATAGTCATAAACAAGCTTGTAGCTATTTTCACAATATTTATCAAACTAAATGTAATGCCTCAACTCCTAAAATTCCAAGTGCTTGTCAGGGTGGGGTATCCGCAGTTCAAATATGATTATTTTTGGGGGGTTCCCAGTTCAACTATGATTATGTTACGGCCTGAAATGTTTGCAAACGCCTGGTTTAAACGCATCTATTCCAGCGAGGAGCACCGCGTGAAAAGCCCTGAACAGCCTGAACCGCGACACAAAGCACACCCTGTCGGCATCAACAACAACAAAAAAACGAAACAAATAAAAACATCTCAGGTTTTGCTTCAGTCGAAACTTTGAATTAAAAAAGAAAACAGAAATTAAAGACATGATCGATAAACAAACGGGTGGAGAAAGACGTAGCATCCAGTGCTACGACACCGACCGTCACAACCATGACAAGACAGCTTTTTTAAAGACACTTCTAGTTTCTGGAAGTTGAGACCCCTCCCCCTACCCTCCCCCAACCCACCCAACAACCCAGAGACGCGTAGGAAAACAAAACAAACAACATTCCAGTTGGATTTTGTGCCGTCGTTTCTGGAGTTTTCTCGTCGGTGGCGGAGGAGGAGGAGGGGGGAGGGGTCGAAAGCAACCAACGAGAGGAAGAGCTCTGCGTGGTCGAGTCTTTTCTTCCGCTCTCTCTACGAACGGACAAAACTTATAGTGACCGTTCCCGTTGTCGGAACAACAACACAGCTTGTCTGTTTTTGTTTTCTTTTATACATTCCCCAACAATGACAATACATGACTAATGCTGCGGACATCCACAGAGGAGGGGGTGAGAGAGAGAGAGAGAGAGAGAGAGAGAGAGAGAGAGAGAGAGAGAGAGAGAGAGAGAGAGAGAGAGAGATAGAGAAAGATAAGAACCGGAAAATTAAAAAGAATTCAAAATTTCATAAAAAGAAAAAAACTGTTCCATTTCACCAGCGAGACAAACACTGAGGTATGTGGGTTGGATGGAACGTCATCTTCAGCAATGTTCATCATCGTCATCGTCATGAGCACCCACCCCCTCTCCCTCCCTCCCTTCCTCCCTTCCCAAATATGGTCACGTTTCCTATTTCCTCCGGTAATGTGTACAAACATCACCCCCCCCCCCCCACCCGGGAGGAAAGGAGGGAGGGAGGGAGGTGGAGCTCATAAGGGGAGGAATTCTGGACAATGATTGGCTACAACTCAGATTGACTGAGGTCCAGTGGCCCCGCCCCCTCCCCCGGGTAAAGATAGAGGAGTTCTTTATCTGTTCGTCCACAAGTCTGTCTGCTCTCCAAGTGTCACTCTGTGTTTGTGTGCATGTGTGCGTGCGTGCGTGGGTGTTTGTGTGGATGTTGTGTTGTGTTGTTGCTGTTCATTAGCGCCCCCTATTGCTGCAGGTTGAGGGTGAACTTCCACTGCTGGTTGAGGTTGGAGGCGCAGACCTCCACGGTTAGGCCACCCATCCTGGCGCTGCGGCTGTCCAGGCACAGGTTGCTGCCCACGTGGCGGAGTTTAGTGTTGGACTCTATCTGCTCCCATTTCTACAAGAGAAAACACAGTTTAGTGTTGGACTCTATCTGCTCCCATTTCTACAAGAGAAAACACAGTTTAGTGTTGGACTCTATCTGCTCCCATTTCTACAAGAGGAAACACAGTTTAGTGTTGGACTCTATCTGCTCCCATTTCTACAAGAGAAAACACAGTTTAGTGTTGGACTCTATCTGCTCCCATTTCTACAGGAGAAAACACAGTTTAGTGTTGGACTCTATCTGCTCCCATTTCTACAAGAGAAAACACAGTTTAGTGTTGGACTCTATCTGCTCCCATTTCTACAAGAGAAAACACAGTTTAGTGTTGGACTCTATCTGCTCCCATTTCTACAAGAGGAAACACAGTTTAGTGTTGGACTCTATCTGCTCCCATTTCTACAAGAGAAAACACAGTTTAGTGTTGGACTCTATCTGCTCCCATTTCTACAGGAGAAAACACAGTTTAGTGTTGGACTCTATCTGCTCCCATTTCTACAGGAGAAAACACAGTTTAGTGTTGGACTCTATCTGCTCCCATTTCTACAGGAGAAAACACAGTTTAGTGTTGGACTCTATCTGCTCCCATTTCTACAGGAGAAAACACAGCTTAGTGTTGGACTCTATCTGCTCCCATTTCTACAGGAGAAAACACAGTTTAGTGTTGGACTCTATCTGCTCCCATTTCTACAAGAGAAAACACAGTTTAGTGTTGGACTCTATCTGCTCCCATTTCTACAGCACACGCACGCACGCTATTCTGAGAACTTTAGCCGAAAATTGCTGATCTAGGTTTGGTGTAGAGGGGAAAAAAGAGCACACTAAGTACAGAGTGAAAGGTCAAGTTAATTAAGTATTGACGGTCAAGTGGTTAAATATCCGGAAACACAAATTTACATGAACCCAAAATACACAGATGATTAAAGTTGTACCATGTAACTTTTTTTATAAAACAAATCTTAAAATTGTCCTAACTGTTAAATCGCTAAAGTTTTAGAACACCCACTCCGTGAATTTCAGCCTGTAAAGCCTTCTCTATATATGTAAACTGCGATCCTTGCCGTGGACCGGATCTCGCGCCAAAATTGCGTCATCACACTACCGGCCAATCACAGCGAGGGTTATACAACTGCCGGCCAATCACAGCGCATCTTGAAGTGGGGTCGCTATGGCAGCCATATTTGTTGTCGCCCGTTTGTACCATCCCTTCTCTAGGTAATTTCGCCTACCAGGCAGGGTGAAGGAGTCCGTATCTCTGGAATTACTGAACGCACAGGAACAAGGGACCCCTCAAAAGATAGATCTCAGCGAGGTGGAGGCAGACGCGGGGGTCTGAAGGTACGAAAAACGGCCGAAAGACGCGGACGCGACCGCGGTTTGCTATAGGGCTAATGACCACTAGTTGGGCATCTTACACAGTATAGCTTTAAGCTGTCAAACGATGAAACAACATGGTATCTATGGGTTGTGGGGGGGGTCCCTGCTTCATCTCTCTCTCTCGGCTAAGGGGTCCTTGGCCTGAAAACGTTGAAGACCCCTGATATAGTTGATTATTGAAAATGGGTGGTCCTCCCCTTTAAGTATTCAATCAATCAAGCTCACCTGTCTGCTGTCGTTCTCTCTGCAGGCTTGCAGCTTGATGAGTGACCCGGCCGTTCTGTCCACCACCGTCAGACACAGGTCCATGTGCTTGACCGACTTGTCCTTAGTCAACGCCCACTCCTGCAACAAACCACACCAGTGTTGGTTTTGACAGCAAATTTAGACTTAATTTTAGTCATAGGCTTTTGAATAAAGTTCTCTTTAGTTTTAGTCATATTTTAGTCATCTCAAATGTTTTATATTCAGACTAGTTTTAGTCAACTAAATATCGTGAGATTTTAGTCGTCAAAATCTACAGTTGATTTAGTCGACTAGAATGGATTTTGGCATTTGTCATAATGCCTGATTTTCACTTGGTTGCATGCTGAAAATAGCCGATCTACAAGCTCACGACGCGTCGCACTGTAGATCTGCTATTTTCAGAGCTCAACACCCGAGCACAACCAAACATAAAATGACTTTACTTACTTTTAGTTCTCTTCTCCACTAGTCCCTCCCAAACATTTTAGTCTAGTGTTTATTTGTTGATGAAATTGTCAATATCATAGCTTAGTTTCTATTTAGTTCTTATTTAGTTTTCGTCAGTGAAAAAAGATTGTCAACGAAAAAAATTTCATCATAGTTTTAGCTGATGAAATCAACACTGCTTCTCCGCCGCCACCCATGTGACTTCAAGCAGCCATTTGACTGGCTGTCCTGTAGAGGTGGGACGTTCGCGAACGAATCGAGTCTTTTGAATGGCTCTTTGAAATGAACGATAGGATTCGGTTCACATTAGGGAGCCGTTCTTTTCTAATGAACAGTTGTGGGAAAAGTACTCGATTTCTTTACTTAAGTAAAACAATATCAATACTGCAAAAGAAGAAGTTTGGAATGTTAATGTATTTGAGTAAAAGTAAAAAAGTATTGGTATCAAAATGTACTTAAAGTACCAATATTAGAACGTACTCATTATGCAGAATGTCCTGTTTCACAGGTTTTCCAATGAGTAAAATGTAGAAAAATAATTTGAAAATAGCAGATCTACAAGCTCACAATCTACAAGCTCAGATCTACAAGCTCAGATCTACAAGCTCACAATGCGCATTGTGAGCTTGTAGATCGTCTTTTTTTTTTTTACCTATATATGTCCGAAATAAATGTATATAGGGTTGAAGTTATTTGTAATTATAATCAGCATCTACAAAGTAAATAGAATGAGCCAGTCTTTTGAACGGCTCTTTCAAAGGAACGGATCCCAGAGATCTGGCTCACTTCAAAGAGCCATAAATCCCATATCTACTGTCCTGTATGTGTGTGTGTGTGTGTGTGTGTGTGTGTGTGTTTACCTGATTCCCTCCAGCATTGTGACACTCATAAACGCCCACCACTCCGTCTGCAAAGTGACCCAGAGTGTCCAGACAGTTTCCCCCCTGTTGGAGAGCTCCGAACGCAATGTCCTGGTGGTCCGGAACTCTGCATACGCACACACACAAGGTGGAAACCTCATAATTATAATGTCCATAACGAGCAAAAGTAGCAGATCTACAAGCTCAAAACGCGTCGCTTTGCACCACATTTCTAGCTTGTAGATCTGCTACTTTTGTGTGACACTGTAGTATGATCAAGTAGGGCATTAGTTAATGGGGTTAAAAAAAAAATACATGTTTCTTCCTGACAGCAACGATATATCGAAATATCGTTGTTGTTTCTGCGTTGTTGTTGATAGTGACAAAAAAGGTTGCGGGAACAAATGGTTTACACTCTTACCAGTTGAGCCACCGGGGGGCGCCCCAAGTCAACTTATTTATTGTATTTTCCACTGTAAACAGGTGTGCACATAAGTAACTTATTTTTGATTTAGTTCAGGTGTGAGCCCCGAGAAATGACATAATTTCCTGTCCAAGTGTTCTTACCGTAACTCAGGATAGACATTCTCCAGGTACCATTTAAACGGCTTACAGGCTAACCTCTTCTTCATCTCAAGACGACTCTGGATACTAAGGAGAGAGATACAATGGGATCAGATCAGATGTAGGAATCACTAGTAGCTACTAGCTAGTGCTTAGGACTCATAACTAGTGGTTCTTACTTTCCATAGGGGACGTTTCTAGCTGAAGGTACAGCAGCGTAGTAGAAGTTCTTAAACTCGTCCATCCACACTTCTGCTGCCCTCCGTGTGTTCCTGAGAGAGGGAGGGAGGGAGGAAGGGAGGTTGAAAACACATGAACCCATTAAGACCTAAAAATGTCTTCTAAATGTTAACAGTTTTCTGTGAGCTTATGAATGCACGCCTGGTGGGTATCAAGCGTTAACCTAGCCATATGCACTGCAGGAGATAGAGCAAAAGATTATTGCGATTAAAGATATTACTGTGATAATCAACATCTGCTCAGAACTTAAAATGCCACTTTTGTTAACGGCTTGAAAATTACTGGCCAACAGAGCTTGTAGATCTGCCATTTTTGCCAATAGATTTGTGTAGAGTAACATAAGAGCCTACCAAATGTATACTCTTTACAGGTCCGTTTCATCAAGTACAGAGGGTTTAAGTGGTACTGAATTTGCAGTTCAACAAAAGCTAATTCATCTTCGTGGACAATTCAGTGACAGGGGTCATCAATATGTTTGTACACGGAAAGGATTGTCAGTGGCAAAGACTTGGACTTGGCAAATTTCTGTTTTACACAGCATTATAATGTCCTTATTTTATCTGTTTTACACAGCATTATAATGTCCTTATTTTATCCATAAGACCCAATTATTGAATGTCAAGTCTCCAGGTTCTCTTCAGAATATGTATGACACTTATTGACACATTATGACTCCACTCATACCAGTGGTTCCCCGTAACTCTGAGAGTGTACAAATGGAACCAAATAAGGGTCCATTGAGATATCTCTTTATGTGTTTTGTATTTCTGGTAATATTATTGTCTGCTCTGCCCTCTGTATAAAAAAAAAAAATTTTGTAAAAAAATGTCCACCACAAGCCAACATGGCAACATGTGTGTGCGAGTGTGGTACCTTGCGAAGACGGTTCCACTGCCTCCAGGGAAGGTGTATGGGTGCTGTTTTCTGAAGACGTGACCCACCCTGCTGCATGGGATGATCTCTAGACTGCCTCCACACTGCCACACACGGAACGAGATCTCTGGAACACACACACACAACAATAAACAAATGATTATGCGTTTTGTCTATGCTGTTTGAATATAATTGTCAAACCAGTTGCTCTACTGCTGTTTCCCAAACAGTGGGTCGGGGCCAATTTGTGGGTCGCGGATGCATTTCCGTGGGCTGAGAGTGAATGTCTCTTTATTTTTTCATATATTTTTAAAAAGCTTTTCTAAAAAAATAAAATAAATCACACAAACAGTTGAAAACACATTCAAAGATGATTCAAAAATAATGTCATCATGGATAAAAGAAAAACAATCAAAGAAAATTCCATAATTAGAAAACAAATGTTTAAGAAGTAGTGTACATAGCCGCTCTGCGAGCTCACAACGCGTTGTGAGCTTGCAGATCTCACAACGCGTTGTGAGCTTGCAGATCTGCAGTTTTCACTGGTTTGGGTCCCGGGGTAAATAACATCCGATTTCTCTTTTGGGTCTTGAGCTAAAATAATTTGGAACCACTGCTCTACTGTACCCTACTGTACTAAGTACTCACCCAGGTTCTCTCCTCCCCACACATCCATCATCATGTCGTACTTCCCCAGGCGCTCAAAGTACTCCTTATCCATGACGAACAGGCCTCCTGCTATCATAGGGGTCCTGCACAGACACAGAACCAATCATACGTTGTAAGGGGGATTACAACCAGGTGCTGGCTCGCCTAGTGTTCACATTTAACCTCAAATTCAGTTATTCTATGCATAATAGTCCCCAACTCATTTATTAACCACTTTCAATGTGGCATCCCAATTTTGGGAATGTCATTTTAGGCTTCAAACATTTTCTCTTTGTACCCCCAAACAAATAGCAAAAATAGTTGATCTACAGGCTCTCTTGTAGAAATTAGGCTAAAATGGTAACCAATCTTTTGCCTATTTCTTTCTGAAATTACGCCTCTGATAACAAACTTTATTGCAAACGAAAAGGAGGTCTTAATCATTAGCATAGGCTTTCCTCCATTATCGGTAGCCTACCGACAATACCGATAACCAATAACCATAAAGCATATGGAGAAGACGCACTAGCTTTAGCTTGACATGGTGACACTTATCAGTGACACACTTAGTCAGGGAAAACTAGCAGAATAACTGTCAAATCTGGGAATAAATTCCTTACCAAACAATTTCTTCACCAATGTGTTCGTAAAGGTGTCTACTAACATTTCAAACAAAGATTGAAATTCAACATCCCTAGCAAAATGTTTGACAGCTAGGGTAATTCTGGGTCTCATTCACTCTCATTCACCCAAAAAAAACTATGGTTTAGTGATGAGTCATCACTTTTCACAAGGTGTATGGGGTCCATTTTTGGCCCAAAGAATGTTTTTCGTGCAAAACAAATGCTTGCAATGGATTCAGAATAATTAAAAACACCTAGTTAGACCCCTCACACCCCACTTAAAGCAGATTTTTGGTGGTGATTTTGTTCCCTTATAGTACAGAGCAGGGGTCTTCAACAGTGGGTCCGCGACCCCTAGGGGGTCCGCGGAGGTACTGCAGGGGGTCCGCGAAATTATTGCTTAAAAAAAAAAAAAGATTTCAAAAAATGTTTTCTTTTTTTTTCATTATTTCTTTTTCATTTTTCGCATTTATGTTAAAAAATAAATCATGATTCTATCCATTTTGAATAGCTTGAATACATGATTACTATGCAATTGACAGATTGTTGATATTATTGACATTGGTTCTCAGTTAATAAGTATGTTTAGAAATGGTAGTGGTACGGCCCACCCTGCTCGCTGTAACTTGTACATGTTTAAGATAAAAAAAATATGTCGTAGCCCCGACCCCCCCACCCTACGAGGTGGTAGGGGGTCCCTGCTCCATCTCCCCATCAGTTTGGGGGTCCCCGGCCTGAAAACGTTGAAGACCCCTGGTACAGAGTATAGTAAGTGAATGAGACCCAGAATTACCCTAGCTGTCAAATATTTTGCTAGGGATGTTGAATTTCAATCTTTGTTAGATATGTTACTAGACACCTTTACAAACACATTGGTGAAGAAATTGTTTGGTAAGGAATTTATTCCCAGGGTTTTATTAAAATTCCCTGACTAACTGTCATGTACCCCCAAACTGATATCGTTGCTGTTGGTCAGAAACCTCCTATTTCCAATCTTTTAACGCTCCAACTTGATCATCACTACAGTGTCACACTGTAGTGTGACACTCTCTTTCTGGAAACAATCAAAAACAACGGAGCTTGATGCACAAAAACTAATTTCACCAACCGTTTCTTTTGACAATAAAGAGGATTCAGATTGTGTTCGTAGGGCTGTCACGATATGACATTTTACATGACGATTAATTGTCACTCAAATAATTGGCGATTAACGATTTAATTGTGTTTTTGTCGTTGATAATTACATTTCTGTTTGGCTTTTAGGCTTTGAAGTTGTACATGGTAGATATGACACATAACCTAAATATACAAAGAAATTACTGACATATTTGACAACTAACTACTTAAAAAATAACTTTGATAGTGGAAATAGCCGATCTACAAGCTCACAACGCGTCGCATTGTAGATCTGCTATTTCCACTATTTCGGAAATTTTTCAACATTCACGATTATGACGATTATCACAAAATAATTGCGATAATGTCAAATAATCACGATTAGACGATTATGTAATAATTGTGACAGCCCTAGTGTCACACTGTAGTGTGACACTTTTTCTGGAAACAATCAAAAACAATGGAGCTTGATGCACAAAAACTAATTTCACCCACCGTTTCTTTTGACAATAAAGAGGATTCAGATTGTGTTTGTATAAATGTTGACTCACTTGATGGGAGCGGTGGGGTTGCCCTGTCTGATTCGCCTCTGCTCCAGTGTCATGTAGTCCCATTTAAACACCAGGTTCCAGTCAAACCCTGGAGACCAACAACCAACCTTTAGATCACATTATTTGTGGAGGACATCGACATCTTAGGATTGGTTTAGGACAGGGGTTCCCAAACGTTTTTGGCTCAGGGCACCCCTATAAATATTTTTTAAATCCGAGGCACCCCTACATTATAATTTTCATTCCCCAGCACCTTATATTTATAGCATATCGTCGTTGTCGGGTGGAAACCTTGTATGTCCAAAACTGCTCGTTTTGTATTTATCATCTATAAAATGTACTAAACTAGTGAAAACAGCAGATCTACAAGCACACAACGCCTCGCATCGCGAGGCCTTGTGTGCTTGTAGATCGGCTGTTTTCACTAGTTTTGGGCGACAGTCTTGTATGATGAAGCAGGGCTTTGCTTTACCAAAAGACATACACATTTGAAACTTGGAGATACAAGGTTTCTGCCCAACAGTGACGATATTTTAGTGATTATGTTGGGAGGAAAACATTGAGATAATAGCCATTTTGGTTAGAACTGACTGAAAATAAGTTTGTACTTCAAGTTTAAAAGTGTCCAAATAAATTCCAAATATTATCAAATTATCTCGCGGCACCCCTGGACTGCCGTCGCGGCACCGTCGGGTGCCCCGTCACCCACTTTGAAAACCCCTGGTTTAGGAGGTTATAAGGGCACTTACAATTTAGAATTTACAATTCAGGCATTTAGCAGACACTCTTAATCCAGAGCGATTTCCATAACAATAAGTAAGGACAGCACATGGTAAAACATCAATACATCAACATTAACACATTGGGTGCCCCAAGATTGAGCCCCATTTATCCCCTCTCGATGCCCAGACAAACCACCATTGTATTGAATCCGGCCCTGCTGCGTCAATGCATGCGTCATGGCGTCACTTGGTCACATGACCGCAGACAGGATGTTGTTGAGTAACATACTGTATGGGCCAGTGTTGATCATAGCTGTTGATTGCCGATCAAAAGTTGGTCATTTTGCCGCAGCCTGCCACAGTTTTAGCCATAAAACAAACATCAGAGATAAAGGGCGTTAAAGATGGGGAACTGCATTGGAGTATATGGAGAAAAGCGGCCGCGCGATGCTCTCAGCGTCGATTCGAAGCAACCTGCGGTGAATGGGCTACATCCCGGCGTAGCCCCGACCTTACGGTGAGATTTAAAGTTGTTACTGTAAATACAGTAAACGCAGCAAACGCAGCGTGGGCCTCCAGCGACATCAAAGAGTTTGACGCGTGGGCACCCGCTGAGTTAATACATCAAATGCATAGAAATAGTAACCTAAAACGTAGGTGTGCCAATAATCTAAAATTCAAAACATCATCAAGCATCATCAATCAAAAATGCATAGGTGGAGTCTGAAGAGGTGAGTCTTCAGACCAAGGTGGAAGCGAGGGATTGAGTCTGCAGTTCAAACTGCAATGGGTAGTTTATTTCACAGTTTGGGGGCCAGGAGGACGTATATACAGTATTTGCCAGTTATCCTATTACAAATTGAAGAAACCTCTGTCTGTCAGTCATTCTGTATAATCCTCATTTTCCTTCCTCAAAGGGTTGAGAAGGTGATCTGAACTCTGCACCCGGGCAAAAACTGTTACTGTGTGTGTGTGTGTGTGTGTGTGTGTGTGTGTGTGTGTGTGTGTGTGTGTGTGTGTGTGTGTGTGTGTGTGTGTGCGTGCGTGCGTGCGTGCGTGCGTGCACATACCTCCTTTTAGATCAGCAGAGGCTCCGACATACTGAAAGTTGTCCATGTTGATGACGTCAATAATGGGAGACACAACCCTGCTCTTATCCTGAGAGAGAGAGAGAGAGAGAGAGAGAGAGAGAGAGAGAGAGAGAGATAAGGACAAGAAAAAAAGAATGGAATCCGATTGTCTTGCTCGAAAAATCAAACAAACGATATGCTTTGGAAAATGGTTGACAAGTCAATGATGGCGTGACTGGTGGTCAATGGGCTAAACATACCAGACCACTGGTATCGTACTTTAACATAGTCTCTGTCAACATACAGTAACATGTCATATGTCTGAAACTGTAAAATAAATTGCTAAAGAAGCAAATATACAAGCTCAAAACACAGTAGATCTGCTACTTTGGATGCTTTTGTGTGACGCTGTTTTATGATCAATAATTGTTGCAGTTTTTGTCACGTATTCACGTGTCACTCTTCTCTGTGTGTGTGTGTGTGTGTGTGTGTGTGTGTGTGTGTGTGTGTGTGTGTGTGTACCTCTGCCACTCTCTCCAGCAGGGGTTCGAGCCAGTGTTCGTTACATTCACAGTGGGAGTCTAGGAAGGTGAGCACCGATGCTGTGGCGGCGTCCGCCCCTCGTACCCGAGACCGCATCAGACCTGAGCACAACACCACATTTTAAACACCCACTCCACCAAAAACACTGCATTTATTTAGTTTGGTTTTTCCTTACATGTTCAAGTAGTCACAGAGTATTTTTAAAATTTTAGATCGAACGGACACAAAAAACACGTCTTGTTTAGGCCATGCAATCCATAGTCCTGACACAGAGTGCAAACCAGGAAGCGGAAATAAAGATTTAATTTGTATTCTCCACCAATGGGGCTGCTGGGTGGAGGTGACAGTTTCTGAACACAAGAGGGCGATATTAGACAAATATTATATAATGTTAGCCACACAGTGAACAGACTAAGAATTTGCCCAGACCCGACTAATAGACTAATAGATCTAATGACGGGTGGAACATCTGTTTGCCATGGTAACAGAGATGGGTTAAGAGGCATATATGTACAAACTCATGCCGCGCTGTGAGCTTGTAGATCGGCTATTTTTTAAATGGATTAAGTGGTTAAAATGCTTGTGATGCTAAATTAACACATTTTGCTGGGGACCACTTTGAGAACCAATGGGCTAAGCACTCAAGGTCCAGGTAGGACATAAAACCAGCTGTACTAGAGGTCCTGGTAGGAGATAAAACCAGCAGGTTTCCAGGACTCTTCTTACCTTCTCTACGATCATTTCTCAGCACTCGAACCTTCTCCATCTTCCCCAGCAACGCCCCGTCCTCCGCTGCAACACACAACGCACATTTAGTATGCATGGATTAAAGCTGAATAAAACCTCACCACTGAAAATGTTTCTATGGCCAACGCGTTCTAATGTGTCACCAAACAATTAACACAACATGTGACATTATGATGTTTTAGTAAAACCCCTTCCTGCTGTTCTACAGCAAATTTAACATCAAATGTAAATTTGCCAATGGCACACATGCAGTCAGTCAGTATACAACAATGAAATGACATAGAACACACTAAATGCATTAGAACACTATATAACAGTGGCGAATTTTCAGGACCTTCAGGGTATTCAGAGAAGACCCAGGGATCCTCAGAAGAAAGAAAATAATATTTTTATTTTTAAATAAAAAATATATTTTTATTTTTTATTATTTTTATTAAAATAATTACAATTATTTGTGTTGGTAATCTGTTAAACTGCACTGTTTCGCTCGCTATACTCGTAGTTGTTTCTTCCCCAAGTTCTGTGCATAGGGAGGGAGTGCTTGTGTGCTGGGGAAAATAACAGCCAATGAGAGATTTTTTCTACTGAGTCTCTGCGCAGATTACTCTCACTCGCAGGTCTTCCAGAATTCCCTGAGCCAGTTCCCCATAATACAAGCCTTGGTGTGGATTGTCAGTTTGATCAACCAATCATATTTTGAGGGCTCTGGTCAAGGGTATACGGAACACCCACGTTCAACCACCAATCAAAATGAGTCAAGTGACTACTGGCCAATCACAACACAGCTTTTCCGGGACTTGGAGTGGAACAACAAGCATGTTTCACACTCACTATGCACTACACGTGAAACTTGTAAAGTAAACAGACGCGACATGGCTGCAGCTGGAGTGAACGCTGTGGATTTATTATTATCGTTGCCTTTTTCAAGAAGACTGTTTTATGAAAAGATGGACAGAACTTAAAAGGAATGATAGCTTTATGAACCCATCTTTGAGAAATTCACCCAAAAGGACAGGAGGATGTTTTTCTTTTCTTCAAGTGTACAACTTCATTGGTGAGAGAAACTGAATTAATTTATATTGCTGGATATGCCGCTGTGCATTTAATTTCCATTGATTGATCATTGAAGAATGTATTAGAAGTTTGCAATTGGAAAAGGTACAGTTCCATGACAGTACAAATCACTGGTCAGCTAAAAGGAGATCCTAGTAAACCTTACAGCTTATTTACACAGGAACCACTTTATGTATCTCATATAACATTGAAAGACAGATTGATACACTTAGGCCTGTTTTTGTCTATTTAATGTGGGTCTTTCTTGACGTGGTCTTTCTTTACATTGATAGCTGGTGTTGTTACATGATGGTGGACAGTGCGTTTTGCTTTGTAAAGCACGCTATGTTAAATGGACGTTTCGATTGGTTGCGCTGGTTGTGTCTTGTGTGGCTCTGTCTGTCAGCAGCGCACATCTATTTAATCCTTATATTGGCATTGGTTTGGAAGTCTTGGTTTGGAGTATGTGTGTAGGTTAAGCCTACCCAGCGTGCTTGCCTTGTACACAGTCTGCTGTTCATTGTTAACCAGTTTTGTAAAAGAAAAAGAAGAATGAAAAAGGCATACAATTTGCGCGCATGTGCACGCGCGGGGGGGGGGGGGGGGGGGGGGGGGGGGGGGGGCGGTGGTGCGTCCCCGAAGGTCCGGTCCCTTGGGGCACGCATCGCCACTGCTATATAACATGCATTCCCATAACGCAGCAGCAGTGACCATGGGCTGTAGGCATTATAGTCAGGGGATATCTTTAGAAATAGTGTCAAATCCTGGAATAAATTCCTTACCAAAAAAATCTTCACCAATGTGTTTGTAAATGTGTCTAGTAACACATTTCACAAAGACTGAAATTCAGTTTCCCTAGGAACATCTTTGACAGCTAGGGTAATTCTGGGTCTCATTCACTCACTATACACTATACTATAGGGGAAAAAAATCACTCCCAAAAAATATGCTTTAAGTGGGATGTGAGGGGTCTAACTAGGTGTTTTTAATTATTCTGAATCCATTGCAAGCATTTGTTTTGCACCAAAAACATTCCTTGGGCTAGAAATGGACCCCCATACCACTGTGAAAAGTGATGACTCATCACTAAACCATTATTTTATGGGCTGTTTTTAGCCCAATGAATGTTTTTTGTGCAAAATAAAATGCTTGCAATGGATTCAGAATAATTAAAAACACCTAGTTAGACCCCTCACATCCCACTTAAAGCATATTTTGGGAGTGATTTTTTCCCCCTATAGTATAGTGTATAGTGAGTGAATGAGACCCAGAATTACCCTAGCTGTCAAAGATTTTCCTAGGGAAACTGAATTTCAGTCTTTGTGAGATGTGTTACTAGACACCTTTATTACAAACACATTGGTGAAGAAATGTTTTGGTAAGGAATTTATTCCAGGACTTTTTAAGATATCCCCTGATTATTAGGTGGTAGAGCTACTTAAACATTTTTCCCCAAACCTTTAGGTTGAGACCCAAAAGATCGATTAGACGTTTGCCCGGGACCCAAACTGTGAAAAGAGCAGATCTACTGTACAAGCTCACAGTGTGTCCCTTCGCGCCTTGTTGTGAGCTTGTAGATCAACTATTTACACTACTTCTTCAACATTTGTTTTCTAATTTATGGGATTTCTTTAGATGTTTAAAGAAATGACTTGGCCATGTGTGTGCACACGCCAGGTTTTTACTCACCATTGTCACTGTAGTCGTCAACTAAAATGATCTCTTTGACCAGGTGGACGGGGCTTTTCTTCAGAACACTAGAGAGAAGAGATGTAAAGTCAGTGTTAAAATCTCACCTTCAGACACATTTCAACCCAGGCAAGGAACGCATCATTACTTTAACTATTAAAAAATAGCAGATATACAAGCTCACAGTGCGGCACCGAGTGCGACGCTGCGTGCTTGTAGATCTGCCATTTTAGAAAAATCTTCTTTGAATATCTTTGACCCGATTCTATAAACGTCTTTTAAATCCTTCTAAAATCAATGGTTCTCAAACCTTTTCATGTCAAGGACACCCAAAATTACCAATGTATTTTCCCCCCATCTCAAAATATGTTGTTCCAGGGACTCCCCCACAAGCAGTGGGGGAGTCCGCTCCTATTTTGCAATAGCTAAAGTATAAAATAATTCCATGTCTTAATGGGTTAAAGTCTCCCCTCTAGACACATTTTAAAATATGTAAAATAATAATATCGTTGCTATCGGACAGATCCCCTGTATCTTTCCATATTTCAACTTTTATAATTCTTCCCTTCAAATTTAAAATGGATATTTCACTTTCAAAAACAATAATGGGTCATTTTATCGTCTACTCTACACAGACTTTTTGGAGCACCCCGGACAGCATGTTTCTATGCCAGTGGTCCTCAAACGGTTTCATGTAGGACCACCAAAAATGTATTTGGCCGTGGACCCTCATCTGAAAATATTTTGTTCCAGGGTCCCATAGAAGCTTTCAAAACTATACTCAAAGATTTGGTAAAGTTTTCATGATTAAAAAACAAAAAAAAAAAAAAACATAATAGCCAAAGCACAAAATAATGCTTTTTAGCTCAAATCTAAAATGACACAGATGCTTTCCCAGTGTGAATGGGGTTCCCAAACGATTTAGCTAACGACCCCAAAAAATAAATTAGATGTTTGCCTGGGACCTAAACTAGTGAAAATAGTCAAATAGTTGTGATGAGCTTGCACATTTCACTACTTATGAAACTTTTTTTGAATGTATTTATGGAAATTATACGATTTGTTTCATTCCATTTACCAAATACTTTTGAATGGAATTGAATTGTTTTGATTAATCTTCTGAAGAAAGAAATATATACGTATAATAAAACAGTCCTACCTGACGACTGTTCGCAGCAGAGCAGAGCGTGCTTCATTGTGGAAGGTGATGACAACACTGGAGGCTGGGAGCTCCGACTGCCACTGTTTATGTTTGCAACTGCACATGCACGCACGCACGCACACACACACACACACAAACACACAAACACACAAACACAAAAAGTAGAAAGTATTCATTATGCAGAATGTCCTTTAAAATGTATAAAAACTTCTTGAAAATGGCAGTACTCGAGTTCGTAAATGCATCAACGATGTGATTATAATCCCTTTCTAATCATGAATAAAGCCTTGGCCTGGAAGAGAGGTCATCAGGTGGTTTCCCCAACCTTCTTGAGTGTTTCGACCCTTAGCCACAACACTCTCCAGTTGGTGGGTCAGAAATCACTGCCCAGTTAATGCCTTAATGCACTAGCCTTCCAGCTAATGTCCTCCTCTCCCCTATGCCAGAGCCAACAGGAGGCTCTCTCTGCTGCGTGTGTTCTTGGGAGAATGCAGGCACTCAAGCCCCTTTTCCACTGACATGGCCCAACACCACACCACTCCACACCGCCCACTTGTGTCAGGTTTTCCACTACAGGGACCTGGGTAGAGTGGTGTGAAAGTGGTACTAAACGTGGTACTAAAAAGTATCCAATCTAGAGTAGGTCTGAGCTAGGCCAAACAGGGCCAAGCACTTCATAATGACTGATCACTCACTGACTTTGCATTTAGACCACCAGGATATAGTTGTAATACAAGAAAATAGATTCTATTGTTTTATAACCACTATTATAATCTATTATAGTGTATTATAGTTATCATAGTAATACATTAATACTTTATAGTGTATTATAATCACAGTTCTAATCCATTATATTGCATTATAATTAGGATAGTAGTAATACACATTTATATTGTATTATAATCACAGTTAAAAGGGTCAATTTGTTTCTTACCAATAGGGGTACTTTTGTGTAATGGAAAATGTAGATATTTGTATGTGGTGTGGTGTGGTGTAGTGTGGTGCTAAAGCTGCTGTCGAAAGTCTCTAGGACTATGGTTTGCTTCCTGCCTAGGCTCCTCCTACGTCTCACCAGACCGTTCCGTCTGTGCCTGCGTCTGTCCTAGTCCACACTAGGGATGAGACGATACGCGATATTATCGTTTATCGTCATAAAAAAAAAAAAAAACACTCACGATAATCGTATCGTGGAGCTTTAATTTATCGTGAAATCGTCCTCCATCATGCACTGGGATCAATTCACCTTTTATTTGCCGAGCTGCATATCCGGCGGTACCATTCAAACCCTCTATAATTGGTAAAAGGTACTTATAACATACTGTACGTACTTGATACAGTCTTTTTTTCACTCTCTATCAAGCCGATAGATCTACAAGCTCACAACGCTTGTAGATCGGCTATTTTTTGGCACATGTTCCAACCAGGATAATGGATTTTGATTATCGCGATAATATCGTAAATCGCGATTTACAGATTTCTTTTGTCACAATCATCGTGATATGACATTTTCATATCGCCCCATCCCTAGTCCACACTTGGCCTCATGTAATGTAGGTACTTAGTTACTTCACATCACTGGTACTCACACAAGACACAGACCTAACAGACAGAAGCAGCACAGCTGGAGTTAGAGAGAGTGAAAGTGCTACTTCTCCAGTATAAAGTAAAGTGCCCACATACTTGCTGCAGCCAGTTGACCTATTTTAGGAGCCAACCGTTGCCTGCACATTATGGGCACAGTGGGTGAATGTGGATGAGGCAATATACGTTTGTGGGGAGAAGAAAATATCCACTCACTGTGAGAGAGCAGCTATGTCAAAATCTAAGATCACATTAGGATTTAAACCACAACAACGTGGAAGAGGTCAGTGGGACTCACACCAGTGTGTCGGTGTGTGGCGCTTGCCAAAGATAGTCGAGCTAAACGCTCACACAGCATCGCAGCACTTGTAGATTGTCTATTTTCGGTGAGGTGACACGCCGTCATGTGGCAAAGTATGAGTTAAAGGCTTTGAATTAAAAGACAATATTGACGAGTTTTCCACTGGTCTCGTCAGCGGAGCTGCTTTGGAACGAGGAATAGTTGACAACGCTCCACACGTCCCAGACTCTTCTCCCTTTTGGCTCGCAAACAGTGGAACAAACTCCCCAGTTAGAACTGCAGACTCACTCTGATGTCATTTCTACCGTAATCTGAAAGGTACTGTAGTAGGGGTGTAACAATATAGTAATTGAATTGAAAAATCGATTTCAATTTGCAATGATCTACTATATCGATATGCAAACAGCAAAATATCATAATGTTTGGCTTTGTATCGTATCGTATCATTTTACAATGCAGATAATTGGTATTGAATCGTTTTGCAATGCAAATAATCGATTGTATGGAAACTACGGTAAGTATTTGCACCTTGTATATTTAGGAATCGAACCCAGGACCTTCTAGCTGTGACTGAGGCGACAGCACTACCGACTGTGCCACCGTGCAACCCGGATGCAAGATTATTTATATTAAGTAATTTTGATACCATGTTATTTAGACAGATGCTAGGTTCATTACTTCACAGATGGATTATTAAATCACTGAGGCACTGCGCTGTCTCTCTGCATTTGATGTATGTGTTTACCTTGCTTACTGCAAGTCACTCTGGATATAAAGAGTGTCTGCGAGATGCCTGCGTTGTAAATTTACTGTGAAACAGCGGGAGAAAAGTCCAATAAAACATTGGGGGACAGGGGGGTGATATGCTGCTGTTTCACCGTAGTAATGCAACTTCCATATCCTCCTAGAGCCCTAGCTAAGACTTCTAGCTAAGTAGGTTCAGAATATATGAATACAACAAGACACATTCAGTACTGCGCGCGCACACGCACACGCACGCACACACACACACGCACACGCACACACACACACACACACACACACACACACACACACACACACACAAATGCTCTACTGCGGCTGTGATTGACAGACTGTAGGGACAAATCCCATGAGATTAAAACACTGCAGAGAGAGTGTGTGTGTGTGTGTGTGTGTGTGTGTGTGTGTGTGTGTGTGTGTGACACACACACACACAGACAAATCCTCTGTTGACATAAATTTGAGGAACATGGCTGAAAGGGGAGAGGAGGAGAAGAGAGGAGAGAATGGAGGGGAGGGGAGGAGAGGAAAAGTGAGGCAAGAAGAAGAGTAAAGAGGAGTGGAGAGGAGAGGAGAGGAGAGGAGAGGAGCGGAGAGGAGAGGAGAGGAGAGGAGAGACCCTGCACATTGTAATACAGTGGTCAGCAATTGGTTCCAAATATCACATGATTTACGTTAGGGTTGTGGCCAGGAGATGGTCGGTTCGTTCATTCATTCATTTCATTTCATTTCATTTGGTTTCATTCATTCAATGCCTAGGCCGGAACAGTGGCTGCTTGTGACCATAAAGTTAAATTAGAATTACAAATGCTAACTAATTAGCTGAGTGCTTTCCTACTGTAAGTGTCATGGTGTGCAGATGGAGAATGTTGTGGTCGGTGGGATGAGTTGACTTTTTTATTTTCCTGCTACAGGCAGCGTGTCCGCTTATTATTAAGCAACTTTGGGCTTGTTTCTAAAGTGCAGTTGCTTTTTTGGGCTTGCTTTCCTTTTTTTTTTTCATTAAGTATGCACAATACAACAATATACATTGCATAAATGGATTCTACAGGAAATATTACATAAGGATCAACTGAGAAAAGTTTGGTACACTCTTTAATCAGGTTTTTACAGCGTTTGCCCTGTCCATCAAAGCTCATGTTGCCTGCCATGCTATGCTATCACCACTAGGGCGGTCACCATCCTCACATGTTACTGGACCATTTAATTGTGTTTCTGTCATTTTCTGTTTGGCTTTTAGGATTCGTAAACAGAAACGTGCACACTGCACAGGGCAGATAAATTATGACAAATAGCTTGCATAATTTAATAACGTTATACAGAAAAGGAGGGGGAAAAAATGTGGAAATAGCAGATCTACAAGGGCTGAAAAAAAAACATGACTGTATTGTGCACATATGTAAATACATAGTGCATTGGCTGCTGCTGTTCATTCAAGATGTGTCAGCAATCAGCATTATACTGGCAGGGAGCAAAGCAGTGCCTCCTTAATGCCTGTACAGTAGGTTTACTGAGGCAAGAGGAGGTTTGTCGACAGGGGCGGTTATTTGCACTACGCAGACCACGCAGTTGCGTGGAGCCCCGAGGCAGAGGAGGGCCCCCCTGAGCTGGCCCGTAAAACACAACACAAGATATCTGTCTAGCAAACACCAGCGCTACGTTGGCCCTTCTCTCCCTCTCCCACACACACACACCACGCGTACACTCTCAACATGCAGTCAAAGTCCGTTGAACCGACGTGTGAAGAATGCAGCAGCCAGCAGCTAACGGTGAAGCATGTGTCAAGTTAGAGTAGACGAAAGTCAACCCTTGACTTCTGGTCGGTGGACTTCAAAATACATTTTATTTTATTTTAAATTATTTGTTTTTTTTTTTTTTTTCTCTCACAGGGGCGGCCCCAAAATTCTACATTGCTTTCACTAACAAACTAAGCCAGTGTTTCTCAAACTTTTACATTTCAAGGTCTCCCCTCAACTCTGACAGTGTACAAATGGAACGAAATGGACCTTGTCAGGGTTAGAGGGATATTCCACTTTCAAAAAAACTTTTGGTCGTTTTATCGTCTAATCAGGCTTTTGTGAACACCCTGAACAGTTTTTAATTTGCTTCATTCAACATTTAGATGTTTGATGTAAATGATATCGGGCCCTGCAGGCCCAGGGCCTCTCCCCATACACACTCATTGTAACTTCAAACTCCATTTTAACCATGATAGATTCATTAAAAACACCCATTATTTTTTTCTGTTGACTCATACTACCCTCCTAATACGTGAGCAGGCCGTGTTTTTTCAATAATTATTATTTTTTTTAAATTGGGGGGAAATGGAAAAAATGTTATACAACAAAACATTATTACAAATAATTGAAAAATGTTATTGACAAAACACAGCCTGCTCACACATGGGAGGGCATTATGAGTCACCAGAAAAAAAAATGTTGTTTTTAATGAATCTATCATGGTTAAAATAGGAGTTTGAAGTTACAATGGGTGTGTATGTGGAGGGGTTCCAGGGGGTTTCTATTCTTCCTATATTTACATCAAATATCTAAAAAACAAATGAAGCAAATTAAAAACTGATCAGGGTGATTCCAAAAGCCTGATTAGACGATAAAATGACCAAACGTTTTTTTTTTTAAGTGGAATATCCCTTTAATTTGGTTCCATTTGTACACCGTCAGAGTTACAGACTTGTATGGGTCAATTTAGAGTCCCTGGAATCCACTTTGACAACCACTGAAATAAGCCATTACAATTTCGTTAACAAAATGAAAACTAGACTGAAATGTTATAGGAGCGACTAGTGGAAAAGAGATCCAGAAGAACTAAAGGACAAGTAATTTTAGGTTTGGTTACACTTGGGCATCGTTGAAAAAAAGTTATTCACTGTCCCATTGACTTCACTACACAGGAAAATAATACAAAAAAATAAATGTGAGGGGTCATACTAGACGTTCTTCATGATTCTGAATCCATTGCAAGCATTTGTTTTGCACGAAAAACATTCTTTGGATTAAAAATGGCCCCCCAAAACTGTGAAAAGTGATGACTCATCACTTTTCACACTTTTGGGGAGGCCGACATTTTGCCCAAGGAATGTTTTTCATGCAAAACAAATGCTTGCAATGGATTCAGAATTATGAAGAACCCCTAGTTTGACCCCTCACATGCTACTTAACGCAGATCTTTTTCATTTTTTAATATTCTTTTTTTCCTATATAGTAGAGTCAATGGGACAGTGAATATACAAATGTCCATAACTTTTTTTTCGCAATGTTTCCGGCAGAGCAGGCCTCTCATTCTGTGGACCTTAATGACCAAACTAATAGATAAAACAGAAATAAAAGGTACAGCAAGACATCACAGGTCCAAACCTATTCCTTGAGCTTTTTGGCCTGTGGGTCCCCGACTACCACCAATCGAAATCGATAAAATCAATAAAACGATAGAAAGCAGT
>NC_137816.1:62267406-62269906 GCF_963921795.1 Nannobrachium achirus | reverse complement strand
TAGGCTACTCGAGCATTTTAATAGGGATTGGGGAAACAAACGGGGGGAAACAAATCAAAGCGAAGTCGCTTATTATAGTGGTTTCTGCTTTAGGCGGAAACCAAACGGCCTGTTGTGAACGAACACCAGGCTTTCCCTGGTCTGGTGAGGCGAGGTTAGGTGAAAAATGGGTTGCAAAATCTTGGGATAAAAAATAGAGCTCCTAGTATGTACTGGTGGTGTCGGGTGTCATAACCATATATAGAGTTCCTGTACGGTGGCATAACCATAAATATAGAGTTCCTGTACGTACTGGTCGTGTCGGGTGTCGGGCACTGCCCGGTCCATGTGCAGCTTGTCACTCTCCACCTGGTTGAACTTGTTCCTGGAGTAAGGGTCCTGGCCTGGTCGTACCACCGTGGCCCCGATGTACAAGTCCTGGTCGAAGTCCTGCCATCGCACCTTACCTAAAACACACACACACAATTTTAATTTTTCAAATCCTTCTCAAACTATTTGAATACCGTGGAGTGTGGAATAAGTTCATTTTCTATATTGAAACTTAATTAAGTGAAACCTTCCATTATATTCATTGCGTATAAAGTTAGAATAGGGCTGGTGACTTTTAACAGACTCATTTCAATTCATTAATTACAGAAGTCGCGAGGCGTGCTGATCACACTGGTGCACCAACCAAGTGACAAACCACAGTGCATGCAATGGTAGAAGAAGCTTTGCTTGGCCTAGAGAGGATGGGAAATTTATATTTTAAAAAACTCACTCGATACATTGATGCAATACATTTAGATTAATTAAGGCAATTCTTTTTGGGATATTGCGACATGACATTTGTTCGACGTTATATTTGTTCGACACCTAACCTGCCAACGCTGGTGAATGCTAACCTGGTGAATGCCTAAACCTAACCTCAGTAAAACTATGCCTAAACCTAAATAAAACCTAACTCTTAGTCGAACTAATGAAACGTAGAAATAGAGATTTCTCAATTTTTTTTATCGAGCCCCAGGCCTAATTTGTTGCACTTTTTTGTTTTAACTCATACTGTGCCGGGGCCACAAGAGGGCGCCAGAGTGCCAGACATTTCTGTATAGGCCTTCGCTCTAGCTTCCGTCGACACAGGCAGTAGTGGCATGTGATTTCACTCCAACCACTGTTATGGATGACGAGAGGAGGAAGTTAGCTAACAGTTAGCTATTAGCTTCTTTATTTTTTAGAAGCCCGATCTGAAGCTATTTTAGTCGCAAAAAAAACTTTGTCGATGCACTGGGAACACAGTTCAGAGAAAAAGGTCTCTAAAGATGTGAGTTTGTATTGGAGTGGGCGGCGCGGTGCGGCGGCGTTGCCTGATTACGGGCCGATGTAAACAGAATCGCGGCCCCGGCCATGGATGGAAAATTAGACCGGGGCTTCGCTGAGGCCTCCGATTAATTAATTCATTTTATTAAATATCCCGGACTAGTACGGGATAGGCACCCCGGAATACGTTGCGCCTCTGACAGTATAGATTGAGTTTTTTTTGGGGGGCTCTAAACTTTATTTTAAACCATTTTCAATGGAATAAATCGTCGGACCATCTAGAATCACTCGTTGGAAAGCGTAGGACGAGCCAGGACCACCCACATCTCTACAAGCAGCTCAGGGTAAGTAAAAAACATTGTATTGGATTGAAATAAAGCTGAACTTGTCCGGGATAGGCACAAAAAGGGTTAATCTTGATGTTTATGGCAAACAGCTCATGAAAAGCAAAACTACAAGCAGCTCAGGGTAAGTAAAAAACATTGTATTGGATTGAAATAAAGCTGAACTTGTCCGGGATAGGCACAAAAAGGGTTAATCTTGATGTTTATGGCAAACAGCTCATGAAAAGCAAAAGTCCATATCTCAAAATATTAGATGGACCATTATCGACCATCTGAAAAGTATGTTAATCTATGCACACTGTACTTTGTCTGGTCTACTTTAGATGAACAGTAGTCCTCTAATACATAGCAAGCCTCCTGCACCAGATAGACCCACATGGCACATATGAAGATATAAAGATATACCCACATACAGTACTAATTTACTACATGAACAATAATGACACAAAGAGCTTCCCTTTGTATATGCAAAGTAGTGTGTGTGTGTGTGTGTGTGTGTGTGTGTGTGTGTGTGTGTGTGTGTGTGTGTGTGTGTGTGTGTGTGTGTGTTTTGCATGCCAATCAACTAAAGCTTGCAATGATCTGTCTCTGCCCCCAGGATAGTGTGTATCTGTGTGTGTGTGTAAGTGTGTGTGTGTGTGTGTGTGTGTGTGTGTGTGTGTGTGTGTGTGTGTGTGTGTGTGTGTGTGTGTGTGTGTGTGTGTGTGTGTGCATTTAATATCCTTGATGATGTGCAGGATTAGTAGAAGCTGGTCATTTCTCTGGGTAGCTCAGTCACACACGCAATGGGTCTCATTCACAAAGTGTGGCCTAACCTAACGCACCAAACCCACAGGATGTGCATAAGCGCACAGATGCTC
>NC_137816.1:62157559-62267206 GCF_963921795.1 Nannobrachium achirus | reverse complement strand
CATTTTCAAATATGAGGGTCCACGGTCAAATACACATCAATTTGGGGGTCCTTGACATGACAATGTTTGAGAGCAGTGATCTACTGGTCCATTTAGACGGGACAGTGCATATTAACGAACAACACCACACAAACTAAAAATACAAGACACTAAAGAAAACTAGAAAAAACTACATTTTAGCTAGAGATGTTACCGATCAATCGGCAATGGATCGGATCGGGCCGATCAAAGCGTGATCGGCGATAATCGGTGGTTTAGATCAAAAGGTAAATTCACCGATCCGATCCGATCGGTGCATCCGATCAACCAGCCGTTCAGTATGCCCACTTGAGCCATTTTGGGGTATTGATTTCCACAGTGCTGAAGGAATAATTAGTTACTGCTATGATAATAAATACATAGTAATGCTGGTAAATAACTATAAGGCAAATATATAAATGAATTCATGAGTGAATTAATTAATTAAAGTTAAAACATTAACATTTAGAAAATATAAATAATATATAAATAATAACTTGATCGGATCGGTGATTGATCGGCATCCCTAATTTTAGCCCATCTAAAATGTTCACATGTTGGATTGTCCATGATCCATCCTTTTAGTTGAACTCTAAAATATGTAAAGGATGGACTCTCTCTTATGTTAGTGGGTAGATTGTTCCATTTTGTGCTTCCTTGAACAGAAAAGGAATTTTGTGACAAGGCTGTATATCGTCGTTGTCGGGTGGAAACCGCATGATTCTAAACCCACCAGATTGAGTTAAGACCCGCCTCGCGGAAACGCGAGGACTTCCAGGAGTGGCTGAAATCCCTGCCTGACACATGGAGGGTGGATAGACTTGTACTTGAGAAAAGCCTGCATTTGCACAATGCACAGCTATTAATTTCTCACTACAGTGCTCAAAATAAACTGTGCTAAAAAAAAACTTGAAACTGACTTAATTGTTCTGTGCTTATTTAATAAAGGGAAAACTTTGTAACTTTGCTAAAGAGAAAAACGTACTGAGAAAGCTATTAATTTGTCACTACTGTGCTCAAAATAAAAACTTTTACTGATTATCAGATACATTGTTATGGTTTGGATATGGCTTTGGGCGTATTATGCTGCGTCTGCGTGTATTATTGTAATAGATCAGTAGGTAGTACTTTGCACTTGAGCGAGCAGCACTAACGTTCATGGGCACTTTTTATCGAGAGGAGGCGGGTCTTAACTCAATCCTGGTGGGTTTAGGAATCACGCGTGGAAACCCTTGTATGTCCAAAACCGTTCGTTTTGCATTTATCATTTTAAAAATGATTTAAACTAGTGAAAACAGCCGATCTACAAGCATACAACGCCTCGCGGTGCGAGGCGTTGTGTGCTTGTAGATCTGCTGTTTTCACTACTTTTGTGTGACAGCCTTGAATGATACAGCAGGGCTTTACTTTGCAAAAGAACGTACAAGTTTGAAAATTGGAGATACGAGGTTTCCACCCGACAACGACGATATGCTGCACCTCACAATCCCCTCTGGTGTGGTGACAGCCCGTGTACCAGTTGAAATGTTGACGCCACTTCAGTTCTGTATCCTTTATTCCTCTGTCCGTTTGTGGGGTGTGCGTGCGTGCGTGTGTGTGTATAACATGGGGGTTTAGGCTGTGTAGTCTGTCTTGGTGTAAACCCATTCTTCATTTGGGTTATTTTCAAACGTGTGTATTCTCCTGTCAATGTTGTGGTCGCGTGTTGTTGAGACGTGAATATCTGATTCAAGACGGACCCAAACATAGGGGTGGGCGATATGGCGATAATTATCGTCTCGGCGATACAGCTTTGCCACGATAGGCCATTTCAGAATATCGTTTCTCTCGTGATACAAACAGTCATTTAGAAAAGGCTCTGGATACAGCGAGTGCACGTTCCATGAGTCGCAGCTCTATTGCCTTAATTTATACTTCTATAGTACTGTGGTGTAATTCGCCAAAAAGAACAGATCTACAAGCTATAACGTGTCGCGGCTCAACGTGTCATATAGTTTGAGGATCTGTCCCCTGCTTTCACGGCCCCTCCCCCGTGCAGCACGCAGACAGGCTACAGAGTGTCTACAGCACTGACTGAGTTGTGATTGTGTGCAGGAGCACGGCACAGTGGTCCACGATTTAGTTTCACTTTCACGTAGGGTGACCAGACGTCCCGTTTTACCCGGGACAGTCCCGTTTTCAAGCTGCGTGTCCCAGTGTCCCGACAAATATCTCTAAAACACTAATATGTCCCGGTTTTCAACATTCACTGCAAATTGTCCCGGTTTTCACCAGAATTAAAATAATAGAAGCTGTTTTCAGTGGTTGTATAGACATTTATCATGTTCTTTTCATGAAAACATGCTCACCTAACCAATCAGAAAAAAGGAACAAATTCATTGCGTGTCTGAATTCAACACTGAGCCTGTTTGTCAATCACTCACTGCCTGTTTGCAACCCTGAGGTGCATGTGTGCGCGTGCACGAACGTTAGAGAATGGGCACGCGCGTGCGCGGTAACGTGCGCATTGCTTTTAGGGTCCCAGTTTTAGGCAACAGTGTTTTGCGTCCCGGTTTGAGTGGCTGGAAATATGGTCACCCTACTTTCACGGGACTTTAGTAAAGCAGTGATGCAGCTTGGCCTGCATTCTTTGAAGCATATTTTTTATAATGGATGCATTAAACTAACAGGACGCAAACTACTTATCCGTCCTGCTATCGCTATCAGCCATCTCACTGCTTGCAAAGCTGAACTGTGCTGGAGTCTCATCCATAGCTGTGTGTTCTGGCAGTATTGATGAGATGATTTAGATCACCTTGTAAATCCATGCATCTGTTTTTATTAACTATAAACAAGTAGCTATTTGCTGCTATTTGTAAAGTGCTTATGTTTTCACCATTGATGCATGCGTGTGTCGTCGCGAATCGCGGTGAAATCGTCGCGTCTATTTTGCGTCTATTTTATCTATTACATAATTGGCTTAGTCATAAAAACCATGCCATTATTGTTAGTAGAAAAGCGAAAAGCTAGGATGATAATGAGTGAGTAATTCTCTCAAAATAAAGCTTGTATCATAACAAACCTCCTGACTTTGGTTGGTCATAAGGTAATTTGTTTTCCCTCAAGTTTCAATGGTAAGGCATGGGTTGTTGTCAACCTGTGGGTCGAGACCCCCAGAGAGGTCCCGCCAAATTGTTTTGAATATAGCCTATCTACAAGCTCACAACACTCAAAAAACATTTCAAAGGAACCCATAAAACATTTCTGGGACCCATTTGAATGACCTGAACCATCATCACACCAACTAGTAAATATTTTGAGGTAAAAGATGATAATTGTTTAATCAAACATCTGAATGTTATCATTAAAAAAAAACTATCTTTCTATCTGCAGCATAAAAATGAATAGATTATCTATAGAATATCTGTGTGGGTCTAATAAACCAACCATAAGGTAATTTGTTTTCCCTCAAGTTTCAATGGTAAGGCATGGGTTGTTGTCAACCTGTGGGTCGAGACCCCCAGAGAGGTCCCGCCAAATTGTTTTGAATATAGCCGATCTACAAGCTCACAACACTCTGATAACATTTTAAGGGAACCCATAAAACATTTCTGGGACCCATTTGAATGACCTGAACCATCATCACACCAACTAGTAAATATTTTGAGGTAAAAAATGATAATTGTTTAATCAAAAATCTGAATGTTATCATTAAAAAAATCATAGATTAGTCTATCTATCTTTCTATCTGCAGCATACAAATGAATAGATTATCTATAGAATATATGTGAGGGTCTAATAATCATAATAAACCTAAAAACCCGCATAAAACAGTATCGTGATAATATCGTGTATCGTGATACTGCATGAAGCATATCGTGATAATGCTTTTATCCAGTATCGCCCACCCCTACCCAAACACAATGGTAAATCAAACACACATGTGGTGCACCAATGTCTATTGCTATGGAGGACCTTGGTAGCGCCCCCAACCCATATATCAGGCATTATTTCACTACATTTTAAGACATCTGTACCGGCAATAATGCAACGATGCGTCCACAAGTGCAAGTCTAGTACAAGCTAGGTATGCACCGATACCGTTTTTTGTTTTTTTCAATTTCGATTCGATCCGATATACAGTATACATTTGGACCATATATATATATACACTGTATATATGCTAAAACGTTTGGCTTATAAATATGCAACATAATCATGCAATTTTAAGCCCATAACCACATTTTGTATCTGTGATCGAGACCGATAAGATATCGGTGCATCCCTACTAGTACAAGCTCTCAGAACGTTTGTTTTTTGCAACTTCGGTCAGTCTTTCAAGGCAGGCCAGAGCTCACTTGGGCAGACACTGCTGTCTACCATGCCTCTATTGCAGCTACACTTCTGCTCCCAATCTATAGTCTAATCGCAAGGCCAGTAGTAGGGGTGGGCGATATGGAAAAATACAATATCACGATATTTTCCCAAGATTTTATCACAATTATTTTTTCAAGTTGTTTTTTATGGATATTTTTCAAGTTACTTGACAAAAACTAGACTCTCTGGGTTCCTTTTGGGAGGTCTAAATTGAACTTTACAAGTATGTAACTCTGACAGTATACAAATGAAACCAAATGGTCCATTTGGTTTCATTTGTATACTGTCAGAGTTAAGTGGACACCGTGACATTTTGAGAACAACTGATTTAGACCAAAATGCAGGTTTAAATTGAATTCTGCAATGAATCTCTGTATTAACGATTAAACAGGATTTTTTACAAGGCTCCCACAATTGTATCACGATATATACAATACCTCTGAAAAGGCATATCGTGGAGACATTGTATCATCTCAACGATAATTATCACCATATCGCCCACCCCTAGCCAGTAGGACACAGAGCTAGTGTCTAACGGTTACCACAAGGCCAGTAGGACACAGAGCTGGTGTCTAACCAGTAACCACAAGGCCAGTAGGCCACTAGTCCCACAGACAAGCTAAACTCAGAGATAAGTTAACCAAGTGCCTATTTGTACACTCTCTGTAGTTAGAGAACTGTAGGGGTCCATTTGGTTCCTAACTATCCATGATTTATCCGGGGGACTGCCTGTAACCCCCCTTCAAGGACCTCTGGGGGTACCCGGACCCCCAGGGGTTTTTGTCCAGTGATTTATCACCGGCCAATTTTGACATCATTCTTTTTGTTGATTTTAGTTCTTGCCTTCAACACCATCCAACGCCATCACATGATCAAGAAACTGCACCACCTCAGCATTCCTCCACCCCTCATCCACTGGATTCACAGCTTTTTGAGTAATAGACCACAAACAGTTAAAGTAGGTTCATCCTTATCATCAACAGTTATTACCAACACAGGTGCCCCACATGACTGTATCATTCAGCCCTTCACCCACCAACAGCACATACTTGAAATACCCTGATGACACCGACATTCTCAGACTGCTTCATGACAATAACTCTATTATAGACTTCCAGAACACCATCTCTCATTTTACACAGTAGTGCACTGACAACTACCTAGAGTTGAATGTGGACAAAACAAAATAACTCACACAACAACCCACACTGGACTTAACCCACTCCTCTGCTTCCAAGATCATTGGACTTCCCACACCCACACTTGCTGAATGCTGATATGAACAATAAGGCCATCTCACGCTTAGCACTTTCAATAACAAATGACACAGATCATCCCATGTATAGCTACTTCGACCTCACGCCATCGGGGCGAAGATACAGAACCCTGAAGTGGCACAAGGTGGCACAAGGAGTTTTGTCCAGTTTTGTCCCCTCAGCCATTGCTGCACTAAACAAACTGTCACGTCGATAGGATGGTTTTCTGTGTACAGAGGGGACCTCATGTTTTGTCTTTGTGATAATGTTGTTTTGTGTTACATGGTTGTATGTTGTTCTTGTTGTTGTTAAGACTTATGAAGAAAAATATCCCATTGGTGACAATTAAGATTAGCGGATGTGAGCTTCTCTCTGTTGACAACAAGACCTTTTGTTGAAGAAAAAATCAAACCTCGGTTCGAAGTGGAGCTGTGTGTGTGTGTGTGTGTGTGTGTGTGTGTGTGTGTGTGTGTGTGTGTGTGTGTGTGTGTGCGTGTGTGTGTGTGTGTGTGTGTGTGTGAGAGCCGTTTCTGGGCCCATGGGGGCCCTAAGCGTGAGTCTGCGAAAAAATAATAGGCCTAATATTTTTTATCATTTTTTAATCCATTTTATAATGGAAATATATATATATATATATATATATATATATATATATATATATATAAATGAATACATAAAAAACGACAACAACAGGCAACTTATTTTTGCTATGTTTGAAAAATAATAGGCCTAATATTTTTTATAATTTTTTAATCCATTTTATAATGGAAATATATATATATAAATACAAATATATATATAAATGAATAAATAAAAAACGACAACAACAGGCAACGTATTTTTACTATGTTTGATTTGTTCTTTTCTTATTTAAATAAAAAAATGAAAACTTCCCCATGGGGTGCTGGAACACCTGCAGCACCCCTAGTTCCCACGCACTGGCAGAGTCCTGCACAGTGGCCACTGTGCCAAATTCACTTTCACTTTCAGCGGTGTGGATGCTCGGAAGAAAAGAAAGTCACCACAGTTTGATTTGATCATTCCTTAGTCAATTATGAAGGGATTTCAAAAATTAAAACGTCTCCATATTGCTTGGGAAGTCTACTTCGCAGAGAAACCGTGGCCTTTGCGATTCGCTAATCGCGGGATTTCGCATCGCGATTTCGGTTTGAAAACGATTAACCATGCAGCAGTAGTTCTTTTCTGCTGAGGAGGGGGCGGTGGGGGGCCTTTTTGGTCGGCGGGGCCCTACGCAGCATGCGTAGTCTGCGTGTACGGTCCGCCGCCGCTGTTATAGTGTCTCGTGCGGTCGCGCATGCGCAGATCCTGTTCAAACTCAACGGGACAGTTCTCACTTGACGGTGAGTGCGCAGATCCTGTTCAAACTCAACGGGACAGTTCTCACTTGACGGTGAGTTGACGGTGAGGACACACATTGATGCCTATGGGGAGCTCTGTTCCACACAGCTCCAAAAAATGAGCCTTAACTCATTCCCTGCTCATTCCCTGCCAGAAATTAAGTTTCACTTTCTGGGTTGACTGCCGGACTTTTCTTACGTTTTAACGTGGGCGCGTGCATGTCAATTGTGCACGATGGTGCACGGATCATGCACCACGCGTGTGCACGCCGTTCACAGCTTTCAAGCTAAAAAAGCGTTTGGTTGTCTAAAATCACACCCATGTGAACTGAGTGGCGCAGGCTGCTCAACCCACCGCTGGGTGGCGGAAGCTGGTGTTGCCGCACTCATACAGACATACACACCGGCAGTACTCATACAGTATAGGGCTGGGTCGGTATCGACATTTTGTTATTACGGTTTTCATCTTCCCATTACCGACGGTATTGCGGTAATTACCGCACCCCCGAATCTATTAATTAGGGTTCGGCGATAGGCTAAAATATTCCTCTCATCTGCCCAAATTTCGCCGCTCCACAGTCCTATAAGCCCGAGTTATACTTCCCCGTACAGCACAGTGGGTCTGGCTTCTAAAGTAGCAGATCTACAAGCTCACAACACGTCGCATCCGCGACACGTTACGAGCTTGTAGATCTGTGCAGTGTCGGGTTAATATAGTAACGTAGGCTACTGGGGCTTCTCAGACACTGTACGCTGTGAACAAACAAACCAGATGAGACGGGTAGATCGTGTACTGTGATTCTGTAAACTCACGTCTCAAATCGCATTGATTGAGTGGTGATAAACATATAGTAGACAGGTTTTAGGTACCAGACTTGACAGAAAAGGTTGTAGCCTAAGACTGCCAACGAGGCACCCGCGCTCCTGCAATTGCAGTCAGTGACGTGGCGGAAAAGTACTCAATCTCATCTGTCACTTGACAGAAATTAGCGTCTAGCGCTATAGTTTCATTTTCGGTTTTAGTCCTTGCGCTCAGCCCGTATGCTAAGAAACTGCCACAAGGTATGTATAAACATACTTCTTTCTGTGTATGTCCGTGTGACGGCCGGAGACTCCGAGCTTCCCACAAACATCATAACAGTTTGAAACGTGGTACGCGGCCCAGAGCAGAGCGGCATGGAGCGGCAAGCGATCCTCGCTTCTCCCCCATTTTAAAACTCGCTTGCTCTCAATAAAAAATAGCCCCGCTCCGCTTTTTTTTTTCTTAATTTCTTTTACCACGGTAAGGAACCCGACACCGCGGTAGGATGCGGTACGGTGGTTACCGTGCCCAGCCCTACTCATACATGCACACTCTGTCAAATGATGGAGCAGCAAGCACCACTCAAAAACATGTGTAGGTGGAATGGTTACTGTGAAAAGTATACCAGACAGAGTAAGCTACTTTTGTTAACATTTTAAAAGTAAATGTCTAAACTGTTTTTTTCCACACTTAAACAGTTTTAGCCCCTACACTGAACCAGGAAGACAGAGATGGATAATGGTCTGCCTACAACCAGACACTAATGGACGACACTAAGTGTGTCTAGACGTGTGATGAATGAAGCGTCTAGCCGAGGCATTGTGTTCTAAGTGGCGTCGTCAGGTCAGGTGTCAGGTGACTCCTTCCTCTGTGGAGCATGTCTCCCATCTGCGGTGTTCCAGGTGGGTAGTAGTAGTAAGTGCATTGTGGGTAGCGTAGTTTTTTATATATATATCCTACCTGGCGGTAGCGTCTCCAGACTGTGTGTCTTGTCATCGGAGCCGTGAGCCTGACTTCTACTGGAGTCACTGGAGCTCCACTCATCCTGTAGAGCACAACACAATACACAATGAATGAGATGCACACACACACACACACACACACACACACACACACACACACACACACACACACACACACACACACACACACACACACACACACACACACACACACACACACACACACACACACACACACACACACACACACACACACACACACACACACACACGACGTGACTCATACTACCCTCCTAATACGTTAGCTGGCCATGTTTTTCGATAACAAATGTCTTATGGTCCACAGTGCACTTTTAACCACTTATGGTTGATCTTTTCTGTTATCATTGGGAAAGCTTTTGCTGAAAATAGCCGATAGTGCTTGTAGATCTGCTATTTTCTGCAAAAGCTTTCCCCACAATACGGATGCTTAAATAACCCATTAACACCTGAGGCCGTTTACACTAATGTCTTCTAAATCCTTTTAAGGTTTTTGATAAACGCATGTTTCAATGATCGGTGGTTCTCAAACTTTTTCATATCAAAGACCACCAAAATTAATTGTATTTGGCCGCGAACCCACATCTCCAAAAATGTTGTTCCAGGGACCAAGAAAGAAAGAGAGTTAGAAATGTTCGCTTAAAAAAATATTATATGCAAAGATTTGCACAACTTTTCATAAGCTAATATAGCGCGGCAAATGGAAAATAATAATGTACTTCTATTCTAACACACAACACATGGCGATGAGCCACACTGTGCAACATTTGTTTACAGAGCCTAAAAAACAAACAGAAATCATAATTTTAGTTTTTTTCCAACATTCAATGCAAAAATGTAATAAAATAAATAATTCATTAAAATCATTAAAATGTCATGATGACCTGTGCGCACACACACACACACACACACACACACACACACACACACACACACACACACACACACACACACACACACACACACACACACACACACACACACACACACACACACACACACACACACACACACACACACACACACACACACACAGAGAGAGAGAGTGAGAAGTCAGTCAGCTGTGTTCTACGTAACCGTTTCCCAAAAAGAGATAACTGCACAATCAGGGGGCATTAAGAGATAATTAATGAACGCAATGCAATGCTTCATGAATCCGTGATGCTCCGTCCCGCCACAGGTGAATATCTAACCTGCCGCAATGCTCCGGTCCCGCCGCGGGTGAATATCTATCTAACCCTCTGAGTGCCGCGGGACGAGCCGGGGCAGTGAAAAGAATGAGCCAGGGCACGAAAAGAACTCGATGGGTGCCGCGTGCCCGCGTCACACCAACGGGTGCCGCGACACGGGACGGTGACGTTTGAAGAAGCCGTTGTTGCTGAACAAGTGGAAGCTATAAATAAATATTATCCTTGCCAACGAAAGAAATCTAATTTGAAAGTAGAGATAATGGGCAGCAGATGTTGAAAAGACATTTTTATTGGATGCCTCATGAATGTCTCAGAAAAGCTTTAGTAGAATGATGGCCTTTTCAAGGTAGGGCAACAGATAAGGACCCCCTGGAAGACGAGAAAATACTGTACATCTGAACTAAAGGTGTTATCCTTTCAATAAAGGGTACTATATAGCATATGGGACAACTTCAGAAATTAGTATGTCCAAATTAGGGATGGGACGATAATCGTTATTATTGTTTATCATGATAAAAAAAAACACAATCATATCATGGAGATTTAAATTTATTGTGAAATCATCCTCCGTCATGCACTGGGATCAATTCATGAGCTGCATATCTGTTAGCATTTAAACCCTCTATCAGGGGTGTCGTACCAAATTCTGGGCCCTGGGTACAAGGATTCACTGCGGGGCCCCTGTGCTTTAACTATTGAAAAATAGCAGATATACAAGCTCACAGCGCGGCACCGAGTGCCGCGCTGCGAGCTTGTAGATCTACCATTTTTGAAAAATCATGAAAATCTTTGGATATTTCAAATCCTTCTGAGGTTTTTTGAAAAACGTATGTTTCTATGTCAGTGCCGGAGCTCAAACCTTTTCATGTGAAGGACCCCCAAAATGGTATGTATTTGGCCACGGAACCCCATCTCAAAATATTGAGTTCCAGGGACCCCCCAGAAGCAAAATTTGAGTTAGAAATGTTCGCTTAAAAAATACATATATTCAAAGATTTGCACACATTTTCACGACTTTTAAAAAATAGCAGCTCCACAAGCTCGCAGCGCGGCACTCGGTGCCGCGCTGTGAGCTTGTATATCTGCTATTTTTCAATAGCTAAAGTATAAAATAATTAAGGCCCCTCCACCACCTTGGGCCCTAGTAACTCAGTCCCACTTTCCTACCCCTTGTGACGCCCCTGCCCTCTATAATTAGTAAAACGGACCTGGAAATAACGTACTTGATAAGTAAAAAATAGCCAATCTACAAGCTCACAACGTGTCACAGCCCATCCCTAGGCCATATTTTTTGTAAATGAATGCCCTACTTGATCATACCACAGCGTCACACTAGCAAATCTGCAAGCTCGAAAACACGGCACGTTCCAATAAACCTCATCATACTAAAATGTTCAATGTGTCGGTCTCCAGAATGAACAAACTGTGACAAGTATCACCAAGGTGGCGAAAGAGAGAGAGAGAGAGAGAGAGAGAGAGAGAGAGAGAGAGAGAGAGAGAGACTCAATAGATTGATTGTGCTGCTGAAACCATATCCGCGTTAACACACAATAGTGAGGTGCAAACAATAGACAGCACAAACACAAAATATACTCAGGTACACACACACACACACACACACACACACACACACACACACACACACACACACACACACACACACACACACACACACACACACACACACACACACACACACACACACACACACACACACACACATTATAATTTTCATAATCGCCTATCAGGCTATTATCTAAATATTAATCAGATTATGGCTCTTATTGGGGTAGCAGTGCTCTTTTCACTATATTAAAGCTGGCTGCACACTGCTGCGCTTTTTCGTTGCGAAATGCGTTTTTCAGGCAAGGAGAGAGAGAGAGATAGAGCAAGGGACCCAGTGGTCCGAAAATAAATACGAAACGGGCGGCAGTGCGCAAACGTGATTGACTTAAAGGTGATACACCATGCATTTAAAAAGTATTTATGTCATATTGTTTATGTCCCAAAAACGTTTTTCAAAAGGTTTGAGGCTAAATTACCACTCCTGAATAGAGAGCCTCTCATTTTTGAATGGCTCTCAGAGCATTTTCAGCTGCAGTACCACCTTTGGCCTGAACTGAAAAAAAAAATCTTTTTGAAAAAAAAAAAGTTTTTTTCTTCAAAAACGTCCGTTTATGACATCACAAACAGCAGCAAATCTGGACAGCCTGTTTTGAGAACCCGTGGGATGCTTTTAACCTCCACCTTCCCAAAACCAGAGAAAGACACAACGGTCTGAAATGGGACTTTGTGAGGATAGAAGGTGCTAGTGGGACCCCAAAAAAAGGGTTTAAAATAGGAAAAGTGAATTCTCATGGTGTATCACCTTTAACGTGAGGTTGATTTATGTATTTATGTGCTCAAAAATTCGGCAGCAGTGTGCAACAACCTTTACTGTATATTATTATTTACTGCATTTACTGTATTTATAGCAGCTAAAGAAATAGTAGTATTGGCTTTAATGTTAACCTACAGTAGAATAGGTTCAATTCACTATGCAGTTTGCAGATCCTGTAAAGATACTGTGTCACGGGTCGGGTAGGCAAACCTTAGGCACGGGTGCCAACATTGGCACAGGGGAGGGTGATGACTGGCAGACTGGCATAAGTGTGCGAGACTGAGAGAGCAGGGATTGACACTAAGGTCTCAAGAGTCTCAGATGAAGAGAGAGAGGGATAGATGGAGAGAGAGGGATAGATGAAGAGAGAGAGAGAGAGAGAGAGAGAGAGAGAAGGGAGTGACAGCTATGTGAAAGATTAAAGAGATGGAGTGATGATTCATCTGCACTTCAGTTGCCAACTTAGCAATTTTGTTGCTAGATTTAGCAACTTTTCAGACTACCCTAGTAGGTTTCTTTTTAAACAGCACACACCACAAATTTAGCTACTTAAGAAAAGAAAAAAAAGGGGGAAAAAACAACATTTTGGGGGTCCTTGACATTCAAAGTTTGAGAACCACTGTCTAGAGCAGTGGTTCCCAAACCCAAATGTTTTAGCTTGAGACCCAAAAGAGAAATTAGACGTTTGCCCCGGACCCAAACTAGTGAAAACAGCAGATCTACAAGCCTACAAGGCTATTTTGACTACTTCTTAAACATTTGTTTTCCATTTTATAGAATTTCTTAGATTTTCTTTTATTCATCAGATAAATTACTTAGACAAATCAATCATTTTCTTTTTATTCATGAATATCTTAGCTTTTTGGGGGAATGTATTTAGAAAATGTTTCGAAATAATAATAATTAACACCTTGACGTCCGAAATAGAATGGTGGTTGGTAGATTAGCCGTGACATTTCTATTATTGTATTGTGATCTGAGACATAATATTATGTTTATAAACATGACCCCGCAGCCCCTCCATCTTGAACAGCGCCGCTGTTTTTTCTTTTTTTTTTTTCCCCAGGCCAGTAACTCACCATGATTTTCTCGATTTCCGTTGGGATAGAATGGGGGTTTTGGCCGATCGTCGATGTCCCCGTGCGTTTCGCGTGCGCGATCCTTTCACGTAAATGTCCCCGCAAATAGTCCATGTGTGACTGAAGAACAGAACTGAAAAGTTTCGCTAGCATAGCCCCAAGCATGGCTGCTGTAGGAGCTCGAGTGTGCAGACAGCAAACGGATGGCTGGGAGTAGCCTTGGAGAAGGAGAGGCGCTGACGTCACCTCTGCTTCATGCACGGTCTGCATGAGCTATCAGTGCACGAGTGGTGACTAGGGAAGGTTAGACGATCGCCGATTTTCGGATCAAAAGCTTTTATTCCGGTTTTAAAGACAAAGTCCGGGAATGTACGACGTGGCTGAGAGTCCCTGGGGGGATGTGCGATATAGTACGGTTTTAACATTAAGGGGCTCCCCGTGGCTTAGAAGGTGTTAAAAACAAAATGTAGGTAACAAAAAATTAAGGGACTCATGAAAAGTTGTCCGTGACCCATGAATGGGTCCTGACCCACTGTTTGAGAACCTCTGGTCTAATAGGAGTCTCCCAAATCAGGATCGGACCCAAAGACCTGGCGTCATCTTACTGTGTGTTCCATGTCACCAGAGAATAAACATCACTGTTAGTTTAATGACACAACACACAGCACACCACATGTGATCTCATACTGGAGGGTGTGTGTGTGTGTGTGTGTGTGTGTGTGTGTGTGTGTGTGTGTGTGTGTGTGTGTGTGTGTGTGTGTGTGTGTGTGTGTGTGTGTGTGTGTGTGTGTGTGTGTGTGTGTGTGGTTGGAACAGTAACAAAAAAAGAACTACACGCCTATAAATACGTTCTTTCCCATAGAAGGAGAAAAACTTTCTGTAGCGTATCGAAGGTGTGTGTGTGTGTGTGTGTGTGTGTGTGTGTGTGTGTGTGTGTGTGTGTGTGTGTGTGTGTGTGTGTGTAGCAGACATTCCATCAGTCTCCATTAGTTTCCTGCAGCTGAACATGTGTGTGACGTGAGAGCGGTTACATGGAACACACATGTATGTTATGTTTGCATGTTATTGCATTCATGTGTGTGGACGTAGGGTGATATATGACTGTGATACAGATCTATAATCTGTAGCAGTGTGTGAGACGGGAATGAAGTAAGAGAGAGAAAGAGGGGGGAGACAGAAAATGAGAAGAAAACGAAAGCAAAACAAAAAGAGAGAGAGAGAGAAAAGAAAGAGACAAAGACAGAGAAAGAGACAGAAAGACAGAGAAAGACAAAGAGAGAAAAAGAGAGAAATAGAGGAAGACCGAAAGACAGAGAAAGGGGGTATTGGTGTTATATACTGGGGTCGGCCTATAGCTTACACACATGACATCACCGTGTTGGTATTTGAAAATACATGACATCACATTGTTATAAGAATAATAATATGTACATTATATCATTAGTCCACGGGTCTTGTGAAGTTAGAGTTACGGCTGGTTGATGTGAAAACCATGCACAACCTGAACCTCCCCTCTGTGGACCAGGCCTTTATTTCCACAGATCTACTGTTGCAGCAGTGAGGTTTGAATCCATTCATCTCCAACCTAGGGTTCGAGTGGTGAATAGAACATGAATACCAGCGAAGAATGCTGTAAATATAACACCTTTTCCCAACGGGTCGGGAGACTCGGGACACATTTGTGGGTCACTCATTTTAAAGGGTCTTGACTGGAATTTATTTTCCTAAATTAAAAACATATTTTCTCCTCCTCCATTTTTTTTTTAAGAATTGTATACATTTTAAACCAAAATATCGCCAAACAGGCACCTTTGACATCAAATCCCCTGCGTCCTCCATTGTTTGTCGTCTTGTGAGAAGTCCCTTCTCCCCCGGTCCCCCCTCTTGTCACGTGATATGCTTGTCTGTGGAGTGAGCCAGAGCCTTGTATTCAGAGAGAGTCGTGCCACCTCCGTTCACTTCATGGAGCCAGGTCAGGTTTCTGACCCCACATTGGCAGAACTCTGTCTCTATACAAGGCTCTGGAGTGAGTGACTCTGCGCTGCCTGCCTGCTAGCTGCACTCGGGGCAGAGCTAATCAGCAGAGGTTTTATTTAATTTATTTTTAACGGTGTTATTGGTGTGCAGGTAACGTACTCTTGTTGTGCTCACGCACCGAAAACACCGGGTATCGTGACAAGCCTATTTTGATGCTTTTGTGTGACGCTTTAGTATGATCAAATAGGGTGTTCATTTACGAGAAAAAAAATGTGGGTGTATTTCACTTGCAACACAGCAGCAAAGGGTGTGAAATTCAGAGGAACAAAAGAAAAGATGATGAGATTTAAAAGGTAAAGATAAGGTGCAATCATTGTGTACAAGTAATAACGTGATTCACACACACAATGCTCTTTTTTCCCCAACTAGAGGTCTATGCTGCCCTCACGTCATCTAGTAGTCTCCATCCATGCAGTGGTGTGGTTATCTTTGTTTTGACTCCATTCATCCTGTGTAGTGTTGTGGTTATGCTTTGTTTTGACTGCATGCATCCATAAAGTGTTGTGGTTTGCTTTGTGTGGTGTTGTGGCCATGTAAACCTATTTAAATGCATTTGGTACGAGAGACGTCTTATCTGAAGCATTTAGTTGACAAAAGAGATGTTTGTATCGGGTGGCCTGCTGGTCAATCATTCATAGACTGGGTTTGCAGGCTGAACTCTGGGCTGAAGTGTGTGTGGGGGGTGTCACATGACTTTACAATACATGTCACATGATCAAAAGTCAGCATCAGATGTGAAAGAGAGACAGAGAGAGGGACAAAGAGAGAGGGAGAGAAAGAAAGAGGTAGAGAGAAAGAAAGAAATGTGTGTTACTCTTAGTGGTTAATTGTTAATTAACCGGTAAGGAATAATGCCAGTAACCGATTAAGAGAATGTGTCCAAATTAGGGGTGCAGGAAATCACAGGGGTGCGTGTTTCTAACACAGAATCGATTCTCATTTTCCAATTTTTTTTTTCATTAGATATTATTTATTAGATATGATAGTTAAAATAATGTGTGCAAGCATGAATAAATCAGACACGTTGTCTTGGATTTACCTTTGTGTGTTAACATTATTGCAATGATAAAACCTTTACAATTATTATTATTATTATTATAAAAGCTACATAAAACTCTGCTTTCATGCCAGCAGACTAGAGTAGATCCTGATATATGAATTGAATAGAGAATCGTTTTGAATAGAGAATCGTTTTGAATAGAGAATCGTTTTTAAATGGGAAAATAAACGTTTCTGAATTCGAATCGTTTGGATTTGAAAGAACCGAAAAAGAATCGTGACCCCAAGAATCGATTCTGAATCGAATCGTGGGATACCCAAAGATTCGCAGCCCTAGTCCAAATGGCCGTCATCTGATTGTCATTTGTCAATGGATGGTGTTGGGGGACTAGCGGAAAACCCCCAATGCAACGTCAGTAGGCTTAGGCAGGGAGCAGACTGAGATCACCTGGAGCTAAGCAGTTGTGTCAGATTTGAATGAGTGCCAGTACAGTCAGTGCATTTACATTTCCTGGCAGTTGATAACAAAGACTTTCTGAAGGTCCCTCTTTTATCCTGCGATCAAGTATTTTTCTATCAGAGAGAAAAACAATATTCCACCCATCCAGGACATATTGTGTCAGCATTAGGGCTGTCACTTTTATGACATTTTACATGACGATTAATTGTCACTCAAATAATTGCGATTAACGATTTAATGGTGTTATGTCGTTGACAATTACATTTCTGTTTGGCGGGTAGGCTTTGAAGTTGCACATGGCAGATATGACACGTAACCTAAATTAACCTACCGGTAAATTAAAACAGTGAAAGTGGAAAATAGGCGGTCTACAAGCTCACAGCGCGTCGCAACACGTTGTGAGCTTGTAGATCTGCTGTTTCTACTATTTTTTTTTAAATGGTTGAAAATATATATACGGTAGTCCCTGTGTCCTTGGGCCGAAAAGACCCCTGATATAGGGCTTTGAAACAGGTGTGAAATGGGCTGTGATGACAGACACAACCACACCCCACACAGCGCTACAGATAAATCAAATTGAAACCTTTAAGGTCAGAAAAAACGCTGTGCAGTTCCTCTCTTCATATCACTGTCTGGTACTGGAAACTACAGGGCAGAGAGCCCGAAACGGGTGTTTGAGTAGAGAGAGCAACAATGACAACAAGGATAAAGACAACGATAATGACAAGCATAATGACAGGGCAAGAGCTAACTACACATTAGTCACAGGCAGTAACACTGCTAAGAAAAGACGGGAAAGAAAAAAAAACGGAAGGAAAAGAATAGAGCAAAGCCCCACAGATGCCTAATTTTTGGGTACGAAACCCATTCCAATTTATTGAAATGGATTATAGACCACCAATTTACCAGAGTTTTGACCTATAGTTCGTAATAAAATAATGATGATAATAATAATAACTAGAAAGATGCAACTCTGGGAAATTGCAAGTGTGGTTGCACTGACATGAGGAATCCGCTGGGGGAAAAATCTTTTGGGGGGTTTGGGGGTTACAGAAAAGGTTACAGAAACCATCCACTGAACTCAATTGACTTTTGGGCTTAAATAAAGGTTTACAGAAAAAAGGTTTATTCTAGGTGAATAAAAGGTTACAGAAAAAAGGTTTACTCTAGGTGAAGTAAAAATGGACAAGCAGGCGTTGACACTAAGGCTTGCCCACCTGCCCCCACAGCAGGTAAATAAAACTTTAGGGCAGGTGGAGTTTGCTTTCAGGTTGCCCGATCGGGCAAGTGCTCATTTGAGAGGGGACACAACCGCCTATAAACACAACACCAGATATCTGTCTAAACACCTGAACATGGCAAGAGCACTCTGTTTTCTGGTCTTTGGAATGAATATTGTTTTTACTGTTGCTACACTTAAACATATAAAATAACAAGTGTGAAACCATAGACATATTCAATCATAGCTACTGTATGTAGGTATTTGGCATTTGGATTTGGAGTTATTGAGGTATGACAGGAACAATAGACTGGTTGCCTATAGCAGGGGTTTTCAAAGTGGGTGACGGGGCAACCTGGGGTGCCGTGACGGCAGTCCAGGGGTGCCGCGAGATAATTTGATAATGTTTGGAATTTATTTGGACACTTGAAAAAATATTATTTAGTATAATTTCAAACTTGAAGTACAAAGTTATTTTCAGTCAGTTCTAACCAAAATGGCTATTATCTCAATGTATTCCTCGCAAACATAATCACTAAAATATCGTCACTGTCGGGCAGAAACCTCATATCTCCTCATGTCTTTTGCCCTGCTTCATCTTGCAAGACTGTTGCACAAAACTAGTGAAAACAGCCGATCTACAAGCACACAACGCTCGTTTAGTACATTTTATAGATGATAAATACAAAACGAACGGTTTTGGACATACAAGGTTTCCACCCGACAACGACGATATGCTATAAATATAAGGTGCTGGGAGTGAAAATTATAATGTAGGGGTGCCTCGGATTAAAAAAATATTCATGGTGTGCCCTGAGACAAAAAGGTTTGGGAAGGGTTTAGGGTTTTTCAAAAATAGAAGATTCGAAAATAGTCAGGTTGAATGTCATGGTTAAAAATAATCGTCTGCAATTATTGCTGATACAGATGTAAAAAAAAAAAGTATACACGGAAGAGAGATGAAAGAAGAGAAAGAAGAAATGGAAGTGAAATGAGAGAGAGAGAGAAACACAGAGACAGACAGCGTTCATCACAACCAACATATGGTTTGTTGCAGAGAAACCAGAGACTGTAATGACATCACAGACACTAATATATGGCCTGAAGTCACAAGAACATGTGTAAACTTTAACTACACACGCAAACACACACTTGAGTGTATTTAACTATAATTGTGAGGACAACAACATTTCAGGCCTTACAACGTCTATTTCTCATATTCTACTGTACTCGAGTGGGGCCATTTGGTCTTCAAAAGTATAGTAAATTAAACACACACATAAACACAAACAGACACCCAGACCACACAGGCGGTCCATCCTCTACGGACCACAATGTTTCCACATCCAAACATGTAATCACACTTCAGACACCATCAATCACCTCACCTCCCAATAACACTGTCAACATTGTCACTTACACCAATTTACTGTCCTATCTCAGTGCGATCAGCAGACAGACACTCTTAATCCAGAGCAAGACTGACGACACGGGCACCAGTAAGACTACCTAATCGGGAGATAAGCGACCGTCACGTCACATACACCAGTAAGACTCCCTAATCGGGAGATAAGCGACCGTAGGTCACTTATCTCCACAAATAGGGCAAAAATTTGTTTTTCCAAAAACTTCCGGATCCATGTTGATGACATGAGTGTAGACATACTGTGTAGTGATTTCCGTGATTTGAGGGCCAAAACTGTAGGAGCAGTGGCCAAAAATGTGTTTTAAAAATCGGCCTGTAGGTGGCGCTAGAAGAGGGCCATGTGAGAAATGAGGGGTGGGGTGTCCGCGTTGCCTTGGCGGACGATTAGGTACCGGCCCCGGCTCTCCCGGACGCTCCTAGCCCGAGTTAGGGCATTTTATGTGAGCTGCAGTGGCAGGGGGTCCTCCACTGGGGGCGCCACCACTTTTGCATCTGTTCTGGAGCACCAGGAGTGGGTGGTCCCCGGGAATTCCCCGTGAGCAGCCCCGTTGGGGTAGTCATTTGGTAATTTTTGCACATTTGGTATTTTTTTTACACCTGGGGGTCCCCCAGGGACCTGGGGGTCCCTGGAACTCTGGGGGTCCTTGGAGGTTGTAGTTTGGCAGGCAAGGAGTTTGTGTGGAAATTTTGGCATGGATCGGGCCAACGGTGGCCGAGATATGAGCAGGGCAAAAGTGTGACGTGTGAGGTGTGACTGACTGACGGACGCACGGACACCTCGAGCAGCTTTCTGTAGTAAGTGCGACCTACGGTCGCAACAAACTTTAGAAGGAAGTCGTAACCAATCAGGAGGGAATATGGGAAATGGGACAGATCGATGTTGATGACAGGACTTTTAGAGATACTGCGTACCGCTTTGTGTGATTTTAGGCCAAAATCTGTAGCAGTGTCCAAAAATGTGTTTAGCAAAACTCAGCCTGATGGTGGCGCTAGAAGAGGGCCAGCTGAGAAATCAGGGGCGGAGGTTGTGATTTGCCATCCAAGGAGTGTGTGTGCAAAGTTTGGAATTGATAGGGCCAACGGTGGCAGAGATAAGAGTAGGGGCAAAAGTGTGACGTGAGAGGCGTGGGGCGGTATCGACATTTTGTTACCGCGATTACCGTCTTCCCATTTACCGCCGGTATTGCGGTAATTACCGCACCCCCGTATCTATTAATTAAGGTTCGGCGATAAGCCAAAATATTGCAATCGTCTTCCCAAAAGTCGCCTCTCCACAGCCTGACTGCCCGAGTTATACTTCCCCGTACAGCACAGCAGGTTTGGCTTTGAAAGGAGCAGATCTACAAGCTCACAACACGTCGCATCCGCGACGCGTTCTGAGCTTTTAGATCTGCACTGTCGGGTTACCATAGTAACGGTAGCTACTTGGGCTTTTAAGACACAGACTGCTGTGTGTGAACAAACCAGAAGAGAGACGGAGACGGATAATCAGATCGTGTACAGTGATTAACTCACGTCTGAAATCGCAGCGATTGAGTACTGATATATACAGGTTTTAGTGACAAGACTTGACAGAAAAGGTTATAAAATCGGCGACGGGGCACAACGGGCGAGTCGGCGGCTCGGCGCGACGCGGTGGGAAAAGTAAAAGTTAGTTTCATTTTCGCTTTTAGTCCACGCGGTCCGCGCTCTGCCTGTAATCCGTATGAATAAAAAACAAAATGCCACAAGGTACTACTGCCACAACACAATGTATGTATTAACATACTTGTGTTGTGTGGATTAGTCGGAGAAAGTTTACGCTTCTCCGTGCTCCCTACTAGGAGGCTGCTGCTGTGTGTAGACTGTCTCCGAGTCGAGTGACGTATGTGGCTTCCAAACCATAGACGTTCCAAACCTGTGGTACGCGGCCCAGAGCAGAGCGGCATGGAGCGCATGCGGTCCTCGCCTCTCCCCCGTTTTAAAACTCGCTTGTTTTCAATAAAAAATAGACTATTTTGACCGCGGTAAGGACCCTGACACCGTGGTAGGCCTCGGTATACCGCGGTACGGCGGTACGGCGGTTACCGCCCCCAACCCTACGTGACGTGATGTGGCGTGACGGACAGACAGACACACAGCCGGTGGAGCTTTTCATAGTAACAACTCAAAAAGTTCATTGTAGACAGTCTAGACACAGAATCATCTCAGGAAAAGTTTGTGTCCACATGAACCCACTGGAAACGCCACGAAACCACAGTAGTATATGTAATATATGTAGTGTATGCCCGGCCTGTGAGTGTAAAGCTGTCACAAAGCACCAAAAGGAGAGAAGAAGAGAGCAACATTGGGGCGCCCGCTGGCCTGGTGGTCAAGGCGCATACCACATACTAGGCTGTGATGCCTGCTGGCGTCGCCGGTTCGATTCCCGATCTGGACGACCTTTGCCACATGTCATTCCCCAACGCATCGGATGCGTTGTGAGCTTGTAGATCTGCTATTTCCACTACTTTTTGAAAGTGTTATGAAACTATATGAACATTTCTCAACATGCAAATGATTATGAACGATTAGGCAAAATTATCAGGGCACCCAAAACGCCAGCTCTGTGTGCACGAAACGTCTAAAACGTTCTAAAACTTTTGTGGATTCACCTAAAATAACTGACAGCAATGACATCATGTCCAGACCACAGCAGCTTGCAACGCAGCGTTTATAGACGTTGGAAGCAATCAACCAGTGTCATGTTCATCTGTCATTGTTAGCGCAAATAGCTGGGCTGAGACGACGGTAAACATGGACTTGACGTGGTGGCTGTGGTTAATGACAGGTGGTAAATAACCCGGTTGTCAGACTGGACAGGAGGAACATGTGGTAGGTCTATTGTACATGCGTACATGAGAGAGTGTGATCTTGAGTTTCTGATTCTGTTGGCCACACTGGAAGAAGGGCCTCGATAAAAACGAATTAAAAGCTATGCTATGATGACTAAAAATAAGACAATTTCGTCAACAAATACAAACTAGACTATAATGTTGGGACAAAGTGGTAGAAAAGAGATCCAGTAGAACTAAGATACAATGTTATGCTTGGTTGTGTGCAGGTGTCACAGGTGTCCGAAAATAGCCGATCTACAAGCTCACGACCTGTTGTGAGCTTGTAGATCTGCTATCTTCGGCACCCAGCATGGACCGCCAAAATACATTTTGGTCGACTAAATCAACTAAACCCTTATGGTATTTAGTCAACTAAAACGAGACTGAAAAAAGTCAAACCTTTCTGATGACGATGACTAAAACTAAAATCAACATTTGCTGACTCCTCTCAATCAAAGGGGTTTAAAAGGTCTCAACATATAGATGTCACCGACTATTAAAATACAAGAGAATTTCAGCTATGCAGTTTTACAGCTTCCAGGTCAAATTTCAGTGCTCAAGGTCCTAATTGTGCACGTGCCCAAGTGTAAGTGTATTCTTGCTCGCTCGCTCTCTGTGTGTGTGTGTGTGTGTGTGTGTGTGTGTGTGTGTGTGTGTGTGTGTGTGTGTGTGTGTGTGTGTGTGTGTGTGTGTGTGTGTGTGTGTGTGTGTGTGTGTGTGTGTGTGTGCCTTTGCTCACAATGCATCGCATCACGACATTGCGAGTTTGTAGATCTGCTATTTTCTTTCTGCATAGTTTGGTACATTTTGGTACTCTAAGGGGCCTTTCCCAATTTCTCCCACCTATGGAATGAACCAGAGGTGAGCTTTTCCACCGAGAACCAAGTTGGTTCTCAAATGTAAAAGTTGGTTCGCAAGAACGAACCAAGGTTCCAAGAAAGTTGCCATCCCATAGGCGGGAGAAGGAACCCGAACCGGTTCTTTGCCTGGTGGAAAAGGCCCCTAAGTGCATTTAGATAATAATATTTTTTACTCAAGTACATTTTGAATTCAGGACTTTTACTTGTAACAGAGTATTTCTATGTTGCAGTATTGGTGCCTTTATTCAAGTAAAGACATTTAGAACTTTTTCCACCACTGTTGTGTACAAATATTATGTTCCCTGGCCCTTTAGTCTACACGCCCACAACTTGTCTTGTTGCCTGGTTGTAGACTGGCTATTTTCAGTGTGTGACAGACAACCCTCACGCTACTACAGTAAAGCAGTGAGTCAGGAGGATTCAGTGTAGGCAGCTCTGGTTGCACAGACTCCTCAGGGAACCGTCTGGTGACAAAAGTAGTTGACAACGTTAAGACTGGCCGTCAGTCTGTCTGTCTCTGTCTCGCCCCTCACACAATTTACAGTTTAGGCATTTAACCCATTAAATAAAGGGAAAGTTCACCTCCCCCAAAAAATTCATATCGATTACTCATCACCTGGAGACTTGAATTCATCGATTTATTTATTCGTTTGTCGCATTCCTAAGCCAATAATTAATAAATAATGACCAGCAGTGGTTCCCTATGGAGACACAAAGAGCCCACTTTGTTACCTATGGAGACACAAAGAGTTAAGAGCCTCCTCAAATTATTGGCTTAGGAATGCGGGGGAAAAAACATCCATGAATTCAAGTCTCCATGGGGTGTGTAATCGCTAGAAAAAAAAACATTTCGGGGGTGAGCTATCCCTTTAAGGACCCTTTCCCACTGGGAGAGTGTTTTTTGCAGGTTGTTCAGTACGAATGTATCAAAAATGCAACTGGGTTAAGGCAGACCGAAGCTTGTGATTGGCTGCGTGGAGGTGACGAAAGTCTGGGGGACGGAGGTACACCTAAACCTAACCTTAACCCTAACCTCAGTAAAACTAACGCTGGTGAATGCTATAACCTGGTGAATGCTAACTTGCCGATGCTGGTGAATGTTAAACTGGACCTCCAGAAGAGAAGATTTGTGTAAAAAGAAAAAGGCAAAAGGTTTCAAACAATTGTTTGAGTGAGTCTGCAGCTCTAAACTGCAACAGGGTTTTTCCACAGTTTGGGAGACGGAAGAGAGAAGAGTCTGGGACAAGTGACACGCAGGCACGCACGCACACACGCACGCACGCACGCACGCACGCACACGCATCTGTCTTGGCAGGGCGGTGGACTCCACGTGTTGTTGTAGTGCACAGTTAAGAAGGTGTGTATGTACTGCATGTATATGTTACAGTATGTTCAAGAAACCAGTAAAAGTTGTCAAGGAGCACTCGTTTTGACGTTCACCACACACTAATCACCACCAGATGGCGACGTCAGCCACTGCTCTGCCATTCACCAGAGTGTATATAAGAGAGTTACGTCACGCTTTGAACTCGCCGCAGACCGGAAGTGTTTACTCTTTATTTACTAGCCTAGCCTAGCCTAGCCTAGCCTAGCCTAGCCATTAGCTCCATTGTAGTCACTTGGACAGGGCGTTTAACGTGCGCTTGCCCAGGCCTTACGGCCTGGGCATAAATATAACGATTGCATTCACCACGGCTTCGTAACTCGCGCGGCCGGCGGCGCGAGTGGCCGCGAAGAGCGGGCCCAAGGTCCGCTGGCCTTCGCGCCGCTTGGGGCTTCGTGGACCCAGGGGGGCCTCGTAACTCGTTTGGGCTTCGTGGATACAGGGGGGCTTCGGTAGCCGCTCGCAGTGTCGTGGACAATAGAGCGGCGCACCGCCTGGAGTACGTTGTTGTGGCGACCGCTTGCTCCGCCCCGTGCCGCACCACGAGTGCTCCGCGTCTCGAATGTGCTGTTTCTCTAATATACTATGACATATACACTGGATGACATGGTGTGTGTGTAGTTGTTTTATAGTGTGTAGGTGTGTTTGTGTGCCAAAGAATATAGAGGCTCCCTACCTTCCAATGTGCAAGTGTATCTGGTAGTGATCTCCTAGTACCAGAGTAGAGTGTGTGTGTGTGTGTGTGTGTGTGTGTGTGTGTGTGTGTGTGTGTGTGTGTGTGTGTGTGTGTGTGTGTGTGTGTGTGTGTGTGTGTGTGTGTGTGAGAGCGCGTGCGTGTGTGTGTGCGTGCGTGCGTGTATGTTAAAAATAAAGAGTTGCTTTATGCCAGATTTTAATAATAGCTCAAATCCCTGTGTGGTCTCTCGAGGAAGGGATGTACAGTTCCATAGATATGTAGGTCTACTGATAATAACACTGTCAGAGGGGAGACCTTGAAATGTGAATGTTTGAGAAACACTTATCAAGAGTAGCCCCAAAACATCCATTGAGTTCAATGGACTTTTTCTGTAACCCCCAAAAGTCCATTTCAGAGTTCAATTGCTTCCACAAAGCTGTGGCAATGAGCAGTGTGATGTTAAATAAATCAAACCATGCACTTGAAGAGAAACACAAAGGTTCCCTCACGTGTCAATTGCCTTTTTAATTTAAGACCTGTAACATTGAGGACAGGGCCAACAAAAAGCTGCATTGAAAAAGCCAGAAGGTCAGAAGTGAGTGATGCAGGAGTTAGTAGTACATTGCTATTCAAATAATTTCATCAGACAATTTGATATGACATTTTTGCCGATTACTTTGTTAATCCGTTCACCCACTCCTTCAAATTCAAAGCAGGTATATGAGGCTGCTTTTTGCTGACAACATTAATGGACACTGCTCCTACAGATCTTAGCCTAAAAATAACGCAAAGTGTGGCAAACCACAACCTCCGCCCCTGATTTCTCACATGCCCCTCTTCTAGCGCCACCATGAGGTTGCCGAACTGATGGTCGCTTACCGATTAGGGAGTCTTACTGATTTAAAGGAATAGTTCACCCTGAAAATGACTATGTTTCTATCGATTACTCACCCCATCATGTACTGTAGACTTAATTCATGGATCCTTTTTTTTGTCACATTCCTTAAGCCAATCATGTGTTGATAATAGTCACATTTAGTATGAAAACCTGCAGATCATGTCTGTCCCTCACGCCTCATGTCACACTCCATATATGGCCAAGATCCCTGATGTTATCAATATTAAGCCCATATCTGAGAATGTCCATATGGACAATGGACATATTGTGTCAGTCTCATGATAATCAGTGTGGTTGTCGCGACGCGAGTTACCCTTGCAAATGAATTCCGTCCTTGTCCCCTTTATGCCCATACTGTATATTGAGATCCCTGATGTAATCAATATTAAGCCCTTATCTGGGAATTCCTCTGTCTCTGTTGTTTCAGCACGATTCTCACCCTTGGGGCATCTTACTGGTAAAGTATTATACGGTGATCACAGCTGTCAATCACTGATTGACTCCAGATGCATTAAGTTGACAATAATTTACAGAGTCAATGTAACTGACAAATGAAGTAACTACACTCCGAATAAAACACTCTAAAGCTTAGCTTACTTTGTGTTTTGTTAACAGTTTGGCTGCTCTTGGTAGCCAAACACGTTCACAGACGAGATAAGGTTTCCATGGTAACCCGCATCTCAGACGCTTGCTACCGGTGCTGGTGAAAGAAATAACTGCATACGTCATGACGCAACGCAGCCAGAAGCAACCGAGAGCGGCCATTATCCATTGACTCCTATTCTATACTGAAACATAAAAACGGCTTTATCTCGAAATAAGGTGCAAATAACGCAGAGGAGGCCGAGATCAGCTTGTCTTCACGGCGACACTATGCCGTGATGGTCGGCCCCGGTTAGGATTTTAGTTTTCGCGACCGTTTGTAAACAAACAGATCTCCTTCCTGGATCGTCAGTGTACACCCACGTGCACACGCACGGAGCTTCCGGGGCTCTTCAAAATAAAGCGCAAGTGAATGGTGGCGTCCTGAGTGTTAATGTACATTTCACATTCATGTTGTGCCACTTACAGGCTTTCATAATTAAATAAAGCGCGCGCGCACACACACACACACACACACACACACACACACACACACACGATGGAATACAGAGGAAGAATAAAGTTGCTTATTATTATTAATGCAAATATGACACTCAAATTCAGATCACCATACATACAGGCTTTCGCGATAATTAAATAAATCCCCTATAAATTGTTAATTTATTCCATTAATTATCAATAAGCGCAAGCAATGAAGCAAGACTGCAGAAGTCAGCAGCAGCACCCAATGCAGGCAATCTTACAGGCCTAATAATAAATGCATCTCTCTCTTCTCCCCACACGCACACGCACACGCACGCACACACACACACACACACACACACACACACACACACACACACACACACACACACACACACACACACACACACACACACACACACACACACACACACACACACACACACACACACACACACACACACACACACACAGAGATAAAGGCGGCCAAGAAGAAGCATGAGTCCTTCCTGGACTCCGCTTCAATGGACACAGCTAGTCTGTGATGATCTATCCTTAGTTCTACAAGCTCACAGCGCTGCGACGCGTTGCGAGCTTGTAGATGGGCGACTTCAGGTGAGCGAAACAAGCGTGACTAAGTACTAGTCGGGCTGCTCGGGCATACAGGAGAGGTTTAGACAACGTAACTGGAGGTGCAGCTAATGTAACTGGAGGTGCAGCTAACGTAACTGGATTGCTGCTGCTTTTCACGGACGAATGACGAGAAGCGAGAGTGAAAGGCGAGCTTTGGCAGGCGAGGCCACGTGTAGATCAGCTAGGAGTTTATCAGTACTGCTGTTACAGTGTCACCGGCTCCAGTGGACTTGGCAGGCAGAACAATGTGTTATTAGCTCAGCACATTTAGCTGTGTCAGCCTCCAGACTTCCCGTTTCCCTCCCTTGATAATTTTGGCACAATTTTCTTTTACATTATTTTTTGTAATCCATCTTAACCGTCTTTGATAGTGCTTCTGTTTCTCGCTTGATAAATACTAGCCCTTACCCGTTCGAAGCACTGTGCATACAGTATATGAGGGATGGAAAGTAACTTTAACTGGTGCTTGCATGATAATATGTATAGGAGCACCAATGTAAGAAATAACCTACCGGTTTGGTTTAATGGCTATATAGAGATACTTTGTACCGATCTGCATGATTTTTGGACAAAATCTGTAGGAGTACTGTGCAAAAATGTGTTTTGCGCAAACCTGCCTCCTGGTGGTGCTGTAACAGGGCCTGACACTCAGACAGACACCAAATGTGTAAGGATTTTGGTTAAAAATGTTGCCTCATGCTAGATGCAGAATAGATATGCCTCATGCTAGATGCAGAAAATATACACAATAAAAATGCTAATATACAGCATACGATTTGTGAAAGTGACAAACGGGCTTCGCAGTTATGTCAGGTGTGTTCATATGCTAATAGTCATGCGGATTCAGATCAATTGCTCCAGCCACCGAGGAGAAACAGTCGGACAGACAGACAGACAGACAGACAGACAGACAGACAGACAGACAGACATTCGGAAAAGAGGTTTGACCTGCAACACCCCTCCCCCCCCCCTGTATCTGTACTGAACATAAGGGCTGTGAAAAAGAGGTAGATTATTAAAAACTCTCTCCCAGCCATTTACAATAGGCTTGTGCGCCTATACTGCCAGGAATTTTATTAATTTCCAAGTTAGCTTTAATCTAACCCAACAGGGATCATATTGTTGTAGAATGTAGTACTAGTACTATCCACTAGAGTGTGCCCAACGATAATCTCCTAGAGTCTGGACTAGCGAGTGGACAGCAGTAGACCCATAATGGCGGCGCCCATTGGCGGCCATTATGTCTCCCGGTCCGCCGAACAGAAGCTATAAAACACGATCCGAACGTCGTGCGCACGCCATTTACACTCGTTTTTGCTCTTGAGTGACCAATCTGTCAGTCCAGCCATTTTTTTCCGAATGAAAATCGGTCTAAAAATGGTAAAGTTTGATAAGAAAAACGTCAACATTCAATGCTGTAAAAAGGCCCATTCTATGTTATGGCCGAACGACTTCCGGGTTACGTCATCGATGATGTCACTTCCTTCGAATATGTAACTTTAGACTAAAATTAAGCTAGAAAGGTCATTTATAGCTCAAAAAATGTCAAAAAAATACCAAAATGATCAGAAAATGATCCCCAAGGCGACGTTTGGCGATCTGGCTGCCTCACCCTCCTCAAAATGGCGATGGAAGGCGATTTGGCTGTGAACTAGTTAAGGGGTACTAGCTAGTAGTAGGGATGGGACGATATGAAAATTTCATGTCACAATTATTGTGGCCTAAAGAAATTGCGATTTACGATATCATCACGATAATCAAAATATCCCCAACATCCATTATCCTGGGGCGGAAAAGAAATAGCAGATCTACAAGCTCACAACGTGTTGCAACGGCAATTTCTTGGCAAAGAGATTTGGTAGAGAGTGAAGAAGAGAAAAAAAAAGACTGTATCAAGTATGTTATTTCCAGGTCTGTTTTACCAATTACAGAGGGTTTAAATGGTACCAGATATGCAGCTTGGCAAATAAAAGGTGAATTGATCCCAGTGCATGACGGAGGATAGTTCCACCACGGTAAATTTTAATCTCCACGATCATTGTGAGGGTTTTTATGACGATAAACAATAATAACCATTATCGTACCATCCCTAGTGCTAGCAAATGGACTACCCACAACAACCCCCCCCCCCCCCGCCACCCCCCCCACACACACACACACACACACTACTGATATGCCCATTCAAAAACAAACTGGCATATATCACTGTGGCCTCCTCCTCTGCATTTATCGACTTAGTTTATGTTGGACTCTGGTCCAAAAAAAGCATCACCCCTTCTGGCGTTTGGAAGAAATGCCAGATTGTTAGTTCCACCATTACTAAGCAGCAGATGATCTGATTGGCTGAAGGCCCCCAATAACCTAGAGCAGGGGTCTTCAACAGGGGGTCCTCAGAGTTACTACAGGGGGTCCTCCAAACCTTTGTGTGATAGGAACTCGTTTTTTTCCCCCTTTCTTAGATTAACCACTTGAACCCTAGCGTCCATATTCTGAGAACTTTAGCCAAAAATTGCAGATCTACAAGCTCACAACGCCTCGCAGCGCGAGGCGTTGTGAGCTTGTAGATCGGCTATTTCTGGCAAAGAGCTTAGGAGGGGGAAAAGAGCAGACTAAGTACAGTGAAATGTCAAGTTTATTAGTGGTGGTTAAATATCTGAAAACACACATTAAAGGAGCTATAGTCAACTTTTTCTTGAAAAACGGATGCTAAAATATAAATAATGTTTCGAAAATATTTTATAAAGAAATATGCTTCATATATGTGTTTCTGTTCAAAAATGTCCACAAAAAGAATAAAATAATGATAAAATAATAATTTTTACCATTTTGTTTACATTCTAGTCTATTATTTTATATGGATTGATAGGATGTAAACAAAGTGTCGGCCCTACAATGGAAAAAGTTGACTATAGCTCCTTTAACATGAATCCAAAATACATTGTTGATCGTGCTGTCAAACAATTAAACTATGTCTATGAACATATTGTGGGGGGCCCTGCTTCATCTCGCTCTCAACTAAGGGGTCCTTGGACGTTGAAGACCCCTGACCTAGAGCAGTGGTTCTCAAACTTTTTCATGCCAAGGAAGACAACCCAAATTGATATGAATTTGGCCGCAGACCCCTTATCTGAACAATGTGCCAGGGACCCCCAGAACAGAAGATTTATGTTAAATCTTGTTTTGAGATGTTTCAAAAAATAAATACATATCTAAAATAGTGCAGCACGAAGAGCTTGTAATTTGTATTCTTTGTTCACAAACTGTTAATTATGACATGATTATGATTAAAAAGAGGTAAAGCAGCAAAGTGTTTAGGACAGCAGTTATGAAGGTGAGTGTTCATCTAATCTTTAATATTGACTGTACATTTGACTGATGCTTGTAGTCAGCAGTTTATAATCAGTTATCAGTTAGTGTATTACAAATGTTATGGAATCAGGTCTCACTATCAAAACGTAAATGAATGAGATAAATAAATACTGTCTACCTATGAGGCTTGTCTTTGGCTCCAGTGTGTGCCTGAATACATTTTGAAATTATTTGTTATCACATTTTGATAGAGAACATGAAAAGGAGAGAGAGAGAGCAACAGTGTAGGAGAAAAAAAGAGAGATTAACAATTTTAACTACACCCCAGACCGATACAATCAGTTTTACCTCAAGTCATTGTGATTAGGCGATTATGACTAATGATTTTGACAAGACAGGCCTAAATTGCCGTTCCATTTGGTTCAACCTCACCCCCCCCCCCCCCCCCCCCAAAAAAAAAAACAACCATAACAGTGAAATCTAACCGAAGATGCGATCTAAGCACCCCGTCTCTGGCCTGTAGATGTATTCCAATAAAAGGTCTGATAACAGTTTTGTTAATTAAATACGTGTCACTCTCCGCTGCCAAGCAGGCAGCCTTATCTTCCTTCTAAGAGTCACACTATCACACTCACTCACAACTGAGATTTGCTCCTGCAATCACAGATTATCACACCCTGTGATTGGCTGGGGGAAGACAGGCATAACTCTCTGCAGTCTGCAGTGCACATATTACCCAAATACAGTACAAACATGGGAAAATCAAAAGATAGGCAAAAATAAGCTTTGAGCTTCAGCCTAGAGTTCTCAATGGGCCTGAAGATTAAGACTAACTGGCCCTAACTGGTCTAATTAGGATACATTTTAGGCCCTACGCGTTATTTTTTAGTTTTTAGTTTTTTCATTGAGCCCGAGGCCGGGCCCGACAAATTAGCATACATTTTAGGGCCCTACCCGTCCCGGAAATGTAGGGTCGGGTAGCGTCGTGTTTGGGCATAATTTGAGAACTCTACTTCAGCCTATGCCTTTTTGATCAACCAAAAATAAATGTTGGGTTACAGTTGGAAATGTTTTGTTTTAATTGTTGATGAAGATCGAAATAAACTAAACTAATTCTAAACTAAACAATTCTCATGCTACTGCATGAGACTCATCAAAAAAAGGGGAAAAAGTGATGACTCATCACTTTTCACAGTTTAGTGGGTGCTTTTTTAGCCCAAGGAATGTATTTCATGCAAAACAAATGCTTTCAATGGATTCAGAATCATGAAGAACCCCTAGTTTGACCCCTCACATGCAGATTCTTTTTATATATTTGTATTTTCCTGTATAGTGAAGTCGATGGGACAGTGAATATACAAATGGCCATAACTTTTTTTCGCGAATCGATGTTTCCGGGAGAGCAGGCCTCTCATTCTGTGGACCTTAATGACCAAACTAATTTAGATAAAACAGAAATAAAAAAGTACGGCATGACATCACAGGTCATCTCACATTTTGGGTGACTGGGTCCCCGGCTACATGGAGACTTGAGTTCAATATGTATTTTTTTTTAGTTTTGGACGCATTCCTAAGACAATAATTTCATTACAATAAATGTACCCTCATTGATTCCGGATGGGGACCCAAATGCATTCATATTTTTGTCTTAGGAATGTCTTAGGATCTACAAGCTTGCAGCTTGTAGATTTATATGTATTTGGGCCGCCAACCCCCCCCCCCCCCCCCCCCAACCCTGGCACCATCAGTGGTCCTTGAGTAGGGGGTTCCATATGGCCCCAGCAAAATGATGGAGAGTTGATAACCAAACGGACGCTTATAGGTCTTTAACTCTTGAGAGTGTGAAATGAAACATTTTAAGAGTTGAATTATTGTTACGGTAAACACCTGCATTACTTAATTTATAAGAAGTCTACACAATTAGAGAATGTAGAAGAATTGATTTGCTTGTTATCCCTCCCTTGGTACCAACATCAATACAGCATGGAATTGTAGACAAAATCTTATCCAACAAGAAAAAAATATTCGACGTTTTGGGTCTGAGAGGCTAAATGTCGTCAAATGGTGGGTGTTGGGTCAAATCAATCAATAGGTGGGTGTTGGGTCAAATATTTTTTTCCGATAAAGAAAGACTGAGAGGGGTAGGGATCAGAAGGAGATCATGGTGAGCTTTCTGTTTGAACTCTCCTGCTAATGTGCATTAATATGTATGATACAGTGCATTATGTGAAAAAAGACTAGGATATTATGCACATCCACACAGTTCTTTGAACACGGTGCTGCTGGCAGTGCTAATTTTGACGCCTAAAACTATGTTTGTCAGCTACCTCTTTTCACCGACAGACTAAATAAAAACTAAGCTATGATGACTAAAACTAAGACTAAATATTTTGTCAATTTCGTCAACAAAACTAGAGTAAAATGTTAAGGAGGGACTAGTTGAGAAGAGATCCAGTAGAAGTCATTTTATGTTTGGTTGTGCTCGGGTGTTGCGCTCTGAAAATAGCAGATCTGAGCTTGTAGATCGGCTATTTTCAGCATGCAACCAAGCGTAAAATCAGGCTTTACGACGCCATCAAGGCACCACCAAAATACATTTGTGTCTACAAAATCAACTGTAGATTTGTCTAATAAAATCTTTTTGTATTTAGTTTAGTACTCTAGATATTTAGTTGATTAAACTAGACTAAAACATTGCAGATAACTAAAATATGACTGTCTAGAACAAAAGACTATCACATAAGGTGAACACACTCCAGACGCGGGCGGTTGCGCAGCATTGACGCGCGTGAAGTGCCGCGGCGCATCCATTTCCACCGGTGGAGAGAACATTTTCACCGCGCGGCAACGCTGGAAAAATAGAACAGCGGCATATCCGCACGGCGGGCGAAGCTGCAGACCTGCGCGAGTCTGACGCCGCCGGTGAGGGTTAGTTCATTGAAAATAATGGGGCCGTATGTTTTGACGCGCCGCCTCCGCGTCCAGTGTATGTTTCCCTTAAAACTAAATCTAACGTTGTAATCAGGGCAGGAATTTCATGGAGGCCATGAAGGCCATGGCTGCCGTTGCCCCTCAGTTTGACCTTGTGCCCCTCAAAACAATGGCATGACCTGATGCCACAGTGGCCTTAATGCCCCAGCTGACTGTACCACTTTCTCCTCTGTCTCTTTCTTGTCAATATGTAGACAGTAGACACCAGTCTCTCTTTCTTGTCATGTAGACACCAGTGTCTTTTGTTGAGATTCTTAAATCTTAACTCCCCAGAGTCCCCATCTTTAAACCAATCCAGTGACTTTGATTGGTGCAGGGCTGTGCATGGATAAGATTGTAAAAATAACATCATTTACCTATTTCACTGCAGATTAGGTTATCATCCCTAACCCTTAAATTCAACAAATTCTTTCAATGGTCTAAAATCTTGTTTTATTTGATGGCCTTCCTGCCCTGGCATTTGACCTTTGTGCTCTCAAAAGATAAACACCAAAGGCCAAGGGGCCTTGCCCCCAACATCACGAGATTCCAGGCCTACTGTACATATTTATTACTGTGTAATAAGAACAACATGCAATGATTCATGATAGGTCTGGTTATAGCTGTACCATACAGTATGTGCCGTTTATTATTTTACTGTGACTATAAAAAGGTATGTCCTTCATAGTAAGTGGATTGTGGAAGCAGAGACAGACCATGTCATTCATAGTTAAGAGGGACATACAGTTATGTCAAGTCATCCATGTTAAATGATTAAACATCCTTGTTTACCCAAGAACACGTATCCTGTTGGTAGCTGTCACAGGCAAGACTACACTAAACACACCAAATGTCTAAAAGTCTGACATCAAAGCTAGTCCAGGCTGTGACTGTCACAATTATTACATAATCGTCTAATCGCAATTATTTGACATAATCGCAATTATTTTGTCATAATCGTCATAATCGTGTACATGTTGAAAGAGGTTCATATATTTCTAACATTTATAAAAAATAGTGGAAATAGCTAACCTGACTTTCGCCAGATAGTTGCAGCAGTGCGTAACGCTCTGCCTTACATCTGGGCTCTCTCGGACACACTCGATGTAAGGGGCGGGCCATTTTTTGAATTTCTGTAGCAGGTGATTGGATGTGGCCGTTTCTATCACAGTGTGGGAGTGCCAACTCCAACCACTCATATTGGCCTGTCTGCATGACGTTGCACCCAGAATCCGCCTCCTGGGTTTCCACGTGGTCTGCAATCAGACTCTATTGGCTCAGAGCCGCTCAGAGCCCGTCCATAGCTGCCGCTGATTGGTCCGGCCCGGGACTTTACGAGTGTTATCAACTCTGGCGGGCCGAGCCCAGATGGTAAAGCAATGCAACGCAATGCTGCCACCATCTGGCGAAAGTCAGGTAAGGAAATAGCCGATCTACAAGCTAACAACGTGTCGCGAACTGACGCGTTGTGTGCTTGTAGGTCTGCTATTTCCACTATCAATGTTCTTTTTTAAGTATAAAGTTGTCAAATGTGTCAGTCATTTCTTTGTATATTTAGGTGCAACTTCAAAGCATAAAAGCCAAACAGAAATGTAATTGTCAATGCGTTAATCGCAATTATTTAAGTGACAATTAATCCTCGTATAAAATGTCATAATCGTGACAGCCCTAATCAAAGCCCAAGAAGATAATTTAAAAAGTCTAAATAAAATCAAGAGAACATTCCTTGCTTTATTTCAATTCTATGTACCAGCAAAGCTTGCCAGAGATTTGTCTTGAAGGGTGACCTATTCTGGGGGCATGTCATAATAGGCCAACATTTGGCAAATATACACAAACATACATACAAAAATGTATCTTAACGAGAACAACATATTCTACGTTCTGCGTCTGAGAGGCTAAATGTCATCAAATGGTGGGTGTTGGGTCAAATCAATCAAATGGTGGGTGTTGGGTAAAAATCTAATAAATGGAGGGTGTTGGGTCAAATGATGACTAATTAATGGAACTTGTTATGAAAAAGTATGAAAACCACTGGTGTAGTGGGCAGAAATTTGATGGGGTGGGGGGGTTAATCTTGGTCAACGAAAACAAGCAATTATATAACGGTTAGGAAGTATAGGGTTTTATGCTGCATTCAAACTGGCAGATACAAAAGATACACAGCATGTGTGAAGCTTTGTATCTGAAGTTAAAACGTATTTGTAGTTTTATAGCTGTTGCAGCAGCTACTAACGTGAGATATATCTTTGTGTCTTCATGTTGTCGGCTTTTATTGAAAATGAACGGTAGCCTGTATCTATGCTTAAGCAAGTGTGAATGCAGTAGCGGAAGTGGATGTAACCATTAAATAAGGAAATCAACGCAACATACAATTATCCACTTGAACCCTGGCTTCGATCCATGTGGTTTAAATGCTTCAACACAATTTTCGATTCAATCATCACCAGTCAGTTCAGCTAGTCAGATCTCTGACATTGTGTGTGTCTGGCAGAGATCCAGCATGATATACTACTAATCACAGCCTTGATGATTTGAATACATTCATCATCATCATCATTATAAGCTACTATTGTGTTTCCTTTTATTCCATTATGTGACCTCACAGCCACTACCAGCTGTTCCAGCAGGCTGCGTTTTACCACGCTGTCTGACTCTGCAAAGAGCTCCTAGGGAAAAGTAGCTGTGTGAGCCTGTGAGGGCATATCTCTCTCTCTCCCACACACACACACATACACACACACAAACACACACGCACGCTAATGGAAAAGTAAAAGCCTTGCTGTGGTTTAGCTGGAGCAAAGCAAACAGTGGAGGAGATATGACAAGTGACTGGTGGAATAAGTAGCACATGTGTGCATGCATGCGCAGAGCAGACACACACACACACACACACACACAAAACAATTGTGTCAACCTTGCAGAAGAGTTAAAAGCATAGTTCACCCCCAAAATAACTTTTTTCTATCGATTACTCACCTCGTGGAGTCTTGAATTAGTGGATATTTTTTAGTTTTTGTTGCATTCCTAAAGCTAATAAGGGGACTCCTTGTGTCTCCATAGGGAACAAAGCAGGCTCTTTGTGTCTCCATAGAAAGGGAAACACTGCTGGTCATCAAATGATTGGCTCAGGAATGCAAGAAAGACTAAAAGATATCGATGAACTCTCAAGTCTCCATGGGGTGAGTAAGGAGATGCCTTGTAAAGGAGTGCTTGTTTTCGGTGGAGATGACGGAGCGCCTTCACAACAAGTCGTGGTGTCTCACGTGGATCAAGTCCGCTTGAGCCGACTCAGCGGCGTCCGAGTTATGTCCCGATAGGGACAGAAAAAATAGTAAATCTTCGCCCCCCGGACTTTACGCATCTCTGTGTGGTCCAAGTAACCTCGCGTCACCAGTTTACTAAACGGGCCGTTTGATCCGGTCTAGACCGGATGGTATCCTACGTCATTTTGTATTCAAAACGGACTACACTTTGGCAGGAAACACCAAACCGGAAAGAGTTTCAACCCAGTTAACGCATGCGCAAGTAGGGGTTAAAACTGTTTCCGGTTTGGTGTTTCCTGACAAACTGTAGTCCATTTTGAATACAAAATGACGTAGGATACCATCCGCTCCCGACCGGATCAAAAGCCCGAAATTGGAAGCCGTCCCAGGCTAGGTCCAAGTTAGTCTCGCGTAGCCAGACAACTATTCCACAATCTCTGAATGCTATATAGAGTCTGGAACAGCAGCTCCCGAACGGCGAGTATCGGAAACGGGCATTACCGTTCAAAAGAATATATTTTAAAATGTCATTTCTGCTAAGCAGCAAGCTAAACATGTTTATATGATTTTTATTTATATAATGATAAATATTTGTGATGTGAGACTGAAACGGAAGTGACGTGGGGGCTTCACTTCCGCTTCATCTCGCCACTCATCGTTTCTTCCCCGGTTTGCCAGACTGTATGCCGGGAGCATTTGACCAAATCGCGGAGGCAACCGTCTGGCCACGCGAGACTAGGTCCAAGTGAACACAGCAGAGCACTTCCTACCTCCGGTTCAGCCAATCACAAGCCCGTGGCCGACAAGGCATCGCCTACGGACACAATAATCACTTACAGTACGTGGTGTTGCTCTCTATACTTACACACATCAGACCTTAATGTGCAAAATATGTCATAATGTGTACGACGCTGACACCGGCATGACGTGCTGCTGTTGCACAATAACACCACTACTAGTGATAACATCAAATTATAGAAGTGACTTTTTAATCTGGCATTAACTAGGCAATGGTCCAAATGACCCACATTATTGAGAGATTAAAGGCTTTACTCTTTTATATCGAGCCAAACATTAAGTAGAGAAATAAGTGACATAAAAGCAGACATGAACACAGTTTTGATTGGTTCAAATCACAGCAGGCTGCGTGATAATGGCCGATAATAGGATGGGAATGTGTCTTACACCCTTAAGGTGTAAAGTAACTAAGTACATTTACTCAAATACTGTACTTATCTTTTTTTTTTACTTTACTGGAGCATTGCCAATTGTCAAAACTTTTACTTCTGCTCCTCTACATCGAAGAAACGCGTTGGAAAATATTAGTAGACGTTTTATACATACGATGCCTTGTGAAACTGGACATTTCTGCATAATGATTGGTACTTTAAGCATATTTTGAAGGCATTACTGTTGTACATTTACTCAGTCAATTTTGATTACCGGAGGACTTTTACTTGTAACAGAGGGTTTCTACACTGCATTATTGATGTTTTTACCTAAAAATGTTTTAGTACTTTTCCCCCCACTGTGTGTGTGTGTCTGTCTGTCTGTCTGTCTGTCTGTCTGTCTGTCTGTCTGTCTGTCTGTCTGTCTGTCTGTCTGTGTATGTGAATATATGTATATAGCTGGACAAGAACAATATTCTGGCTGCCAATAGCAACCACACTAATTAGAGGAGGAATATATCAATTAAATGCAGAAATCTATCATTTGGCTGACCATTTGAAACACACTTAAAACCATTTATCATTCAAAATAATTGTGATAGTTGCTGCACGTTGGCTCTGTAGGCCAGTATACATTACACACTTAAATGTATGCGTGGCTTCAACTGGTTACTCAGTCAGCATACCTACAGTTTACTGATGACGTGCTCCATCCATACCCGGAGGGCTGCATGAAGCCCCCCAACCCAACCCACCATCCAGCTGCAACAACCACAACCATGTGTGGACTTATTAAAAAGCTTTTCCTGGCTTTGGAAGAAGATGCAACACAGCAAAATCTTGTGTTCATTTAACAACACTGAACTTGGCTTTACACTCAACTTGGCTTTCTTTTTTCTTTTTACTGTGTAAAAAAAGGTTGGTTGGGTTTGGGCCCTAGCTGCCATGGGTAAAGAAGGAGAAGAGGCCCTCCATTCACTCCTGTTGCCACCATGGGGGCCCCTTGGTGAGGAGAGGCTCTGGCTTCATTCACTACCGTTACCAGGGGAAATGAGGAGGAGGGGGCTTTTTCAACTAAATCAATGTCAGGCTCGCTGATAACAACCAGGCCTGTTCTGTCACTCACTGCCCTGTGTAGTGTAGCAGCATCGCTGCCTTCTTGCATAGCACCTCAGTCACACAGCCCACACTTCCACTAAAACGTGTCAGAATACTAATAAGGAAGGAGAAGAACAAAAAAACACAGTGGCACGGCACGATTCGGCTCCTTTTTCCTGGTACAAAAAAATGACACAAATAAATCAAAGCAACACAATGCAAACTGGACGTTAGAAGAAGAAGAAGAATCCGTTTTTCCCTTACCTTTCGACCCAACGTTGTCCCCGAGTAGAAGTAGTAGGCGATCCCCAGCACCCAGAGCACGGCAAAACACAACAATATCCTCGACTTCCTTCTCATCTCTGTCCGTGTTGGAAGCGTCCTAATGTCTCCGTCTTTCCCCCCTTATGTCTGTCTGTCTGTCTCTGCCTGGCGAGAGGCGAGGCGAGCGAGCAGCAGCAGCAGCGCTACTACACGTATTGGTATCCCTCCTCTCTTGCCTTTTCTAGCCCGATATGGACGCTCTGAACGCGGCCCGGGGTGGTTGGTTGTCGCCTGTAGGACGGTCGGTCGGTCGGTCGGTCCGGGGTGGTTGGTGTGAGGCTTTGCTTGAGCTTTGCTTGGTCGTCCGCCGCCGCCGCCGCTCGCTCCGCCGCCTCTCCCCGGTTGTCTGCCGTGTGTGCTATCCGAGCAGGACGCTTCGCCGTGCGGCTTCGGTTCGGTCGGTCCGGCGGTGTTGGTGGTGGAGGAGGAGGAGGAGGAAGCGTTGGAAGACTAGTGTAGGTATAAAATAAGGAGGAGGTGGAGGAGAAGCGGAGCAGAGAGGAGCAGGAAGCACAGAGCAAGCCAGCGGGGTTGAGAGGGGAAAGGCCGGCCCGACGACACTGCTCCTCCGTGGGCCAATCAAACGTCGCCTGGTTTTGTGCTTCGTCGGTCGGTAGCCATGGATCCAAGTCTTGGATGAGCCTCGTAATGTTGTTTAGACTTTCTCCATTGTTGCTCCGTACGTCGACACGAACGTCCACATTTCAAATAGAAAGTGCTCACCCCATGGCCACCCGTGTCACAATTATTAACGGTACTTCAAACGTACACCTTATTTTCCGTATTGTTCAATACAAAGCATTTTAATCAGATTGGTGGCTGTTTTCTACATGAGCTTTCAACTGCGCCTTTATCGGTTGGGAGGTGTATTGCACTCTGATACATTATTTAACTCTATGAGAGAATGGCCACCGATCAGATTAAAATTCTTTTTATTGAACAATACGGAAGATATGGGTACTTCTGAGGGACCGGACACTATTGTAACATATATGGCCATGGGGTACGCTCTTTATATTTGAACATTGGACATTTATGTAGACGTGCGGGACAAAAAGGGAGAACGTGCAAACACTATTTTGAAGATCAACCATGACTGTCAGTCAAGGGCTATAGGTATAGCTTCGTCGTAAAATTATAACAGACGTACAAGCAGACAGCGCGTGGCCGAGGCGACGCTCTGTGAGCTTGTAGATCTGCTGTTTTTCCCTGACTGCGCGAGACCGTCGCGCGACGAAGTGTGGGAATCGGGGGAGGAGAGGGGAAGAGGGGAGGGCCGTGTGGCACGAAATAATGGTTCTTTAAAAGGCTGACGGGGTATTCCTTCCTTCTTCCACAGAACGAAGAGAACCGTCATAGCCTAGTTTAGTGAATAAGGGTAAGGCAGGGAGGGGGCTAAGAGAGACCCCTGGGCTGGGGGGACAGACAGACTGATTGACGGGCACAGGAAACGACTTGTAGCCAGATTGGAGTGTGCTTTAGTTTTCTCATCGCTACACTGGGCATCACATGACACGTGGTGGTGGTGGTGGTGGTGGTGATGAAACAATATTGTGTCATCACAATCACATGTCATGTGATGATGGTTATTACAATGTATCTATCTGTATCAACATGACATGTTGTTGTTCTGGGGTGCCTTCCTGTTGAATACAAGTTCTGCGTTCAAATTTTACTCTAGTAAAACTAGCCTACTAGATTAACTACTACAAGTATTGGAATCGCATCGAAATATTACAGTAGCAGTAGTAGGTCTACTACTACTCTGTCTGTCTGTCTGTCTGTCTGTCTGTCTGTCTGTCTGTCTGTCTGTCTGTCAGTCAGTCATCACTCTCTAGTGTCGTGAGAAAGGATTAGTAGAGCAGTGAAAGTGAAAGTGGGGCCCGCTGCCAGGGGGCGCCAGAGGGACCAATTGGAAAATTATATAATAGTGTATAATATAATAATAGTGTATTATGTGTTTTGTGTATATCTGCCTCTATCAATGTGTAGGAATGTGCAGCAAATCTAATTTGCTATTTGAATCTATTCATTCAAAGTTAATTGTGGACTGATTTGAGTGAATTAAAAAAAAATGCTAAAACGCAACTACAATCTCCCAATGTGTGGTGATGCATTGTGCTGTGAGCTTGTAGATCCGCTATTTTCACTATTTTTGCTATTTCCATTTTTTGGTAAACCAGAGGCTATAGTTATTTTGAGGATCCCTATAGGTATGGAAAGGTTTGGGAACCACTGGAGTAGAGCAAGAAAAAGAAAAAAAAAAGTTTCATTGGATGCTGAGGAAATAGCAAATTAAAAAGTTTCATTGGATGCTGAGGAAATAGCAAATTGCTAATCTCTTTGATACCAGATGGATGAAACTGCCACCATTAGCCCTAGAATGTCTGTGATCTTACATATTACATTTCATGTACTGTATATTCCAAATACACAGACATACATCATCATCAACTCTTTATTAATAGACACAGACAAGGTCCAACTAGAAGCAGTGCTCTTCCGAGCACAGGTCTCCACCAGGCCAGGCGTCCTGGTGGTGCTGTAATAGGCCAATGTAAAAAGGGTGGCATGTGTTCTTCACCAATCTTAGACCTTTCATGGCGCTACCATGAGGCTGATTTGAAAATGTTGTAGTGTAATTTCTTCCGTGGCCTTTTGCGAATGTGCGCGCACAATTTCATTACAATTGCAAGCTGTGTTCATGATTTGAGGCATTTTGTTTGAAACGGATCAATACTGCAAAGTTTGGAGGCCAATCTTAGCCAATCAGGATGGAATATTTAATATGGGACAGATCCGTCTTGATCATATAACTGTCTGTAGAGATACTGTGTACTGATTTGTGTTAATTTGGGGTAAAATCTGAAGGAGTAATATCCAAAAATGTGTCTTACATATGTCGGCCTCCTGGTGGCGCTATAAAAAGCTGATGGGAAAAATGCAAGGAAAGGGTTTTTCCTTGGCCTCTAGGGAGTGCGCTTACAAAGTTTGAAACCGATCGGTGGAGTTATAGATAAAACCACGAATTGGCCTGTTATAGCACCACCATGAGGCTGATTTCAAAAATTTGAAGTGGCATTTCTTCCTCGGCCTAGTGGGAACGCGTGTGCGCGATTTCATGTTAATTGCACTCTGCATTTGTGATTTGAGGCATTTTGTCCAAAACTGACCAATCTTACAAACTTTGAAAGCCAATCTCAGCCAATCAGGATGGAATATGGACAATCAGAGAGATCCATGTCGATCACATGACTCTAGAGATACTGTCTACCGATTTGCGTGATTTTTGGACAAAATCTGTCGGAGTACTGGCCAAAAGGTATTTTTGCACAAAATGGCCTCCTGGTGGCGCTAGAACAGGCCCATGTGAAAAATGTGGGGCAGAGGTTCTGAATTGGCATCCAGGGAGTGCGCTTACAAAGTTTGAAACTGATTGGTGGAGTTATAGGTAAAACCACGAATCGGCCTGTTATAGCGCCACCATGAGGCTGATTTAAAAAATTTGAAGTGGCATTTCTTCCTCTGCCTAGTGGGAACCTGTGTGCGCAATTTCATGTTAATTGCACTCTGCATTTGTGATTTGAGGCATTTTGTGCCTCAATCTTACAAACTTTGAAAGCCAATATCAGCCAATCAGGATGGAATATGGACAATCAGACAGATCCGTGTCAATCACATGACTGGAGAGATGCTGTCTACCGATTTGCGTGATTTTTGGACAAAATCTGTAGGAGTAGTGTACAGAAATGTGTTTTGCAAACATCTGCCTCATGGTGGCGCTAGAAAAAATGTGGGGCAGAGGTTCTGAATTGGCATCCAGGGAGTGTGTGTGCTCATTTTGGCAGCGACCGGGCCAACGGCGCCTGAGATTAGCTGGTAACAAACTCGGAGGACGGACGGACGGACGGACGGACGGACGGACGGACGGACAGGGGCGAAAACATACTCTCCCCCTGCCTTCGGCTGGTGGAGACAATTAATATAAGGTTATGATATATAAGATCACCGACACCATGGTAGCATTGGTCACCAAACAATACTGTCTGTAATGGGAAAAACGATTTTGGTTTGGTAGAGAGAATATCAGAGATTATTAGCTTACCAGTTACCCATAGACCCCTGTTACCCATATATGGAGATCCATGTATAGTAGAGGAAAAAATAGGCCAGAAGTTGACCATACCCCTACCCGGGGTAGAACAAAACGCGACATAGTTTTTTCATATCTTTAGGATGTCCCTTTCATGAAATGGATTGTCCCGAGTTTTGCTTTTACTGCAAAAGTCATGAAATTGATCCATGAAGGGACTCACCACATAAGCAAAAAAACGCCTATCCTGAAAGATGGAGTTCCAAGTCAAACCTTTGTCATTTTCTACCTGCAGGTTGTTTTCACCTCATACTTGCACAGAAGGTCTACAGGTAGTGTCCTTACATCCCAGAACAATCAGAATGCAAAAATATGGTTCTGTTTTGAATCTGCTGCCTTTTATATAAGGACCTTCTATAGGCGGAAATGACATTCCTAAGGAAAATTCCCCTGTAATCCTTCTATAAGGGGTAGTACAAACTATGACAAAGTTTTTTCATAACTTTTACTTGTCCTCTTCATGAAATGGATGGTCAGTAGTTTTGCTTTTACTGCAAAAGTCATGAAATTGATCCATGAAGGGACTCACCACATAGGCAAAAAATACGCCTACCCTGAAAGATGGAGTTCCAAGTAAATCCTTTGTAATTTTCTATTGCTGGTTGTTTTTACCTCATTCTTGCACAGATGGTCTACAGGTAGCGTCCTTAAATCCCAAAATAATCAGAATGCAAAAAAGTGATTTACCAAGAAAGGGCAGAAATATCCCCACAAGTTAATCATACACCATTTCCACTTACTGGTAGGGAAGGAGCTGGAAACAAGGGCCTACTACAAACTTGATATCCCGGTATCAATAAGCTTTGGGCTTATCAAGCTTGTTATTAAGCATAGCGGCCCATGACATCATGTTTAAATAATCAAGACAAGAGGCGATTAATACATTGTTACAGTACTATTCATAATATATAGCCATTTAACACTTACTGCACACTAATGAATGATTTTCTAAAGATATTAAATGACAATATTTTTTACTTTTGTCAATTCTCATCCTCATAGACAAACTCAGACTCACAACAACTGGCCAATGCAAAAAGATACCAGTTCTGTTCAGAATCTCACATCTCACATCTTCCCACAAAATATTATAAAGCGCTCAACAGTGGGCTCGATAAAAGCCCATGGGTCAATAAGCAGGATCGATAAGGTGCTCATTATCAATACAAATTAACAAACTCCATTCAGATTGTCAATAGGGAATACACCAACAACCAAAATAAACCAGAAGAATATGTCATAATATGCTTGTATTGTGAATCAGGAGTTTTTCTATATATGTGTGCCATTCTTACTGCATGCCAAATAATCAAACAGCAGCTTTTTCTCATTTTAATTTATTTCGTTTATTTCTTTTTCAATATTTTCATATCAACAACTAATTTGAGTGTGAGGGGGACTGACCAATTTGCAAAGCTGGTCAATGGATACAAAGCTGTGATCTCCCAAATTCAGACATAATTTTGTCAGGAGTTTGTTCGTGACGTAATCGGCTGTGTATCTATTGGTCAATGGCTGGTCAATGGATTAATTGAATTCAGTCTTACTATTTATGTTATGGTAATAAATATGGTATGATGGTATATATTATTATAATATAAACGGTAAGAAGGAATTCAGTTCCCAGTGGATTACAACCAAGGGCCACTACAATGCTCTACAGTCAAGGCTGGTCCACAAGGCACAAGCTGGTATAAAAGGATTGTGTCATTTCTTGTTTATTTTAGTTTACAGGCAATGTACTGTAAATACAGGAGCAATATTATGTACAACACAATCCCACAGAGAGACATTGAGGCACGTACTACTTTGACTGCAACAATCCTTATCATAGCAGTAGAGTTGGGTGAGGTCTCTTACTGCTTGGTGCAGGCTATTTTTTGAACAGGACAGGCTTTAGTGATGTATCCTTTAGCATCCAACCCTTCCCAACTGGATTCCACAAAAGGGGTTTGGGGACATGATTGTGGCACCATATACTGTACCAGTTTGGTACATAGCCTGTTGAACATTCAAAAATATCCTCAGTGGGAGGCAGGTGTGAGACTGGCATGTCTGTCGTTGATGCAAGAATACAACAGAGCTCATCAAGACTAGAACACACCTGGCCCTTTGCCTTCTTTTTTAGGCCATAGAGAGTGAGGGCATATTGCCTTGAACATCCTGAAGCCTCTGGTAGACTATCTGTCAAGCCAAAGGTTCTCAGACCCTGACCTAATTTATATGTACAGTACTATGGATATACTTGTGTTGCTCGCCTACTATGTCAGTCAACAACTCCTTGGAATAGCTGCCATTTTCATGCATGCTGGTCATGGGATAGACAACGATACATCCCAATGTCTGATATTACAAATACATTGGGAGTGGCTTTGTGTGAGAGTCTTCTAGCATGGCACGCATTGACTGGATGCAATGCAACAAGCAGCCTGTTCAGAATAAGCAATAATACAGCTTTCAACAAGCTGGCGAAGCACATTCATGAACTTCAGGATCTGAGAATCTTTGGCTTACTGCATGCCAAATAATCAAACATTGGTCAGTCTCCCTTACACTGCTCAAAATAGTTGTTGATTGAAAAAGAAATAAATGAAAATGAGAAAAGGCTGCTGATTATTTGGCATTAAGAATGGCGCACAAAGTGTAGTGTATTCTACTGAATATAGGCTTACATATATAATGTACTGCATTTAAGTCTGAATACCATAGACTGCTTATAGAACAATATGTTTGCTGCTTTTGAGGTGAAGAGAATTAGGCCTTGGGATGGGTGCATCTCTCCACTCCGACATGTCTCCTTTCCGACATGTCTGCATTCCGACACTAACCCTATCTCTACCCCTAACCCTAAACCTTAGGCCCATGGGAGTGTCGCCACTCCGACAATAAGAAGTCCATTTCGGAGTGGCGACATGTCGGAATGGAGAGAGCCTCCCCCTTGGGATGTAGGGACACTACCTGTAGACCATCTGTGCAATATTAGATGATACAACCAGCAGGTAGAAAATGACAAAGGATTGACTTGGAACTCCATCTTTCAGGGTAGGCTTTTTTATGGTGGGTACCTTTATGGATCAATTTCATGACTTCTGCAGTAAAAGTAAAACTACTGACCATCCATTTCATGAAGAGGACAAGTAAAAACACTGTCAGGGTTTGTACTACCCCTTATAGAAGATTATCTCCAGGATCACAGGGGATTCTTCCTTAGGAATGTCATTTCCGCCTATAGAAAGTCCTTATATTAAAGGCTGCAGATTCAAAACAGAACCATATTTTTGCATTCTGATTGTTCTGGGATGTAAGGACACTACTTGTAGACCATCTGTGCAAGTATGAGGTAAAAGCAACCTGCAGGTAGAAAATGACAAAGGATTGAATTGGAACCCCATCTTTCAGGGTAGGCGATTTTTGCCTACAGTATATGGTGAGTCCCTTCATGGAACAATTTCATGACTTTGGCAGTAAAAGTAAAACTCGGGACAGTGCATTTCATGAAGGGGACATCCTAAAGATATGAAATAACTATGTCGCGTTTTGTTCTATCCCTTATAGAAGATTATCACCAGACTTACAGGGGAACATTCCTTAGAAATGTAATTTCCGCCTATAGAAAGTCCTTATATAAAAGGCTGCAGATTCAAAACAGAACCATATTTTTGCATTCTGATTGTTCTGGGATGTAAGGACACTACCTGTGGACCATCTGTGCAAGTATGAGGTAAAAACAACCTGCAGGTAGAAAATGACAAAGGATTGACTTGGAACTCCATCTTTCAGGATAGGCGTTTTTTTGCCTATGTGATGAGTCCCTTCATGGATCAATTTCATGACTTTTGCAGTCAAAGTAAAACTTGGGACAATCCATTTCATGAAGGGGACATCCTAAAGATATGAAAAAACTATGTCGCGTTTTGTTCTACCCCGGGTAGGGGTACCTCAAAAACTAAGGCTCTTTTTTAGGATTTTTTCCTCCTCTAGTACTGTATATGGAGATATGCTGTGAGAGCCCAAACATGCTTACTCAGTTATTGTCTCCACCAGCCGAAGGCTGAGGGAGAGTATGTTTTCCCCTCCGTCCGTCCGTCCGTCCGTGCGTCCGTGCGTCCGTCCGTGCGTCCGTGCGTCCTCGCAGTTTGTGAACAGCTAATCTCAGTCACCGTTGGCACGATCGCTGCCAAACTGAGCACACACACTCCCTGGATGCCAATCTAGAACCTCTGCCCCACATTTTTCAAATCAGCCTCATGGTGGCGCTATAACAGGCCGATTTGTGTGGCCTGGTTGTTACCAGCTAATCTCCGGCGCCGTTGGCCCGATCGCTGCCAAACTGAGCACACACACTCCCTGGATGCTAATTCAGAACCTCTGCCCCACATTTTTTAAATCAGCCTCATGGTGGCGCTATAACAGGCCGATTTGTGTGGCCTGGTGGAGACCTGTGCTCGGAAGAGCACTGCTTCTAGTTCATTATGTGAAAGTCCTATGTCTATGACATCTGACATATCCTTTTATGCCCATACATGGAGATCCCTGTCTGTAGAACCAGCCGTTAGTGTGGTATGTGGCCAATGTGGCCTATATGGGCATTCCCATATGAAGTCCTGTTAGATATGGGCTTGATATTGATGACATCAGGGAACTCCATATATGGACGTCACAGTGAAGCCAGAGCGTGATGTCTGAGTGCCAAACCCATTCTGTTAAGAGTGGTTCCCCTGACATCACAGTGACGTCAGAGCATGATGTCAGAGCGACAAACCCATAGAACCACAGTATCAGGTGTGACAGAGATACATACATACGTACGGACAAGCTGTAACCGTTCACATACTAAACATTTTTTTTTCCTTCATAAATTAACGACCTACTTTATCATACTACAGCGTCACACACACAAAAGCATCAAAAGTAGCAGATCTACAAGCTCAAAACGTGTTGCTTGACGCGCTTTGAGCTTGTAGATCTGCTACTTTTTGCTGTTTCCGTGTGTCGGTCCCTATGTCCCTGTCCGTATGAGCACGAGACTAATGTCACACCAGACTAACGTCATAGAAAGTACGCAGACACCGACATCACCACAGCTGATGACACAGACAAAACGGCCCATACAAGGAGATAGGCACGTGTGTCATGTTTGATTCATGATCGATTTTTGAATTTGAATCCTGAAAAATAACAGTTGTGGACATATGAGGTGTCCACCTGACAGAGATGATTATGTATAAATAAGCAGTGTCCATTTGTATGCCCATATATGGAGATTTGTCTCTGGGTCTCCCTTTTTAATGCCCGTATATGGAGATCCTTGATGTCATCAATATGATGACAACCCAACCTCAGGTCACGAGACTTTCCACCTCGGAGGAAAGCCTGGTATTCGTTTTAAACGGGCTGAGTGATCCGGTCTAGGCGTGGCCTAAACCGGCAACAGGCAGAATAAGCGGCGTTGCTTTGTTTTGGTCCCCCCTATTTGTTTCCCCAATCCCTTTAAATGCCCGAGTGTAGTCTTGCCAGTCACTACGAAAAGATGGATATACCAAACAAACTATTCCAATAATAAGCAAAACTACGTCGCATCAAGGGTTTTATTGGAATAGTTTGTTCCAATAAAACGGGGAATTATTTTGGGTTAAAACTGTTTCCGATTTGATCTTTCTGTCTTTTTGTAGTGCGTCTGATGACTACAACATGACGTAGGCTGTTTCAGCTCCTGACCGGATCAGAAACCCGAAAATGCTACGGATCCCAGGCTAGATGACAACGTAAGTCAGACTGTTAACCCAGAGAGCTCTATGATGCTGGTTAGGACAGGAACAACCAGATAACGCAGATGATGGCCAGGATGAGGATGATGGCCAAGGCTATCAGGATGAGTGTCATCTTCTTGTCCTTCCACCAGTACTTCCTCTTGACCTTCTTGGTGGTTTTCACAAAGACAGAAGCAGATTCCTCGAGCATCTGCACCTTGCAGTCCAGTTCAGACAGATTCAGCTCGCGCTCCAACATTTTTCCCACGTTGTTGCGCACAATCTCCACGACCTCGTCGGCCTGCGCCTGCGTCTGTTGCAGGCGCCACTTCTCTGGCGCCATATCAGGAACTTGTGGAACTGGGGCGGACATAGTTGTTGATTTAAGGTTGTAAAAGTCCAGAGTTTAGACTCTTAAAGTCTTTTGCAAAGCAGGTATGAAACACAGAGATACTGAACCTGTCTTTGGAAAGACAATAAATACAGCCAGTGCTGTGACATCACAGTGACAATGTCGATTCTTGATTGGTCAATCCAGGCTGCAGCTCTACAATTCATTCTTGACTCAGCCATAAACTATGAGAACATAAACAAACCACGGTCTTGTCACTATGACAACATAACTATAAACAAACCACAAGTCAGCTCCATATATATGGGCACAATGGGGGCATGCCCATATATGGACATATACAGGTATATACTGATGACATCAGGAATCTCCATATATGGGCATAAAAGGGTCAAGGACCGACAGATACAGAGATTTCCTTATATGGGCATATCAGCATGCCCATATATGGGCATATACTGATGACATCCTGTATCTCCATATATGGGAATAAAAGGGCCAGTTAGACAGATATGGACGGAAAAGGGACAGATAGACAGGTACAATGGGTACAAAAGCCCCCGACACTATGACTCCGATATATTGGTCTGATCGGCAGTGCTACGTGGTGTGACTGTGTGAGGACTACGTAGCGGGCCGAACTCTTTATGTGAGGGCCGCGTTGTGGCTCGAACATTTAGTACTAGAGGTTCGGACACCTATGTCGCATCGCTGATCCAACCAATAGGTCTGAGTCTTTTATGCCCATACCTAATGTGGATCAATACAACTGGATATCTCTTTATGCCCATATATTATGGACTTATCGGTCAGATTGGCGGTTCTGGACAGTCACCTATCCGAACGACAGAACGGCAGGCACCACACTCCCTGGAGTCGCCACCTCTGTGCACGCCGCAGTTGAAGTTGGTCCGTCCCATGCTGTATATGGGCATGACCATATATGGGCATAGTGGTAGAATCTGAGGCTCTGGACGACCGGATCTCCATATATGCATATTTATGGGCATATTGATCTGATATGAAAGCAAATATGAAAATCTTACTGGTTTAAACTGAATTTACTGTTAGAATCTGAGTACAGTCCCAGCTAACCTGAACAATGCTGTTGAATAAAAAATAAATAATAATAACATAAAAAACATCATTCCGCTATTGATGCATACATTTTTTAAGGCCATTTAAATGTCTGATAAAACCCCAACTCAACATGTTCAAACTGAGGCCCCTTTGGCTAAAACTAAAGGTCAGCTCCAATCTACCGTGACACTTTAGATCTAAATCGTGACAAAACACGCCTCTGGCCCCGAGCAAAATACCATCAATACCCACTTTATACTGTATGCCCCCAAACTGTGTCCCAGTAGTACCACTGCACATATGTAGGCTACCCCCCCCAGCGCACGCACACGCACGCACGCACGCACGCACGCACGCACGCACGCACGCACACACACACACACACACACACACACACACACACACACACACACAGTGTTTATTCAGCGCTGCCCCCTTGATACAGAGTCTGAAGAGAGTCTGTGTCTATGTTTCTGTTGCCTCCAGCACTGTTACAGTCACAGTATGGAGTGAGGGAAGAGTTGTAATATGTCCGTACACGTCCGTGGCAAATTCTAGATTTGATGTTTTACACACCAATATAATGTTCTTATTTTGATCACTGAACAGACATGACTTTTACTTGTAACACAGTATTTCTATATTGCACTATTGATTGACTTTGTAAACATTTGAGTACTTTTTCCACCACTGAGTATTATCTTCTGTTATCGATGGTAATTCCCATATCCCTTAGACCTGATAGCACAGAACCTATAGTTTAACTTCCAAAGGGGAGTTTTTCTTTGCCAAACCCTTATATGGAGGGAGGTCTGTAGAGCAAGGGTTCTCAACCTTTTCAGGCCACGACCCCCCCAACATAATCATATTTGAACTGGGGACCCCCCCAACATAATCATATTTGAACTGGGGACCCCCCCAACATAATCATATTTGAACTGGGGACCCCCAATTCATATTTGAACTGGGAACCCCCTAACTTAATCATATTTGAACTGAAGACCCCCTAACATAATCATATTTGAACTGGGGACCCCTACCCTGACAAGCACTTGGAATTGTAGGAGTTATTCCCACAGATACATATTGTGAAAATAGCCGATCAACAATTTCACACACCTCGCTTGTAGATTGGCTATTTTCACATAATCTCTCAAGAACTGACTCTGATGCTACGCAAGTCAAATGAAAAGGAACAAAACAGAGTGGACGTTCCCTTTTATTTGACGATGGTTAGCCAGATTGATTTTCACATAATCCGACAATGTTTGACCATTCGTTATAGTATAGTTGTGTTTGTTACTTTTGACGCATTAATGGTCTCATTCGTTTTTTAGAGGTATTAAAAAGTCCTTAAATTGTCACTTTAGAATGGTGCAGATACTTGGTTTGTTACTGTATGTTGGTTTGTTTACTGTCGAGTGAGAAAACAATGTTGCACATTAAGCTAATCATCTGGGGACCCCAAAAAATAATTTGGGCACCCCCCCCAGTTTGGGATACCATTGCTGTAGTGTAGACTATGGTCACTCTCAGCATGCTCCGCTGTACATGAAGTGTCTTGAGATAACCTATGATTTGGCACTATATAGTGACTATATAGCTAGGCCTATATAAAATGTATCAATGACAGCGATTGATACATAGCGATAGTGTGATACTGTCCATATGTGCACTCTTACAGCATGTGTACTTACATACAGTATGATGTGTACTTGTAATGTATGTACTTTTAATAACCTCGAAGCCAAATAACCAGTATTTAAATATTCAGCCACATAATCACTGGTATTCACACAGATTCTTCATGTTTTATTTAGACAGCAGGCCAGCTGTGGGGCCACAGTGTTTAAACAGTAAATTCAATTGAAGCATTCACATCTTCTTTAGTGGCTATTTAATACCTTCAACTGTAAGCAGAAGAGCCTTTTCTGTTTGTTTTTGTTTTACTAGACTGGAGTAATAGTCTACAATAGTTATATTCTAACTGCTAACTACAGGGATACATTTGTGTGGTTTTGGCCTGGCTTAAGAGTTTAGGAATCCCAGCAGGTATTGAGGTTGGCGGAGGGGAGACAGCAAACATTTCCTGTTCTGCCGAAGTCAGATTTCCATGTACCTATAATAACTGTTATGAGTTTTATTTCAGAATCAATGGTTTATTTACATTTGTGATGGAAACACCAGCAACGAGGGCTGTTCTGCCAGCTGCCTGAGTTTAATAATACTGTAGAAATCAAGATGATCCTATTCCATAAATGTATGTATATGCTTTCCCATACAATATAGATATTTAGCTTTTAGCCCTGCAAGTTAATACAGAGCCAAGGAAGGTAAACTAAGGCATGCGCTGGATGCCGGGCATGCTCCATGACGCTCATGGGTGGCGAACTCACACCGGAAGTTAGATGAAAAACATTGCAGTGAATGAGAGCCGGCTGGACCAGCTTTATGAACAAACACTATTTTTTGAGCGATTACTACCTTTGTCCTAATAATTGGTTCAGGAATATAAAAGAAGACATATCACAGGTTGTTTTGTTGAGGCATCTAAAAAGCTGCAGGTATCGTTTCAGGCTTGGTGGTACCACAAGATTTGGTTGTCTTGTCAGACTGGCAATGATGGAAAGTCTTGTGATACTTTGGCATGTTTGATGGGTGTGATGTCTTTTATTTATTTTACAAGGGTCTCAATCATTGAGAAATAGTGATTATTTAGCTGGTCCACCTGGCGCTTAATGACTACAATGCATTCCGTTGAACTCCCGTCTCGAATCTTATAGCTGGAACTGCTGGATAGAGAAAACAATGTTGGTGTCCCTTTGTTTAATTGACCTTCCTTGGGCAGAGCTAAGGATGGCTGTCAGTTGGTTGGCCGACTACTTTGGTCTCAAACGAGTTATCTATTGGCTGGGTAAGGATTGCCATGGGACTGATTGTACACCTTCACACACCCCAAAACGTAGGAAAGCCTTGACTAGGTACAGACCCAGCGATCACAGCCTTGCAATAGAGAAAGGCCGCCACAGAAAGACACCACTCCCAAGGGAAGACAGACTATATGCACCCACTGCACACAAAATGTGGTGGAAACAGAGCTACACTTTCTAACCACCTGCCCACTATGCCAAGACATCAGTCACATACTAGTACTGAACTCTAGACCTACTGCATATCATTTTGAGGGAAAATTCAGCTTTTTGTCCCAATGTGACTGCAAAGGTTTGCTGCTGTTTCTTTCAAAAAGCTTTATACCCTGTATATACAGTATAACATGTGACATAGCTCTGTTTACACAACGCTGTACCCCCTCAAACTGTAGCCTATATATGTTCCCCATTTTCATCTATTTTTGACCCTTGCTTTGGCAATGTTAACGTATGTTTTATCATGCCTCCATTGAATTGAATTGAAATTTGATGTTTTTTGGGGGAATATAATGACATTTCAATAACTTTTTAACACAGTTGACAGCCATATTACAGTAGCATTCACCATTTGTTCACTCAAACATACAGTAGATCCAGAGTTAATTTGTGCAGTGAGTATATATAGTTGACAGTGTAGTTATGTTTATCAGCTGGTGTCTGTTGTGTGATAAGGACTCTAAACTGTCTACTTTTGGAACTAGTTATCTGAGTTTACAGGGCGTGACCTATTCCCACAAAGATAGATCTGTGGTTCATCTATTTGCAGCAAGCGGTGTTTAAGTTTTACTGAAGGGCGGTCACTGGTCTAGCAACATGGCACCCTGAGTCTAGCAACATGATGGCACCCATACAGGGTGTCATTTGGGGTCCCAGGGGGGAGGGGGTGGTAATTGCCTCCCCCTAGTGCTCACACTTAACCTCAAATTCCTTGTTCATAATAAGCATATCATTGTCGGGCAGAAATCTCTTATCTCCATAATTCATATAGTAACTTTTTGGTGTTTTATTCTTTGTAAATTAACATCGTTTTTTAGCTACTTTTGCAGTTTTTGAATTTGAATCCAAAAAAGTAACTGTAATTTTTTTTTTTTTTTTTTTAGATGATATGAGGTTTCCACCCGACTGAGACAATGGGTGTGTTTGGATGCGTTATATCCAACACTGAGCGCACTGGCCAATACAAACTAATATGTGAGTGCACACACCCAAAGTATTCTTAATCCACACCCATCCATAGCTGTGTCATTACCCATTTGTTAGACACACATTTTTTGAGACAATTCATTAAGCACTTTCAAAATGGTGTCCATATTTTGGGCCATGGGTCCTTAGCAGGTGAACATTATCGTTTTATTTTTTTTGTTTGTTTTTTATGTAGATCAGCTATTTCTTCGTCCTTTTTTAAATTTAGTTTAGTTTAGTTTGAGGAGTTTTTGAGAGAGAATGGAGGATCATTTTATTTTTAAAGCCCAGTTCTTCTTACTGGTTTACAGATTGATATGCAGTATTGATAGATCAATATTCACAAACTAATTTGATCAATTCAATAAAGAAAATATAGATTTTCTTTTATTTATTTATTTCATTTTCTGGTTTTCTTTTCCTCCTTTTTTTTTAATTAGAATTCTGCTTCCTTTTTACAATAATTTTCAGATGATTCCCATCACAGATGATTGTTGCCGACTGTCATTTTCTGAAGGCAGTTGATCCCAAGTACAAAGGGGAATTCCAAAGCAACACTGAAACACACCATAGAAGAGTGGTTGTCAAAGTGAGGTCAGGGGACCCCCAATTCAAGATATTCAAAAGATTCCAGACCTTTTCAATATTTTGTTCAGAAATGTACAAGCTCACAGCACGGCACCAAGTGACGCGCTGTGATCTGCTTTTTTCCATTTTTTTATAGCCAAAATATAAACGGATAAAGTGGTTAACATGAAGTTAAGATTTAGCCCCACCCACCAAAAAGAAAACACAAACAGAAAAGTGGTGAAAAAAAAGTTTAAATGGATTTAATTCCACAATTCACTACTACAAACAGTAGCTCACATACCCTTTTCATATACTTTCAACCACTACATTTTAGTTTAAAAGTTTTATATGTTTAGAAAAACAAGTTTTAAGCCACTTTAAACCTGGCATCCATCCCTAGTTTGCGCATGTCATTATAGCATCATTATAATGGATTGCATGCTGAAGCTCCTCACATTCAAGTGCCTGCAGGAGTTTACATCCCATAGCCAAAGGGGACTAATGCACGCTGTTTATATTATATCCCATAGCCAAAGGGGACTAATGCGTGCTTGCGGAGGTTGGAAAACCTCTGAGTTCGAGAAAATTCTGTCTGGTTCATGTGATTGGCTGAGATGCAGCCAGCCTCCGTTTCCCTAGGAAAATACATCACTCACGATATGGTACCGAGCCATTCATACAGGTCTTTAAAGCAGGACTTTCTGCTGTTGACAAGAACTTATTTGAATAAATCATATGCCAAAGGCTTCTCTGCCTTTTTCAATACAGTATGTTAACACATGTAGAGAATGTTGATGTGAGTTCACACACACTTTAAAATTTCTTTATGCCTTACACGAAGAGCAAATACCCCAACGCATTTACATATTGACATACATTGACAAATATGTCTAAAGAAGGTTAGCAGCCCTGGCTGAGAGAAGTGACAGGCAGTATGATAAACCAGTCCATACTCTGTGATGTGCGCAGCCAAACTATGTGCAGACATTTGGGGTTATGCGCTCGCTATGCATAGATTAAGTTCTGGACAGCAGATTCAATGGTATTGGAGGCCGATGCCAATAGTCTGTGAGGCTGTAACCAATGACGACAGATCCCATAGCCTGAGCGCCGAATTGAGGCCAAGTGCCGCCAATCGGCCAATCATCAAAAAGATTGTGCATCAAACGTCACGTTTCCTTCCCGTCTGTTCACTGGCCTTCGGCTAATGGACCACATTTTTAAAGACACACACAGATGGCTGTTCCCAGCGCGGATCAGGCTGTGTACTTCTCCTCTCCCTGCCTCTGGGCTTTGTGGTAATGCGTGTAGCTGCCGTGCAACTCGCTGAACACCTCTCTGACGCCCGCCTGCAGGCCGGCGGACAGGAACTTGACGTCCTGCTCGCGACACAGATCCAGGATCAGATAGACGCCCTCCGTCAGGTGGGACTTCACCTCGGGTACAAGGGTCACCTGGAGAGGGGGGCAGACAAGGAGAGGGAGACATGAATTAACCCATTTAGACCTGCTACTACTACCTATACGTTGTATTACCTTTAAGGCCGGCTGCTACGTCTGTGTCACATCAGTATTTGCTATACATATAGCAACATAATTTATTTTACATTTTTGGAATAAGAAATTAAAGGTTTTCAGAAACCTTAGGTTAGGTTTTAGAAGGCGTTTTCAGAATCGGCCTCAGGTCTAAATGGGTTAAGGTAGTGGTCCTCAGCCTGTGGGTCTGGACGCCCAGGGGGTCCCCAAATTCTTTTAAGGGGTCCCTATAGCTTAATTTGAAACATTGTTTTCTCACTCAACAGTAAACAAACCAACATACAGTATATAAGTGTATAGGGGGTACTGTATCTGCACGTTTCTAAAGTGACAATTTAAGGACTTTTAAGACCATTTTAATACGTGTAAAATAAAATAAAAATAAACAGTGGCCATATTGTCAAATATTAGAAGCAGAAATTGTGAAAATAGCCAAAAATAGCCAGCGTTATGAGCATGTAGATCTGCTATTTTTTTTATAGAACCGTGTTAAACAAAATGTAATGCCTCAAGTCTTACAACCTCCAAGTGCTCATCAGGTTGGTGGAGGGGGGGGGGGGGGGTCCCCCATTCAAATAATTATTTTGGGGGTCGCGGCCTGAAAAGGTTGAGAACCACCAAATTGGGGTCCAATTCACACACTACCGTGTGATGGCGTCCCTGGTGGTGCTGATCTTCAAGCCTACAACACGGCGTGTCTTCGTTGGCAAGCGACACGGTCGTATGATGGCAGGGGTTGACACTAACGTTTGCCTTCCCTTGGCAAGTAAATAAAATGTTCGGGCAAGTGGAGTTTGCTTTCAGGTTGCCCGACAGGCGACCCATAGGGTCCATTTGGTTCCATTTGTACACTCAGAGTTATGGTGGTCCTTGACAATAAAAAAAGGTTTGAGAAACCACTGTACTAGTGGACCCATAAATGTGTCATAGTAAATCAGTGTCATACTTAGGAAAACTTGGAGACTGACATTCAGTCATGTGACACTATAATGTTATGTAAAAACACCTAAGTTTGCCATGGACAAGGACAAATCTTGCCATGGACACATTTGTCAGTGTACGGACATATTGATAACCCCTGGACATCCTCTAAATGGTGAGAATTTGTATTTTTTTTGTTAAGTTAACGAAACAGTGGGATGGAAGCAGCATTACTAGATGGAAAGTTTAGTTGAGGTCAGAATACATCAAACCTGGTGGAAAGCTAAAAACAGTCAGAGAAAACATGAGTCAGCACTCAAAAAAAGAAAGAAAAGAAAAGAGGGGGAAAAAGCGCACAGAAATGGATTATACGTTGGTATGACTGCATTACTTACACTCTCACTGACTTAAAAGTGATATCTTTTGGTTGATTTTATTTTTTGTTTTGTTAAAGCACTATTATGATATTAATGACTGCTATAGAGTGTTTGTTCAGGAACGGGAGTCTCCATGTCTCTCCAGCTCTTTATTAAAATTAAATAAAAAATACATTTTCAGGTAGGTGACAAACTTTGTCAATGGAGAGAGTACACATATTTATCAGCTTCATTTTTGTAGCGTTCCAGTGCCTATGTGTGTGTGTGTGTGTGTGTGTGTGTGTGTGTGTGTGTGTGTGTGTGTGTGTTAGGGATGGGACGATAATAGTTACTGTTTATCGCAATAAAAACACTGAAGATAATCATATCGTGGAGAATTACATTCATCGTGAAATTGTCCTCCGTCATGCACTGGGATCAATTCACCTTTTATTTGCCGAGCTGCATATCTGTTACCCTCTATAATTGGTAAAACGTACCTGTAAATCACGTACTTGACTTGACTTTTTTAGCTCTCGACCAAATCTCTTTGCCAAAAAAAATGCCGATCTACAAGCTCACGACGCGCCGTGTTGTGACACGTTGTGTGCTTGTAGATCGGCTATTTTTTGGCAAATGTTCCAGCCCAGGATTATGGATGTTGGCGATATTTTGATTATCGTTTTAACTCAGTCGGTGCCATATTTAAAGTGGGATGACCTCTTATATTGCCGGTTCGCCAACAAAGGGTTAAAAAAATAGTGTGCACGCTGGTGCACACAATCGTGCACAGATCATGCACTATGCATGTGCATGCTTTTCACAGCTTTCAAACAAAAAAATCCGCTTGGAAATCCGTTCAGGCATTCAGGAGAAAGGAGCCCTTATGTTTTCTTCAAATGTAAACAAACATGGCTGCCATGTTTGAAAGATGGGGTTGGTATGGGGGTTAAACATGCAATTTCGCGATCGCGATCATGCCTAGTACACTGTTGGAGGTCCAAAAAGAATTTTTTCAATTTTGTTTTTAATTTTTTTTTATTATAAAAAAAAAAAAGACGTTCAGAAGACGTCTGGCAGGGAGGTCCATAGTGAAAAAGACGTTTTAAAGACGTTTTTATCATAGAAACATCTTTTTTGGCAGGGTATGAGTTAAGATTGTAAATCGCAAATTCTTTCGGTCACAATAACCGAATGTCGTCCCATCCCTTGTGTGTGTTTCTGTGTGTGTGTGTGTACCAACCTTTTGCAGCTCGGAGACGTACTGAGCCACCATGAAGGCAGACAGGGTGCTGAAGCTGTCGGCTGCAGCAGCGATGTGGGAGTACATCCTCTCCACCAGCCTGGAGCACTGGACATACACCTCACTGTCTGCACCTGATATCACACACGTGCACGCACGCACGCACGCGCACGTACACATGCACACACACACACACACACACACACACACACACACACACACACACACACACACACACACACACACACACTTAACATCTTTATATGCGTTCACATTTAACACAAAACAATAGCAGATGCACAAACTCGGGGAAACTCAACAATTTCAGGATATAGATCACAGGTACAGGAAGCATCGTCTCCTCCCTACTATGTGGTGACTGCCACAACATCTCTATGGACATTACAGAGGCTTCCAAAGCTGCTTACATTTGTAACCAAGATGTACAATAGCATCCTGAAGACGTCTCATTTTGTGTGTGTGTGTGTGTGTGTGTGTGTGTGTGTGTGTGTGTGTGTGTGTGTGTGTGTGTGTGCAGTAGCGCTTTGGAGGCCGGACGCGACCGGACGCCGCGTGGTCGGAAAAATTCCCACACGGACGCACGACGGCACCGAACGGTGCACAACCGTGTAAACCCTTGAGATTCGTTCAAGGCAAACTTTGTTTCTCTAGCCTACTGCAGCGCTGTATTTTCTAAATGAATTAAAAGAAAGTAGAACATAAAATCTTATGTAACAATGCAAATGTAATCAATACTAGAAAACTATTGTTTTCCCACCATTAGATCTGCTGACATCCTTTCTATCTAAATAGCCTCTAGAGGCGCGTGCACGTGACGTCAATAAATGACCGTCCGCCGGGAAAAGAAAATCCCAAAGCATGACTGTGTGTGTGTGTGTACCTGTATCACTGTCTCCTCTCTGTCTACCTTCATGCATGACAGAAGCCACCAGACGATGGAAGACATTCAGGAAGGATGGAGCAGCCTTCTGGATCACCTACACACACACACACGCACGCACACACGCGCGCGCACACGTGCACACACACACACACACACACACACACACACACACACACACACACACACACACACACACACACACACACACACACACACACACACACACACACACACACACACACACACACACACACACAGTTATCACTTTTACAATTAGACACAGAACTAATGAAACACTGGCAAACAGTTTAAAGTAACCAGGGGTCTTCAACAGGGGGTCCGGGACCCCTATGGTCCTCAGAGTTACTAGAAGAAATGTTTGTTGGAGGGAAAATCCCTTCAACATTAACCACTTGAACCCCAGCATCCCTATTTTTTGGGAAAAGAGGTTTGGTGTAGAGCAGTGGTTCCTAAACCTTTCAGGTCGAGACCCAGAAGAGATTATAGATTAGACTGGGACCTAAAACGAGTGAAATCTACAAGCGCACAATCGGCTACTTTCTTACTTCTCTTCACAAAAAAGAAAAAAAAAAAATGTTTTTGAGAGCGATGGGGAGTGACACGCGGCAAAGGTCGTCGGGAACGGTTGTCATATCGTTGTTGTCGGGTGGAAACCTCGCATCTCCAAGTTTCAAATTTGTAAGTTTCTTTCGCAAAGTAAAGCTCTGCTTCATCATACAAGGCCGTCGCACAAAAGTAGTGAAAACAGCAGATCTACAAGCACACAACGCCTGGCGTTGTGTGCTTGTAGATCGGCTGTTTTCACTAGTTTAAATCATTTTTAAAATGATAAATGCAAAACGAACGGTTTTGGACATAAAAGTTTTTCACCCAACAATGGCGATATCCTTGACACGCTGACAGGCATCAGAGCTTATGTGGTACGTAGCGCGCCTGGACCGTTACAGCCGGTGCTACTTCTTCTTGATATATACTATATACACAGTTAGACGCAGATTGCATTGGTAGTGGTACCAAACACATTTGCATTTTTTGAGTCTCATACCTACACTTGGGTCAATCAGTACAAATCTATACGCTCAGTTTTTAGCAAGATATTAAAGGAGTAGTTCACCCCCAAAATGACTTATTTTCTATTGATTTCTCACGCCATGGAGACTTTAGTTCAATAATATTTTCAGTTTTTTGTCGCATTCACAAGACAATAATTTGATTACAAAAAGATTACCCCCATTGATTTCGGGACCCAAATGCATTTGGGTCCCCATCCGGAATCAATGGGGGTTAATTTACTATAATATTTGTTTTGTCTTAGGAATGCGACAAATTAAAAAAAATATAATTCAACTCAAGTCTCCATGGTGTGAGTTATAAATAGAAAATAAGTCATTTTGGGGGTGAACTGCTCCTTTAACCTTAATTCCCTGATGAGATCATACAAAAGGATTATGCTAATGTATTCCTAAATGTAACTTTTAAAATGACCTGCTCAACATTATCTACCATCAAGCAAAAGAAAATCACACCCCAGCGGTGCTGATGATGGACAAATACTGATGTCTGTAACGTCATGTCATGTGGTTACCGGTATAATCCCATGGAAAAACGTATTGGAGCGGTTAGCAGCACTGCTCAAAAGAATAAACAAAAATAACAATTTGACTCACTGTCATTTATTAACACTTTCAGTTGATTATAATGTTTTCCATCCATTTCCTTCCTTCTTCTCATAAATACATTTGAGTGTATTCATCCTTTAAACTCTTATTCATTTATTCTATACGTTCAAATAACTCCCTAGCTCTGCTCACTCCCAAATCAATCATTTGGATTAGTATAATACTATATATAATATAATAAACCTTGTAGATGTAGTGAAATAGTCTGTTGTGAAATTGTTTATTCGTAGCCTGAACCCCAAATAGCATAATAACCATCACTAGAAACAATAGATGTACGATACATAACAACATGACATCATCACAACATGGACATTTTGATGACATCACAGATCGGTGGTTCTCAACCTTCTTTGTTTCACGGCCCACCCATCTGACCATGTTTAATGTTCAAACAATCCATTGTGTTCCTGCTTGAATCAGTAAAAACCAACAACGACAGTGGAAGGAGATCAACTAGATCAAAATTGTTGAAATAATAATAATAAAAAGACTGAGAACTAGTCTGTGCATTAAAATAACTAGAAGTTCGCGGAATCGCAGCCCTTCGGGCCGCTCACATCTAGATCTGCTACGGCAGTGATCCAACTGATATGGCCATATATGGAGATTGTCCAGTTGTCCAAGTGCCCACATATCCCAATTGCACAGTTGTTGAGGTGGCCACCTCTACAAGTGCCCACATGTCCCATGTGCCCAGTTGTCCAGGTGCCTATTTCTCCAAGTGCCCAAATGTCCCTAGTGCCCAGTTGTCCAGGTGGCCACCTCTCCAAGTGCTCACATGTCCCAAGTGCCCAAGGTGGCCACCTCTCCAAGTGCCCAAATGCCCCAAGTACCCAGTTGTCCAGGTGCCCACCTCCCCAAGTGCCCACATGTCCATAGTGCCCGGTTGTCCAGGTGCCCACCTCTTCAGGTTCCCACATGTCCGTAGTGCCCAGTTGTCCAGGTGCCCACCTCTCCAAGTGCCCACATGTCCCAAGTGCCCAGTTGTCCAAGTACCCACCTCTCCAAGTGCCCACATGCCCCTAGTGCCCAGTTGTCTACCTCTCAAAGTGCTTACATGTCCCAAGTGCCCAGTTGTCAAGGTGGCCACCTCTCCAAGTGCCTAAATGCCCCAAGTACCCAGTTGTTCAGGTGCCCACCTCTCCAAGTGCCCACATGTCCGTAGTGCCCAGTTGTCCAGGTGCCCACCTCTCCAAGTCCCACATGTCCCAAGTGCCCAGTTGTCCAAGTGCCCACCTCTCCAAGTGCCCACATGCCCATAGTGCCCAGTTGTCTACCTCTCCAAGTTCTTACATGTCCCAAGTGCCCAGTTGTCAAGGTGGCCACCTCTCCCAAGTGCCCAAATGCCCCAAGTACCCAGTTGTTCAGGTGCCCACCTCTCCAAGAGCCCACATGTCCCTAGTGTCCAGTTGTCCAGGTGGCCACCTCTCCAAGTGCCCACATATCCCAAGTGCCCATTTGTTCAGGTGCCCACCTCTCCAAGTGCCCACATGTCCCTAGTGCCCGGTTGTCCACCTCTCAAAGTGCCCACATGTCCCTAGTGCCCAGTTGTCCAAGTGCCCACCTTTCCAAATGCCCACATGTCCCTAGTGCCCAGTTGTCCAGGTGCCTACCTCCCAAGTGCCCACATGTCCCTAGTGCTGTGTTGTCCAGGAAGTGCCCATATGTCCATAGTGCCCAGTTGTCCAGGTGCCCACCTCTCCAAGTGCCCACATGTCCGTAGGTCCCAGTTGTCCAGGTACCCACCTCTCCAAGTGCCCACCTCTCCAAGTTCCCACGTTCCTAGTGCCCAGTTGTCCAGGTGCCCACCTTTCCAAGAGCCCACATGTCCGTAGTGCCCAGTTGTCCAGGTGCCCACCTCTCCAAGTGCCCACCTCTTTAAGTGCCCACATGTCCCTAGTGCCCAGTTGTCCAGGTGCCCACCTTTCCAAATGCCCACATGTCCCTAGTGCCCAGTTGTCCAGGTTCCTACCTCCCCAAGTGCCCACATGTCCCTAGTGCTGTGTTGTCCAGGTGACCACCTCTTCAAGTGCCCCTAGTTGAGGGTTAACCCTGCAAGGCCCAGCGATGCTTTTTGGCAACATTTTGTTTCTGTTCGGTCACTTTTTGTTTTAACCTCATTAAAGACCTTCAGTTTCTCCTGTAAAGGCTTCAGTAATTTCTGGACTTCCTCCTTCATCGATGCAGCTTCATCGATGGGTCTGAAACTGTCGTTGGTGTGTTTTTTAGAATCTCGACAGTCGACACACAAGACACACTGGCTGTTGACATTCCAGACAGAACAGTTTGAGTTTCTCAGCATGCAGACTGCAGAGATCCTCAGACTCTGATGAAGTTCTCTAACGTTTTGAAGCTCTCTGTCTCTCCTGTAGTAAGGCCTCACACAGGTTCTTCAGAGCCAGGTTACGGGGTAGATGATCTGTTTTTCTTTGCAAACAGGACATTCCTTTATTCACTTCTGTCTCCACCATTCCTGCAGACAATCATTACAGAAGCGGTGGCTACATGACAGGAAAACAGGATCTTTAAAGATGTCATGACACACAGGACAGGAATAATCCTCTTCAGGAAGAGACGACGTGGAAGACATTTTGTCTCTGAGTGAAGCTACAAACACTCTTCTCAATACAGGAAGTCAGTCAGTAGTGTTAACACTTCCTCCTCTAGAATGTTCCCTGAAGTTTACTCTCACTGTGAATGGTGGTTGTTGTTAAAGTCCATTCAGCTGACAGAGTCAGCAGCAGGTTCCAGTGGGTCAGTGGCTCTCAACCTGTGGGTCGGGACCCCCAGGGGGGTCCCCAGATGTTTAGCTTAATCCCACTCTCTCTCACTCAACAGTAAACAAACCAACATACAGTTTAAAGGGCCAGTTCACCTCTGGGACAACCAGATCTTATTTTATTGTTGTTTGGGACACGATCAACACAATCCTGAGTTATTTTTTGTGTTCAATCTGTGTTTTGAGATATTTTAGTATTTCAGCATGAATGATGATGCATTTTGCATCATATGATGCAGCATGATGACTCATATGATGCAAAATGCATCATCATTCATGCTGAAATACTAAAATATCTCAAAACACAGATTGAAGACAAAAAATAACTCAGGATTGTGTTGATCGTGTCCCAAACAACAATAAAATAAGATCTGGTTGTCCCAGAGGTGAACTGGCCCTTTACGTGTATAGCATATTTCTAGGCAGAAATTGTGAAAATAGCCGATCTACATAGCATGTAGATCTGCTATTTTCACAGTGTTGTACAAAATGTAATGCCTCAACTCTTAGTGCTCGTCAGAGGGGGGGGGGGGGGGGGGGGGGGTTTATTTTGGGGGTCACGGCCTGAAAAGGTTGAGAACCACTGGTCTGGGTCAGTATTCAGTATTCCCTCCTGTAGCGGTCTGTCCTCCTCACTGGAAGTTGTGTTTTATCTGAAGGTCAATCGTATCGTCTCAGATGAGTCTGGCAGGGGGCGGAGCTTTGACACACCACCACAGACCTGTTGTAAAGCAAACAGACACAAGGAGGATTGAGATAACTCGTTTACATATATATATGGGAAGAAGAATATTATTCAGGTGAAAGTCAACACTGTCCTCTAAATCAGCTAAACAAAGACCTTATGAGTCATCAATGTATCTACATTTAAAGAAAATAAAGTTCAATTTGAATGTATCACTGGGAAAATGTGACAAAATGTTACGTGAATCAAATGTGTTTCCACAGACACATTTCTGATCTTCTCTATAATTAGAATCCACCAGAAGTTTAAAAATGTAAGATCAGAGTCAGGTTTAGTAATTTTCTACATAGTCTAAATCTGCTTTGCACACAGCTTGAAATGAGTCATCTTCTGAGTACCTGCACATAAAGCACACTCTAGCACTCAGGAGGGATGAAATATTTCCCATGATGCAACCAAACATTTGGTCTTGAGACCCCAATCTGAATGCTTGCACTAAACAAAACTAATGAAACTAGAACTGCACTCTGTCCAGGTACCAACTTGCCACTTGTGCACAAGAAGGTCATGTATGGCCTACTTGTGTGCCAGCAGAGAGCACCATGAGGTGCGCTCACCACTGGCATCAAAAGGAATGCTGGTCCCTCATTGGCTGACTTTGCCAGAAATGCTCGTCCCTGATTGGGCTACAAGCTTAAACAAATACACACACCGACATACATACAGTACATACACAGCCGAACGCAGTACTTGCACGCTCTGCTGGTGCAACAAATTGTTTTATTCAACCAACTGCGTTGAACCTTGTTCCACAGAGACTGTTAAACACAAAAATGCATTAATAGAAATTATACTGGATGTTATCAAGTACAGATTAAATCCTTGCATAATTCACTCAAGGCCTTGTGGAACACTTGAAACTGGTGGATAGATGAGATACAAGTCCACGATGGAAACAAGTCCACAGGACTCTTTTGTGATCTCCATTAAGCTTTAATGTCTTACTGAATCACATGCTGTTTTACATGCCTGACTAATAAAGTATTCAATCAATCAAAGTCAAAAGTTAAAGTATAGGTAGAATGAACAACTATATGTTTATCAGAAATGGGGATTGTGAAAGAAGGCAGAAAGCATACATATAGATCCTTACCTGTAACTTTGTCTTGAATGTTTCCTCACAACAGAAGAGAACGGAAGGTCACTTTGAAAAAGCGATCTGATAGTTGAACTGAAGTTGCTTGGTGGTGGTCACTCCATGGTTTGTGTGCAGGTCGCTGTGTGTGTGTGTGTGTGTGTGTGTGTGTGTGTGTGTGTGTGTGTGTGTGTGTGTGTGTGTGTGTGTGTTGTGTGTCCTGACTCCTGTCTGTGGTGGTCTGCCGTCTGACTCTGAGCAGCAGCTGGTCAGTGTGTTCTCTTTATCCTTAGAGAGGAGAAATACCTCCTCCCACCTCCCCACACTTCTCCTTCAGTTTAGAAAACACTCAACACTCATTGGTCCATTTCAAAGCTATGTCACAATGTGACATAGCTGTGTTTACACAATGCTGTACCCCCTCCAACTGTATGTACTGTATGTTCCCCATTTTTAACTGTTTCTATTTTATTTTTGACACTTGCTTTGGAAATGTAAATGGATGTTTTCTCATGCCAATAAAGCTCCTTTGAATTGAAATTGAATTGAAAGGCCAGAAGACCCAGAACAAAAGCCAGCCTGATCGACGTACACCATCATCACACAACATGTGAATAAAAACTAACGTTTTTAAACAACCTGAAATGTAGTGGTGTGAATAAAACTAGAATTGCCACTACATGTTTCATATTGCGTAGCATTACGACAACGTTCGATAGTTCGACGTGACATTCGTCCGACGCTGGTGAATGCTAACCTGGTGAAATGCTAACCTGGTGAATGCTACTATGCCTAACCCTAACCCTTACTCTAACCTCAGTAAAACTATGGCCTGGCTTGGCCAGACTATATACTAATGCAGTTAACTAACTGCATCCCCACCTTGTTTTAACATGGGTGGATTGTTTAGCTGTGCTAGGCTAGTAAAACTATGCCTAAACCTAACCTTAAAACCTAACCCTAACCCTTAGTCAGACTAATGGGACATCAAAATATCAAGATTTCACCAGGGTTAAGGGAAAAACGAAAGTGTTTATTTAAACAGATTTAAAGATCCATTAACTTCAGATCAAGTTGAAGACAATCATCTTTGCAGTAGGGGTGTGAAAGAATATTCTTTATTCGAATATTCGTTCGAATGTTAACAATAAAAGAATATTCGAAAGTAAAAAATTGAGCTTCAAATTAATTTATATTTAATTAAAACAAATCTACCGCACTTCTCGCGAGATTCTGGGCGCATGGAACGTTAAAAGGTGGCTGGTCTCGCAAGGCAGAAGTCTCCATTCGCTGCTGCAAAAGTGGGCTGATCTACAGGTCCACAATGCGTCGCTGATCCAATACGTTGTGGGCTTGTACATTAAGGGTGCCTATTTAGCAACACCGTCATACGGCGAAGAATAAACCTCCAGCTGCTTTTAACTTTCCCTTCACACTGTCACTGGCCGTCGTCCGCTCCGCAGGGAAGGCTCTCTCCTTTCCGACGGAGTGGAGAGATGCACTCGCCTCGCACTGCAGTTCACTGCACACTCAGTGCTTTTAAACTTAATACGTTGATTCAGAATGATTAACGAGTCAAGCTGAAACGTGCGACTCATTTGGTAGTGACGGGAAGCCGGACAACGAGACTTCTCCACCGAAAAACACAAAGCATGGATTTCTTCTCTCACGAGTCATTCTCCCCGCACGCAGCCACGGTAACGGTAAAACTCCGTCACACTCTTGTAGACTACCTAATTTGGTTCAAACCAAAACATACTCCATTGGTGTGATTAAATTGCTCGTTTCATGTCGTGGCTGTTCCAACTCCATCACAGGCTGCTGCTGTGACGCTTCGCAACGACGATGCGATGCTGCCAGGCACGTGCACACAGACATCAAACGGGGCTTGAGCCCCTGCCCTTTTAAGAGAGAATTGTCCACCAAAATGCCCTTTTAGAAATGTCAGCCCCTGCCTCTATAGCATTCTTTGCACGGCACGTCCCTGACCAACGCGGACCTGGCTGCACGACCGCGACTGTCTACAGTTTACAGTTTAGGCATTTAGCAGATGCTTTTAATCCAAAGCGACTTACAATAAGCAGATAGCACAATATATAATATAAATATCACAATAATAAACAAGTTAATATGTCAGTACACCAACAGCAATATAACAATGCAAATGAAATAAATAATTAAAGAAAAAGGTTTCTTAAAAAAAAAAAAAAAAAAAAGATTAGAATAAACAGCTTCGAATTGCGAATGCTTCGAATTATTCGATATTTTCGATTATTCGAATTTATTCGAATCAACGGTGGATTTTTGGGCGAATATTCGAATGCTATTTTTGGCAAATTTTCACAGCCCTACTTTGCAATGCTTAAATGCTGGATGCAAAATCTTATTTGTGGGATGCTTATTGCTAAAATCTACAGATAAGACAGGATTACCACACACTTGGGCAGACAGATTGCATGCTGTGATGCAGAGACACACATGAGGAAAAGTACTGGACCGTTACACAATCACAGGGGTGTTCAAGAAAGAGGAACTTGGCCGCACTGATGCACAGAGTTGCAGGTCTAATGTTGGACATGATGAAAACGTATAATTATAAGAACTAGCCCTTACCCGTTCAAAGATATGAGCTCTGAAATTATGTGCAGTGTGTGGGTTATGGGGTGTGCACACAGTATATGAGGGATGGAAAGTAACTTTAAAGGAGCTATAGTCAACTTTTTCATTGTAGGGCCGACACTTTGTTTACATCCTAGTCTATAGACTAGAAGAATGTAAACAAAGTGTCGGTCTGACAATGGCCAAAATGATTTTATCATTATTTTACGCTTTTTGTAGTCATTTTTTAATAGAAACACATATATGAAGCTTATCTTTTTATAAAATATTTTCAAAACATTATTTTTATTTTAGCATCCGTTTTTCAAGAAAAAGTTGACTATAGCTCCTTTAACTGGTGCTTACATGATAATATGTAGGAGCATCAATGTAAGAAATACCCGTTTCGTTTAATGGCTACAGAGATACTGTGTATCGATCTGTGTGATTTTTGGACAACATCTGTAACAGGGCCAGACAACCCCCCGCGCACGCACGCACGCACACAGCTGGTTAAACATGTTGCCTCATGCTAGATGCAGAATAGATAAGCCTCATGCTAGATGCAGAATAGATAGTAGATACCATAAAAATGCTAATATACAGCATACGATTTGTGAAAGTGACAAAAGGGCTTCACAGTTATGTTAGGTGTGTTCATATGCTAATGGTGATGCGATTTCAGATCAATTGCTCCAGCCACTGAGGAGAAACGCTGTTTCAGACACTCAGACAGACAGACAGACTTTTGGAAAATTATATGTTTGATAATGTAAGTTAATAAACAGTATTGATCGGTTACACCCCGCCACTCCGACATGTCTCCTTTCCGACATGTCTCCATTCCGACACTAACCCTATCTCTAACCCTAACCCTAAACTTAACCTCTATGGAAGTGTTGCCACTCCGACAAGACGAAGTCAATTTCGGAGTGGCGACATGTCGGAATGGAGAGCGACACCCGTATTGATCATACTAAAGTACGAAATGAACTAAATCAGGGATCGTCAACCTTTTTCATGCCAAGGACCCCCTAGCTGAGAGAGAGATGAAGCAGGGACCCCCCACTACATACTGTATAAAATTATACAGATTGAATGTTTTCACTTGTTTGACAGCACTATCATCAGTGCATGTTGGATTCCTGTTGAGGTGATCTTTCAGATATTTAAACACAACTTGTTTGCTTCAACTTAAGCTGGACAACTGGAACTTTCACTCTGTACTTGTTCTGGTATTTTCCCCCTTTACACCAAACCTCTTTTCCAAAAATAGCTGATCTACTGTAAGGCACTGGGAGCTTGTAGATCTGCTATTTTTGGCTAATGTTCTCCTCAGAATAGGGATGCAAGGGTCCAACTGTTTAATGTAAAAACAAAGTTCTTATCACACAAAGATTTGGTGCCCCCCCTGTAGTAACTCTGAGGACCCCCTAGGGGTCCCAGACCCCTTGTTGAAGATCCCTGTAAGATCCGTGTAAAATATTTGTGATGAAATGGGATATGTATTTTCTGGTTATTTTTCTGTTAAGGGATATAAATGCATTAATTGGGCGAAGGGTCATTTGAAACGACAAACGCAGACAAATGCAGACAAATGCAGAAGTTAACTAAACTTGGTCACTCAGCAGTGATGGGGAAATGAATCCACCCAATAACGCAATACATACAGTTGGAGGGGGTACAGCATTGTGAAAACAGAGATATTTCACAATGTGTCGTCATATAGTGGCCACCCCTACCCTCTGGAACGAACTCCCTAAATGCATCAGAGACGCCCCCTCCCTTCCCACCTTCAAAACCGCTCTGAAAACCCACCTATTCAAAATTGCCTTTCCCAGCTGAACTCGGATCTACTCTTGTTTTTATTGTTTTATTGTTTTTTATCTCTTACTGTATTTTCTACTGTATGTTCTACTAGGTCATACCCACTTGTCCGAAATGTAAATAGTCCATTATAAAATTACTGTTCACTGTTTACTGTTCTTTTTTTTTTTTTTACTTTCTGGTGCAAAAACAAAACAAATGTCATACCTCAATTTGTATGCCAAATACCTATATAGCTATGAATATGACTATGGGTTCACACTTGTTGCGACCATCAGGTCGCATTTACTACCAAAACCTCCACCGGCTGTCTGTCAGTCTGTCCGTCATGTCACACTTTTCCCCAACTCATATCTCCGCCACCGGCTTGTTTGTGTATTGTATGACATCACGCCACATCATCAGCTGTGGACTCTGTGATGTCATCGTATCTCCATATATGGCCATCTCCGTATATGGAGATATAAGTCGTCCATGCCCAAGTATGGGCTGGTGAGGTCAGACTTTGTGTGATGCGTAGGTTATCTCCATATATGGAGATCTGAGTCGAGGAATGCTCTCTTCCCTGGTGAGAATTGCCCCTTTATATAGGGCTTGTTTGTGTATTGTATGACATCACGCCACATCATCAGCTGTGGACTCTGTGATGTCATCGTATCTCCATATATGGCCATCTCCGTATATGGAGATATAAGTCGTCCATGCCCAAGTATGGGCTGGTGAGGTCAGACTTTGTGTGATGCGTAGGTTATCTCCATATATGGAGATTCAACATTCCAGTTGTAACTATGGCTGCCCGTATGACGTGAGAGGTGGAGGCCCTAAATCTCACTGCTTCATTACTTAGTCTACGCCATTCTGTTGCTCTGACTCTGCGCCTGTACAAATTCTCCTCTTCACTCTCCCACAAATTAGACACATCCTGCTCTCCTCTGTCTCTCTGCCTGCCTATATGTCTACTTTAACTCTCATTTGGTTTCACAAACTTGCACAACTGCGAGCCATATTAATGTGAGACACTCTGTCACACCTTGCAAGTGTTTAACTTATATCTTTGCTGTCTTCTTTGCTACATGTCACTGCACTGTCAAGCTGACTCTTCTACAATAAACGCCATCTAAATGAATACGCCTGTCTGCTTTTTCATCACTCAGCCACTGTGCTCCCCACAACATAATCTGTGCTTGTCATATTTCAACACAACACCTATGTTACACATTTGCACCACCTACATAATGACATATCTCTGCCGACAGAAACACAACCATGTCACTGCTAAACCACACATTCTCTGGCCCAAACAATGCAATACATTTGCCACACACATCCCCCTACACCCAGGAACCAATGCCACTTACAGCCCTCTTTTACATGTGACCTGACGGTCGCTTACCTCCCGATTAGGGAGTCTTACTGGTTATTTTATATTTTTAAGTGTAGCAACAGTGCTCTTATTTTACATTCCACAGACCAGAAGACAGAGCGCTCCACCTGCCCCAAAGTTGTATTTACCTGCCAGGGGCAGGTGGGCAACCCTTCTCTGGTATAGCCTGGAATACCCGCCGATACCAGCATTTATTTTGCCGATACCAGTATCGGCAGCTTTGTCGATACTGGTATCGGACCTGGGGCTGTCACGATTATGACATTTTACATGACGATTATTTGTCCCTCAAATAATTGCGATTAACAATTTAATTGTGTTTTTGTCGTTGACAATTACATTTCTGTTTGGCTTGTAGGTTTTGAAGTTGCACATGGCAGATATATTACACATAACACCTAAACCACAAATATACAAAGAAATGACTGACATATTTGACTTTATACTTATAATTATGACAAAAAGAAATGCGACTATGTCAAATAATTGTGATTAGACGATTATTATGTAATAATTGTGACAGGCCTAATCGGACCACTCCATCCATCCATCCATCCATCCATCCATCCATCCACATCCATCCATCCATCCATCCATCCATACCTGAGGATGACACTGCATAATGGTGAAGAGACCTTCGTGAACAGAGAGGAAAGCTGATTGGTAGACGGACGGGGTCAGGTGGTCCAGGGGAACCAACTGGAGAGCGCCCAGAGCCGTGGTCACATGCTGCGGGTTGGAGAGGAGCCCCTCCCCCTGGCGCAGCAGCGTTGTCATGGAGGTTACCGTGGGAACCGTGAGCTGGAGGGTGAGGGAGTGGTCCTGACTGGACGCTCGCACCAGGAACTGAAAACAAGTTGAAAAGTTACAACACGCGAGCCAACAAACACGTGCCCGTAGCACTACTGCAGCACTTACCTACACTCAATGACAATGTAATTTAGATAGCATTTGGGACGGGGGGATTATAAAGCTTTTACTGAATAGGTACTTGGTTTACCTGTGTTTTTCTTAGATTACTATTTCTATGCTATTGATGTATTACCTTGCTATTGTAAATCGCTCTGGATTAACACATTCTCTGACAGGTATTAATTATTTTTTTCTGTAACCAGTGCCAGGGTTTTTCAGTGTTTCTACCCATTTTCGAGGGCGATCGCGCGCAAATCTCCGGTTGTTGTAGCTTCACCTAGTGTCCACTAAACAGCGTTGGCGCTGTGGAAACCTAGATCCAGAGATAATCGCATCTCCCTGCAAAAGAAGTTGAACCCGGATGGAGAAGTTCTTTTCATTTCCGGGATATCTTTGCATGCATTTGTCTCCCAGCAACCACGGATGGTCCGTACAGTAGCGAACGGTGACATTAATATACTTGCATTAACTGATATCCGGAGATTACTGACATCTCCGTTTTAGGCAGAGTGTGTTAAAGAGTGTCTGCTAAATGCCTAAATGAGTGTGTGTTCTCTCACCACCATAGTAGAGATGATCTGTGGTGCTATGAGCCACAGTGCTTTAGAACAGGCCTCTGGTAGATCACAGCCTGACACCAGCTTCACCATGGTTACCGCAGACAACACCTCCTGCACACAAACATCATCATTTGATCCATCGATCCAAGGATCACATGGAGCAAGATCAAATCCCATGACTGAATGTGTTGAACGGCCAAGTCCTAATGTGTGAGACAGTGAGACTATTACGATTTTATGGAAGATGCTTCCATATGTTGCTAGTTTGACCACTTCAAATGCTCTAATCTTAAAATAATAACCAAAAATGGTCCTCTCAATGTGTCTGTGGACCTTTATTAGTGTGGTTGCCTATAGGGCAACATATTATTGTTCCGTTTCAACTTTATGGAGGAACCTTTAGCCAATGAGGAAGCAGCATTCTCTCGGTGACGTCACCTTTATGCAGCTTCTTCATTGGCTAAAGGCTACTCGATAACGTTTTTGCTGCTTCCTCATCATGGGCTGAAAGTTACTCTATAAGTAACCCCTAACTGACTTGAATGGGAAAATGCAAAAACGGCAACCACACTTGCAATTTCCGTAGCAATCTTTCTACTTTCTAGCTTTCAAGTTACATCATACATCATGTTAGTCTATTGAAAGTGGGAAAGATAGCCTGTACCGTGGCCACTGGCCAGACCACTGGGGAATATTGTGGGAGAAAACACTTGTTGAATTTGAGTGTTTCTGCTCTGGCCATCCCCTGACAACGATAAGGCAGAGGCCTCTGGGATTATAGAAATATTACCTCTAACAATAGCCATGTGTTGCATAGAGAATACAGTTTGCTGCCTTCAGGAAGGAGATACGCTGTTCCAGCATACAAATACAATAAGGTCAGACTAAAAAGGTCCTTTGTCCATCAGTCGACTTTAAGGCTTAATCATGAGTTTGGCCAGGGGTAGGCGAGGCATTGGATATTGCTCTTGTCTGTATATCCTTATGATTGTTTGTTCCTTTCTGTTAAATGTTTGTATATATGTTTTGTATACATGGCTGCTGTGTCGCATGACAAAGTACTATATCATATCATATTAGTAAGATAATAATAATAATAATAATAATAGTAATTAACCCTGTGGTTTCCAGCTCTCAGTTTGCTGGCATCCAGTCCCTCTCTGACCAGCAGCAGCAGCTGGTTGAACTGTTCTGTGGTGCTCTTCTCCAGCAGGGGGCGCAGGAGCTCCTCTACAGCTGGCTCCAGTTCACACACATCACTGAATGACAGCCAGGGAGCTGAAAGTAAACAAACACCGTGAAAATGTGTCATGTAGGAACTTTCAGAATTGGACATGAATTTTATTTGAATCTTTTCATAATAATACATCCGACTTATATAGTGCTTTTCAAGGTACCCAAAGTCACTTTACAAAACAGAATTATGAAAAGTAAAAAACAACTTTATTGAGAGAGATATTTAAAAGGCAGATTAAAATAGCAGAGAGGGAGAGTAGAGTAAGGTAGGGAAAGAAAGTCTTAAAAGGTGGGTTTTGAGGGAGGCTTTGAACACAGCAAGGGTGGGGGCGGCTTTTAGGTGAGGTGGGAGTGGGTTCCAGAGGGTGGGGGCTTCAACTGAAAAATCCCTGTCACCCCAGGTGTGTTTTTTGTATTAATTTCTTTTTTGTTAAATTCCGGGAGGTTGGCATTGCCAGACCTGGGGGGGGAGGGAGGGAACATGAGGTTTGACGACTTCAGACAGATAGCAGGGAGCCAGGTTATTGAGGGCCTTGTAGGTGGTGATCAGTATTTTGAAATCAATTCTTTGTTTTACTGGGAGCCAATGGAGGTCATGGAGAACTGGGGTGAAGTGATCTCTTGATCAGGTTTTGGTAAGGAGGCAGGCATCAGAGTTTTGCACATATTGAAGTTTCTTCAGTACTTTGGAGGTGGCACCATAAAGAAGGCTATTGCAGTAATCGAGTCTGGATGTGATGAAGGCATGGATGAGTGTATCTGCAGCAGTTCGGGATAGTGTGGGTGTGGGACGGAATCGGGCAATGTTTGGGGGGATTGGAAGGAGATGGTGGGATCCAGGATGACACAGGGGTTGCAGACTTTGTTTGGAGGTGGATCATAGATTTATATGGCAGTTGTGTGTAAAACGGGTGACTCCATGTAAGTTAGGACAACAACAGATACATTTTACACCTATAATTTACTAGGGGCGGTAATCGCTAGGTACGTACCAATTCTGATTCAGAGGACTACGATTCAATTATAATTCATCGATTCCAATACATCGATTTATTTCCCCCTCACTGTGTGACTAATAAACAAAGTGCTTTCTTAAGATCCATAATGAAAACAGATTAATTCACTTCCATTATCTTTATAGAATATAAAGAAATGGAAGAGTCATTTTAGTAAAAAAATAAAAGAAAACGACAATAACAATAACAATACTCAATACTTCTGCTAACCAAAAATGTTGACATTTGGGAATCGATTCAATTAGTGTCACGTTAGATTTGAACCACTTTAACCATTATTTTATCCTTTAACTATTGATAAATAGCAGATATACAAGCTCACAGTGTGGCACCGAGTTGTAGCAGGTCTACAAGCTCGCAGCGCTGCGCTCGGTGCTGCGCTGCGTGCTTGTAGAACTGCTATTTTTGAATAGGCAAAGTATAAAATAATGGTGAAAGTGACCGGCCTTTTTTTTTTTTGCTTTTTTTACCCCTATAATCTACCTGCCAGCAGCTTGTACACGTTCAGCAGTATGTGAACGTAAAGCTCGTCCATCTCCTCTCCTCTCCTCTTCTTCTCCTCCTCCTCCTCTGTGGCTCGCTCCTCCCTCTCCCTCCCCCTTCGCACGGCGCGGTAGAAGACGGACAGGAAGCGCAGGGCAGCCAGCAGGAAGTCGACGGGCCGGGCGGCGGCGTCCGAGTTGATCTCTCTGAGGAGCTGGTGGCTGAAGCGGCGGTACAGGGTCATGTGAGCGGGCTCCTCCTCCTGGTCACCCAGGCAGGACAGCTCGCATCGCAGCATGGCTCTCACCACGTCCACCAGGAAGGCTTGGCCCAGGGCTACAGGGATAGGACCATAATCATTATTTATCCTGATTTAAAGAATCACTCACAATAATCGTATCGCAGAGATTTTAAAGCTATACTGTGTAAGGTCAACTAGTGGTCAGTAGCGGTATTGCTTTTTTCGGTCGTTTTTCGGCCGGAGTCGTCGCGGACCACCGCCGCGGACCACCGGAGCGGCGCCGCAAACCACCGCGACCGATAGTAATCCGTGGAGGGGTAGAACGCATGGTAGAACGTAATTTTCTGGCCAAGATTTGTGGATTAAGAGGTTAAAATCCTTCACCATGGTAAACACTGTAGCCAAGCGGAGGCGCTTCCTGGAGACCAGAGCAGATAAGCTGTGATTGGCCGGTAGTGTACCATGTGTGCATGATCGGCGATGTGATTGGGCAACGTATACACAACGTATACAGATGATGCAGATTACGTCATTTTGGCGCGAAATCCGGTCCACGGCCAGGATCATAGAAAACATATAAAGAGAAGGCTTCAGAAGCTGAAAATAACGGAGTGGGTGTTCTAAAACTTTAGCGATTTAACAGTTAGGACAATTTTAAGATTTGTTTTATAAAAAAAGTTACATGGTACAACTTTAAAGATAGGGTGCCATGATGTTTTCCCTCTAAAACACAATGATCAGGTATTATGATTATACTAGGAGGAAGATTGTTTTCTCCAAGAAAAGTGTACAGAAAGTGTTAACTAGAAATATGCAATTGGAAATTGCAAGTGTGGTTGCCGACGTGACTAATCTATATTCTGCAGCAAGCTAACTGTCATGTGAAGCTCCACCAATTGATTCCCTCCCATTGATTCCCTATTGATTACCACTCCCATTGATTCCCTATCACATTTATTCCCTATTGATTCTCATTCAGAAATAATTTATCTAGAATAAGGTTTATCTATAAATACAGTTTCCCCAGGACTACAGTGTGTTGCCCTGTCGGGCAACCACACTAATTATGTTTCTGAAGCGGTGAAAACCGCTTCCTATGAGTGGCTTTGTGTGTATCACGCCCATATATGGTCATTTTAGTCCAGAATGAACAGGCTTTTTCAAAAACAGAATGTCCGTTTAATTACCATATATGGTGATCTCAGTCCAGAATGAACAGGGTTTTTCAAAAACACAATGTATGTCACCTCATGTCCATATATGGTCACTCCAGGCCAGAATGAACAGGTTTTTCCTGTCCCGTACGTGCAAAATATCAGTCCAGAATGAATAGGCTTTTTCAAAAAGCAAAATGTGTGGTGTCCCTCCCGGTTAGATGAATGGATACTTTGAGGATTGGTCAAGCTTCACATGATAATTTGGCCTTCAGGGTTTATCTGTCTTGTACATGCAGTATCTATTGCAGATTATCAAAACAGATGAAAAATACATTCAGAATAGAGGTTTTATCTGTCCACCGCTTCACTTCGAACCGAGGTTTGATTTTTATTATGTGGCCACATCCACTAGTCCATTAAGTGTGCCTGGTTGTCAGGTGAATGATATTGGCATTTTAGTTAAGAGTATTAGGCATATTTTGAAATGAATATTGCGATAATATCGTAAAGTCACAATTATTTTGGTCACAATAATCGTGATATGACATTTTCAAATCCCTACCCAAGGCGGCGCCGGCCGGGTTGTCCGGGTCGGCCGGAGTCTTCAGGACGGCCCCCACGGCTCGTCCCATCGCGGCCGTGGTGGCGGCGAGCAGCTGGGTCAACGTGCCGTCCAGTGGTGGACTCTTCCCCAGGTTGGAGGCCATGGCCTGGGAGTAGGGATGCAAATAATTATAGATTAATCCAGACATACTCCACCAGATTTAGATGTTCAGTAATCTGATGGAGGTGGGCACAAAGCTGTTTAAGCCCCTTATTTCTTTTTTATTCAAGGCTCTGTATCGACGGCCTGAGGTTATTAGATGAATACGAGGTATCTGATTAAGGATTACTGTGATTATGATAATCTCGCATTTGATATCACAAACACCATACAGTACATGTAACTTTCACTACACAAAGTAAACATCAATAAATAACTAGACCAGGTCAACCTGGTTGTGCCAGACCCCGGTTCTGCCAACCCTCTGGGCCTATACATTTAATGGTACATTTATAGGCTGTCTGTCCCTTTATAGGCTGTCTGTCCCTCCCTCATGTCATCATCATTTGTGACATCATTGTGACCAAATATGGAGAAAAGAGGGAGGGACAGACCGACAGACAAAGCCTTTTGCTTTGTCTGTCGGTCTGTCCCTCCCTCATGTCATTGTGATGACATGAAGGCTTTGTCTGTCGGTCTATCCCTCCCTCATGTCATCATCATGTCATCATCATGACCATCTATGGAGAAAAACCGGACAGACCGACATTTGCTTATGTAGGCCTACCCATTTCATGGGTCTGGCAAAAATACATATATTGTATTTATAATCGTTTAATTTAATCAATTAATTAATTGCAATTAACCCATTTAGATCGGGTACACATTATTAATTAAGCATTATTTTATGCATTAACTATTGAAAAATCGTGAAAATGTGTGCAAGTCAGAGCTTGTATATCAGCTATTTATTTAATTTTATAATTATTTATTTATTTTTTGCATCTTGGTTACTGATTTTCACCGATTTCCTGCTGCGGAATATGTTTTTAACACTATTCTATTATGTGGCGACTAGATGTGAGCCTCTAGACATTTAGGATGGGAAAAATATATAAATTAATTAACCCCTATTTCAAATTGGGGGATATCTTTTTTTTACTTAAAATGCATATCGGTTCATAATATCGGTTATTGGCCTCTTTGATCACGACTTATCAATATCGAAATTGAACATGAAAATCCCATATCGGTCGACCCCTAGACTAAATGGTTTAAATAGATTTCAGACTCATTGTTAACCCCCGTACCAGGGAGAGAGAGGTCAGCGAGGCCAGGAGAAGCTGGACCCCGGCCAGGCGGTGGTCCGTGGTGGTGGTGGTGGTGGGGGTCCCCGGCTCCTCCAGAGCGGTCAGGTAGGAGGTGAACTGCTCCAGGTTAAGCCGAACGCTGCTGTTCCTGTGTACGATCAGCTGGACCAGCGAGCGCACGAAACCCCGCGTCTCTCTCAGGAGAGCCGACCAATGGGAAGCGCTCGCCGGGCGTAGTCTTCCCCCGTGGCAGCGGGAGAGGAGCGAGGACACGGCCGCCTGCAGCAGCACGCTGCCGTACATCAGCTTGAGGACGCTGGGGGAGTTCCTACCCTCCAGGAGAGAGGCCAGGAGGCTCAGCAGCTCGCCCAGGATGGGAGCGTCGTCTCCCGGTGTGTCGTCTGCAGGGGTAAGGGCCGGGGCCTCGCCGTCCGGTAGGGCTGTCATGGTTACACATTTAAATTGACGTTTAACTGTCACACAAATAACTGCCATGAACTGTTTAATTGTGTTTTTGGCGTTGAAGACTGGAACATATGAATACAAACTTAATTTATGTTTGCCATTTAGGCTTCATAATCACAAGCTGCACAGGGCAGCTTATTGACCTATTTAACCTCACTCAATGTCAGATTTATTTAACCAAAAAAAAACCCCTCATTGCCAGAATTTGATCTTTTTAAATGTAGTCACAGCATATCCATCTCAACTAAGATATAGTAGATCGGTGGTCTCAAACATGCCCATGGATGCCATGAAAAATTGTCAGGTTTCGATAATCCCATGCAAAGCTAGATCTTTTTGAATGAAGGCTGCTTCAGAGTTTGTTTAACAGAGTGAATGAGAGCTCGCACACACACACACACACACACACACACACACACACACACACACACACACACACACACACACACACACACACACACACACACACACACACACACACACACACACACACACACACACACACACACACACACACACACACACTCATGTGATCCACAGCCCTCAGAAAAACACAAAGTCAAAGGCCCCCCAGTGGTCAGAAAAAAAAAAGTATCTTTCAATATACTACATGGCAATAGCAGATCTACAAGCTTACAAGCTTGTAGATCTGCTATTTCTGCTATTTTTCCAACTTTTCAACATGGAAACGATTCGGACGATCCTCCAAAATAACTGCGATTATCTCAAATAACTGCGATTATCTCAAATAATTGCGATTAGACGATTATGTAATAATTGAGACAGGCCTACCGTCTGGCTGTGAGGAGGCGAAGACCAGGGCGAGGAACAGGAGGAGGAAGAGGCCGGAGAAGTCCTGGGCGTTCATCCCATCAGGGTTCAGCTGCGACGCCACGCGGAGCAGGTTCAGCAGCTCCTTCGCCTGCGCGTCGCTCAGCGACACGACCGCCCCCGTCTGAGAGGACCTGGTCATCTCCTCCACCAGAGCCTCTAGCTTCGCTCTGTCGCCTTTCTCCGGACAAAAGAAACCCACATCGCGAAACTCGAGAAGCGTGGGGCAAGCCCGGGGTACGCCCGACGCCACGAGAAGTCCCGCGATCCTTCGCAGGAGTCGCCCGACGATGGCCGAGTACAGCGAAGGCGACTCCACCGGGGCAGGGCTCAGGAAGAACTGCGAGGATATGAGCGAGACGGACAGAGCGTCGGGCGGCACTCGGCTGTCGGCCTTCCCGTCGCTCGGCTGTCCACCGAGCAGCGAGCCCAGAAGAACGTCCGCCACGCACGCCATGCCCTCCTCGTCCAGGTACGGAGCGATCAGAGGCAGGTTGGAGGTGATGAGATACCAGTGAGCGACGTGATAGGAGCTGGAGTCCACACTTCCCACCTGTCCGTTCCACGTCTGCTTCCCGTGTGAGCCGGCCTCCTCCAGCTCGTCTCTGGCTACCAGGAACTGCGCCGCCCTGCGCAGGGTCGCCGCAGTGCCGGGTTCGGACAGCAGAGGGCCGTCTAACAGCGCCTTTTTCAGCAGCTGCAAGGTCAGGAGTTTGATGAGGTAGCGGCTCATGTGGCTGGAGGAGGAGGAGGAGGTGGGGAAGCCCCGGGGACCATCTGTCAATACCTCCCCAGAGAGCAGAGCCTCCATTTGGGCCAGGACTGAAGCGCCGGCCGCTCCCCGCGTCTCGGCGTCCGCGTATCTGCTGCAGTGGATTTGGAACATCACGCTCATCTCCACCCAGCTGTATCGGAGAAGGAGAGCTGCTTCCAGAGTAGTCTGCCTCCAGCGAGATGATGATTCCAGGTGTGGGGATGAATCTGAAACCTCCATGTTGCTCTCACCTTCCGTTTCCGGACCTGCAGTCGAGATCTTCTCCTCGTGGGAGGGCGAGGACGCCAGCTGTAGCAGGGCCGTGGCTGCCTGTGCCGTCTCCTCCATCAGGCCGTGTGTCTGCTGTACCAGGGGCAGAGGAGAAGCGTTGTCCAGGGTCTTCACGCTGAACAGCAGAGCGTGGAGGAGCTGGCTGAGAGAGAGCAGCTTCAGGGAGGCGTCTCCTTTGTCGCCGTCCAGCCCTCGACACTCCGTCTCCATCGCTCTGCTCTCGCCTTCCCCGGACTCTTCGCACCTTCCTCCCTCCTCCTCCTCTGCTCGCTCCTTTCCCAGAGCAGGCAGAGCGTACGTCCTGACGCTCCCCAGCACCAGGGAGCAGATCTCCAGACTCTGGGAGGGAGGCGTGTCCAGCAGGCAGTCACTCAGGGAGGCGCAGAAGCCCTCGGACAGCAGCGGGGGCCGGAGGAGGAGGCGCCCCAGGCCCGGGGTGGCCGGCCGGCAGATGACCGGGAGGAGTTGGGAGAAGAGGTGAGGGAGCTGACGGAGCTTGGTGTAGGTGTGGAGGAGAGCCGACAACAAGAGCTGTGGAGGAGGAGGAAAACACAGCGACTAAAGAAACCTTTTCGTTAAGATTATTGAAGGGTATTCAATAATCGAGTAAAAAGGACCCCAATGGAAACAAGTCATAGTGCTTTCTTGGGGCCTCTTAGGCCTCACTCACACTATTAAAGCGTGCCCTGGGGGAGGCGGGGGGAGGAGCAGCGTCCATTTCATTCCCTAAGGAAACTAGAGGCAAGCTTCCATAGGGAATGAATTGGACGCTGCACAAGCACAGGCCACATGATTTAACTGTGTGTCTGCGGCCTCAGAAGAATAATCACCTGCACGGAATTTCTCATAACATGTCTGCGGTGGGTTTTTATGAATCAAACACTTTGCAGATAGAAAGAGGATAATTCAAGCTTTCCATACAGCCGAAATGTTGGCGAGTTTGACGTTGTTTAATACAATAAAAACAACAGTCTGGATGCACTGGCTGCCAATGGGTGGTATTGCAACCCTAGATTCAACATATTTAAAACAAAAATCTAGAGCAGGGTTCTTCAACCGGGACCCCTAGGGGGTCCCCAGAGTTACTACAGGGGGTCCTCCAAATCTTTGCGTGATAGAAACATTTTTTTCTCCTTTTTTATATTAACCACTTGAACCCTAGCGTCCATGTTCTGAGAACTTTAGCCAAAAATAGCAGATCTACAAGCTCGTAGATCGGCTGTTTTTGGCAAAGAGCTTTGGTGTAGAGGGGAATAAGAGCAGACAAAGTACAGAGTGAAAGGTCAAGTTTATGACAGACAGTTCAAGTGGTTAAATATCTGAAAAACACAAATTGACATGAATCCAAAATACACTGATGATTTTGCTGTCAAACGATGAAACTATATGGAATGCATGAAAAGGTTGTGGGGGGTCCCTGCTTCATCGCTCTCTCAACTAAGGGGTCCTTGGCCTGAAAACGTTGAAGACCCCTGATCTAGTTTCAATGTGCGGCTAGACGCAGGGTTAGGGTCACAGACCTGTCTGGCTCTGTGGACGCGGGGCTCCATGCACTCAGAGTCCACCCAGGCTGCAGAGAACAGCTGCTCCAGGTGGGGCTCCAGGATCAGGTGGTTCAGAGCCAGGAGGACGTTCACACAGCGGTACCAGGCTGGAGTGCTGCACAACAACATGACAGGAGCTTAGTTCACCTGCTACATTTAACCACTTAAAGCAATTATGACATGCTGTTTTTACCAATCATAACAGTCTTTGTCCTGGTCCTTAAAACGTGTGTTAAAATGTTAAAACCATGGCAGTTTTTTTGAAGCGGTGAAAGCCGCTTCCAAGGAGTGGCTTTGTCTGTCCCGTACAGTCTGTCCCATAGGCTTCCAAGGAGTCCCGTGTCCGTGTCATGTCCCGTGCATGCAGTATTGAGGATTGGTCAAGCTTCACATGACAATTTTGGCCCTCCAGACAAAATCATTCATTCATTATGAATTCATAAAAATATAGAACTAAAACACATAGAAAGTATAGACCTAGAACACAGAATGTATAGATCTAGAACACAGATTTCATAGCTCTAGAACACAGAATAAAAATTCACCGCCTCACTTCGAACCGAGGTTTGATTTTTGTCTCTCTGTGTTCTGTTGCATTTTGACTTGCAAAGATAGTATACCGAGATTCCTGTAGGTGTCGTACTTCAGGAACTTTCCTGTTAATCGTTGCTTCTTTTGGAACGCAACAAGTGGTAAATGGTAAAAATGGTGCATTGGAACGATACAAACACAGCGGAAAGTAACACAGGTAAATGGTAAATGGTGCATTGGAAAAATACAAACACAGTGGAAAGGTGATATAACCACACCCTCCCCTGGACGATGATGCGTTCGTCCAGAGGCCAATGAACTCCCTTTTCTGAGCCTAATTATTCAAAATAACTACAGATTACAGAACAACCACTGAATGTTGAAAGTTACGTTTTTTTGGGGGGGGTGTAATTGAGGTCAGGAAACATGAAAAAAAAAAAAGCCTAAACATTTTTAAAAATATTTATGTCATAAGGCCTTCAACTAATTCGCTGCATTTAAAAAATGGCTGCCAAAGTGCCAGGATGCCTCAAGTCTCAATAGACTTCCATGTAATTCATAGTGCACGGATCATGCACGCCCATGCAGAGATCATAAACAAAAAATCCGCTTGGAAATCCGTTCAGGCATTCATGAGATAGCAGCCATTATGTTTTCTTTAAATGTAAACAAACATGGCTGCCATGTTTGAAAGATGGGGTTGGTATGGGGGTCAAACATGCAATTTCGTGATCGCGAAACTTGTGATAGAGCAATCAATGAGTTAAGACCTGGAATGCATCTGTGTCATGCTATACTTGAACCGCTTTAACCATTATTTTGTTTTAGCTATTGAAAAATAGCTAAAACAAGCTCGCACGCTGCGAGCTTGTAGACCTGCTATTTTTTGTATTATATTTTGACCCGATTCTACAAATGTCTTCTAAATCCTTCTTCTAAATCAGTGGTTCTCAACATTTTCCTGTCAATGGATCCTCAAAATGGACCACCATCTCAAAATATGTTGTTCTAGAAACAACACCCAGAAGCAAATATTTGAGTTACAAATGTTCGGTTTAAAAAATATATATTCAAAGATTTGCAAAAAAAAAAAAAACACGATTTGTCTAAAATAGCAGATCTACAAGCTTGTATATCTTCTATTTTTCAATAGCCAACACATAAATGGATAGATTTGCCGGGGACGCCCTGCTTGTGACGGCTGTCTACAACTGCTCTCTCTCTCTCTCTTTTATATAGTACTGTGTTATGCTGTTTGAAGTTGGCCATTTTTAAAGTAACATTGTGGATGATAATATCAAACTCGTGGGTATGGAGGAATAAATATGGACCAAGCCTAACTGTAGCAGGAAGTACCAACAAGCTTCCATAGTAGGGCAGTCACAATTATTACATAATCGTCTAATCGTAATTATTTGACATAATCGCAAATATTTTGTCATAATCGTCATAATCGTGAATGTTGAAAAATGTTCATACATTGACAAACATTTTCAGAAATAGTGGAAATAGCGGATCTACAAGCTCACCAAGCGTCGCATCGCGACGCGTTGTGAGCTTGTAGATCGGCTATTTCCACTATCAATGTATTTGTCAAGTAGAACGTTGACAAATATGTCAGTAATTTCTTTGTATATTTAGGTTATGTGTCATATCTACCATGTGCAACTTCAAAGCCTAAAAGCCAAACAGAAATGTAATTATCAACGACAAAAACACAATTAAATCGTTAATCGCAATTATTTGAGTGACAATTAATCGTCATGTAAAATGTCATATCGTGACAACTCTATTCCATAGGAGATATTTCCGACTTCTTTGGGCCCTGGTGGTGGAATGGCCTGCAGACCAGACTCAAATGTTCTTTTGTGATCCCTCTAGTGAGTTTTAAAAGGATTGCTAAGGGCACAGTTCCCAGACACTGCTCCTGCTTTGACGCGTAGCAAATGTTGTTGTTGCTCTTGGGTTTTTATTAATAGTTTTATATTGGTCACTTTGTAGATTCTAGGTAGTGGGTATTGTTTTTTTAACGGATGTTATACGTCTGTCATTGTTATTGTCCTGCATTTGTTGTTACTGGCAGAGCTATGTAACATTTATTGCCGCTTCTCTTGGCAAGTCCACACTCCTAAAAGAGGTTTTAGTCTCAATGTGTTTTGTTTACAGGTTCAATAGAGGTGGTTAGATAACTAACATTTGTTGAAAATTCAGATGAGTGAAATCAGGGGTTTGACAACAGAGATTTCTCGCCCAGTGGTTCCCAAACTTTTCAGGTTGAAACCAAAAAGAGAGATTAGACGTGTACCCGCAACCCAAACTAGTGAAAACAGCAGATCTACAAGCGCACAACGCAACACTTTGTGCCGCGTTGCGAGCTTGAGGATCGTCTATTTTCACTACTCAATGGAATATGGAATTTCTTATGTGTGTTCGTTTGTTTGTTTTAAAATGTATAAAATTCTACTATACTATTTCTCCATTCTATTTCTCCCATGGCAGTGCTACCTTGGCTGGGCCTGGTGCAGCAGCTGCTGGGCCAGCGTCCTGTAGAAGGCCAGCTGGGCCCCTCCGTGTCTGATTCTGTCCGCTGCCACGTTGTAGACGCCGGCCGCCAGCGTCTGGCCCAGCAGGGACTCTAGAACCAGCAGGGCCAGGCTCCAGCTCTCTAGAGGACCCTGGGACACACTGCTGGCCCCCAGACCCGAGCCCAGGGTGGGGAGCAGCCTGGTGAGGAAACAGAAACACAGCATCCTCTGTTCCTCCTCGTCCCGTCCGCCTCCTCCTCCTCCTCCTCCTCCTCCGGACTTGCTGCCATAGTTCTCCAGACAGAACCTGTTAACACAATGATCGCCAGGTAATTATTAAGAAAAGGTTTAAATTGTATTTGTTCTCACAAGTAAAAAAAAAAAAGAAGCAGTGCTTTATTTTGGGGGTCACGGCCAAAAAAGGTTTGAGAACCCCTGGTATAGAGCATTAACAAATTCATCCATCAGGGGCATTTACAACTCATTCTTATGACTTCCTATCTAGCCAAGCTTTCTAAACTAGGCTATATATTTTTTAAAGAGAAAACAATAAAAATATAAAAATAAGCTAATATTCGACTTCGGTGAACAACGTCGAATAGTGACTTTGATATTTGAATATTCGAACATTTGGTTAATGCCCTAGTTGAGACCCCAGTAGCTGCTGTGGCTGTAAAGTAAGCTAATGGCGATCCAATTAATCAGCCAATCAAATCAAACCTAACCTGAGGAGCAGTGGCAGGGCGCTGGTCTTGACGGCGTAGTGCTGGGCGGGCGGGCAGAAGCCGCCGGCGCTCACCTTGCCCAAGACGGTGCCCACAGGCCTCAGGCTGCCCTGCTTCACCCCCCCGCCTCCTCCTCCAGGACCGCGTTTCCCACAATCCTCCTTGTTGTTGTTGGGGGACGGGAGGAGCTCTTCCTTGTAGGAGGTCAGGTGTTCAGCAGGGAAGAGAGCCGATTGGAGGATGGCATCCATCTTGGCGCGGAGGTCTCTGCTGAGCTGCGGGCGGAGGTGGTGTTGTTGTTCTCCGCCGGTAGGGCTGTCACCATTATGAAATTTTACATGACAATTAATTGTCACTCAAATGATTGCGATTAACGATTTAATTGTGTTTTTGTTGTTGACAGTTAATTTTTTTTTTTTTTTTTTTTAAGATTGTTTTTTGGGCTTTTTATGCCTTTATTTGATAGGATAGTAGACTGACAGGAAATGGGGAGAGAGATGGGGAATGACGTGTGGCAAAGGTCGTCCGGATCGGGAATCGAACCGGCGACGCCAGCAGGCATCATAGCCTAGTATGTGGTATGCGCCTTAACCACCAGGCCAGCGGGTGCTCCGACAGTTACTTTTTTTTTGGCTTTTAGGCTTTGAAGTTGCACATGACAGATATGACACATAACCTAAATATACAAGGAAATTACTGACATATTTGACTTTATACTAGATTGTTAGTGATAGATTGATAGTATTGACATTGGTTCTCAGTTAATAAGGTATGTTTATAAATGGCAGTGGTACGGCCTTGTACATGCATGTTTAATATAAAAGCATGAATATATTAATCTATTATTTTAATAGCATAGTATTGAGTGCACAATAACATGGTATGTTACATGAAACACAATTCTATACATATAAAATATATGTTGTGGCCCCACCCCCACCCTACGAGGTAGGGGGTCCCTGCTCCATCTACCCATCAGTTTGGGGGTCCCTGTCCTGAAAACGTTGAAGACCCCTGCTTTAAAAAGAACATAGATAGTGGAAATAGCCGATCTACAAGCTCACAACGCGTCACAATGCTCTGCTATTTCCACTATTTTGGAAAATGTTTGAAAATATATGAACATTTTTCAAAATGGAAACGATTATGACGATTATGACAAAATAATTGCGATTAGACCAGGGGTCTTCAACGTTTTCAGGCCAAGGACCCCTTAGCTGAGAGAGAGATGAAGCAGGGACCCCCAGATTCCATATGCCGTAGTTTCACTGTTTGACAGCACAATCATCATCAGTGTATTTTGGATTCATGTCAATTTGTGTTTTCAGATATTTAACCACTTGAACGGTCAATACTTAATAAACTTGACCTTTCTCACTCTATACTTAGTCTGCTCTTTTTCCCCTACACCAAAGCTCTTAAGTTCTCAGAATATGGACACTAGGGTTCAAATGGTTAATATAAAGAAGGAGATTTCTATCACACAAAGATTTGGAGGACCCCCTGTAGTAACTCTGAGGACCCCCTAGGGGTCCCGGACCCCCTGTTGAAGACCCCTGGATTAGACGATTATGTAATAATTGTGACAGGCCTACCCGCCGGAGGTCAGCAGGTGTCTGAGCAGCAGCAGGGGTTGGATGAGCTGGTTGGTCACCACCGTGAAGACCCTGTTGGGGTTGGACTGTTGCCGCTGGACCCATAAATAACTGGACAACACCTGGAGCAGTGCTTCGAACAGCTGACCCGACCCCACGCCGCCTTGCGGCGCCCGCGACCTCTCCGGACGCTCCGAGACGGTCGGCGCGGTCGGCTCCGAAGTGTCAGGATGATCGCTCATAGGTTGATCCTCCGAGGACGCCGCCGCCGCCGCTACTTCCTAGATAGATAAGTTACCTTTATTATCCCAAGAGGGAAAATCAGTCGCCTGGAGGCAGCACAGCAGTTTAAGGTTACAAAGTTACATGAAAGTATGAAAAGAAATAAGTATTGTTGTGTACAGTGAGTAAACAAAGCAAAAAAGAAAAGAAGCATCAACAATAAAGTGTCCAGAACATTCATCGCTACATAATTTTCTCACTGTTATCTTGTCATAACACAAATAGTAATACTTAGACAGTACTTGTAAGACGCCAGGCTCAGGGCGACAATTCTTGGCCATCTGGCCAGTGATGTATATCGGACAAGTTACCCATATATGGAGACCCTGGTACCCATATATGGAGATCCATGTACTTATGGTACATTCCTTTTATTCCCATACGTGGAGATCCCTGTCTGAACCAGCCACACAGATATGGGCTGTCTTCCTCCATATATGGGCTTAATATTAATGACATCAGGGATCTCCATATATGGGCATAAAGGGGATTCTTTTATGAGTGGTTCCCATGACATCACAACATACATGCCCATACATAGAGATCCCTATCTGAACCAGCTTTGACCACCACAGTGTCAGGCGTTATAGACAGACAGACAGAGATAGGGAAAGATGTGCCGGTGCAACTACCGTACTTATCAACGCAGTGCCAAACCAAAAAAGTGACCCTAACCAAATAAAGTGTCCATAAGAGTCATTTAGGGATGGGACAATAATTGTTATAATCGTTTATCGTGATAAAAAACACTCACAATAATCGTATCGTGGAGATTAAAATTGATCATGGAATTATCCTCTGTCATGCGCTGGGATCAATTCACCTTTTATTTGCCTATATTATATTGTAAATCGCAAATTTCTTTGGTCACAATAATCATGATATGACATTTTCATATGGCCCCATCCCTACAGTCATGACATACTTCCTCTTGGGGTCCTGTGGGCGTGGGCGTGGGTGTGGCTGCCGGAGGCTGCTGCGTCGTGCGCTGCAGCGCGCGGCAGGCCACGGAGCAGAGCTTGGCCAGCAGCTCGGCCATGAGCTCGTACTTGGTGGTGAAGACGGTGGAGAAGGACGGCACAGAGAGCACGCCCCGGCTCACGCTCAGCAGCACCGACAGGCCCACGGAGGGGCTGGAGCCCGCACACACACACTCCTGGAGACGGTCCAGGAGGAGCTAACGGAAAGAAGAAATGCGTGTCAGTAAGCAAAGTGCATAGAGCCAGAACTAGGGCTGCGCGATATGGTGATAAATATCGTTGAGAGAGACGATACAATGTCTCCACGATATGCCTTTTCAGAGATATCGTATGTATCGTGATACAATGAGGGAGAGCCTTATAAAAAATATCCTGTTGAATTGTTAATACAGAGATCCAATGCAGAATTTCATTTAAACCTGCATTTTGGTCTAAATCAGTAGTTCTCAAACTTTACAATGGCAAGGTCTCCACTTAACTCTGACAGTATACAAATGAAACTAAATGGACCTGTCCATTTGGTTTCATTTGTATACTGTCAGAGTGACATACTTGTAAAGTTCAATTTAGACCTCTCAAAAGGAACCCAGAGAGTCTAGTTTTTGTCAAGTAACTTGAAAAATAACCATAAGAACCTACATGAAAAAGAATCATGATAAAATCGTAATCATATCGCCCACCCCTAGTGTCAGTAAGCAAAGTGCATAGAGCCAGAACCGACACCTTTCGACCAGATGGATCGTTTTGGCCCAATATGTTGATAGTTATATCGGTGTTGTCTGGGCAGAAACCTTCAATCTCCATGTTTTAACATTTTGTGTTTTTTCTTAAATCAACACCCAACTTGATCATCACTACAGCGTCTCACAATAGCTGTTTTTGCACTTGAATCCTGAAAAGTAACAGGATTTAAACCGAAGGATCATTAGTCCGAAGGTTCATTAGTCCGAATTTGTTAAGAATACTATGCCTATACTCTAACCCTAACCCTAACCTCAGTAACCCTAACTAAATTCGGATTAATGAACCTTCGGACTAATGAACCTTCGGACTTATGGGCAGTCCCCTAAAAATAAATTAAAAAGAAAACGGTTGTCGAGATTGGCATCAGCCCCACAAGATGTGGCATCAGGTCAGCCTCTAACATTGAGCTTCTCTCTGTACCAACCTGTGCCACGTTGATCCTGAGGTTGATGCTCTTGCCCTTGCTGAGCAGGGTGTGCAGCTTGCTGCTGTGGAGCAGGTTGTCCAGGTACAGCCACAGTCCTTCCAGGACACTGGGGGAGAACTCCACCTTCTGGCTGTAGAAGCCACTCAGAGCATGGCTGACCCAGTCCAACAGAACCTGGAGGGAGAGAGACCATCCATGGAATAAAGCAAATATATATATACTGTATATGTCACAACTGAAAATGTTTATCCACAAGTTTCCAGCGTCCCATCGTGATTTGCGCAGAAGGTGGGCGGCAGATCCGGCTCGCAGCTACGGTGCGTCGCAGCCGAGCCGAGCTGAGTGTGACGTAATCGTATTTGTACTGTACTTGATACTTCATTTCCCATCTACGGCCAACTGAACTCTCCTCACCAAAAATAGCAGATCACGACGCATCACGTTGTGACGCGGTGAGAGCTTGTAGATCAGCTATTTTTGGTGAACTTTCCCCCCAGAATAGGGATGCTGGGGTTCAAGTGGTTAAAACGTTCTAATCTTAAAATAATAAATCAGAGCTCAGTTATTTTCGCTGTGCGACATGCTTCCATAGAATTAAACTTTTTCATAGATTTCATAGATAGCTTCATAGACTTTGTTTGACAGCACTATCAGCACTTGTATTGATGTGTTATCAATACATTAGTAAACCTGACATCTTGAAGCAAATCATGGTTCTCTCCATCAACCCTGTGCACTTTATGGGTTCACTGCCACTAATGCATCCATGTAAACCTGGAGTGCACTTTATTTTCTGTGCCTTGTTAAATTTACTTTTATTCATGGGCTTTGAAACTTGCTACATATTAAGAAATCTATGGTGAAATCTCGATATTTCTATGTGTCATTATCTTTGACTAAGGGTTAGGGACGGGTTAGGGTTAGGTTTAGGCATAGTGGTTAACATTCACCAGGTTAACATTCATCTGCGTCAAACAAATGTTACGTCGGAATATCGACACGCTCCCGAAATCTACTGGGTAATGTCCAATTAGCGCAATAGGCTGATGTGGCAATAAAGACATTTGCATATCCAAGGCCTGAGCCAACCATCTTGCATAATAATGGATTGCATTTCTATAGTTATTTTCCAAGTACTCAAAGTGCTTTAAAATGGTCCATTCATTCATACATTGGGAGGTAGGGCTGTCACAATATGACATTTTACATGATGATTAATTGTCACTCAAATAATTGGCGATTAACGATTTAATTGTGTTTTTGTCGTTGATAATTACATTTCTGTTTGGCTTTTAGGCTTTGAAGTTGTACATGGTAGATATGACACATAACCTAAATATACAAAGAAATTACTGACATATTTGACAACTTACTACTTAAAAAAATAACTTTTTTTAAGTAGTAAGAATTTTTTAAGTAGTAAGAATTAAGTAGTAAGAATTTAAGTAGTAAGAATTTTTTAAGTAGTAAGAATTTTTTCAACATTCACGATTATGACGATTATGACAAAATAATTGCGATAATGTCAAATAATCACGATTAGACGATTATGTAATAATTGTGACAGCACTATTGGCGAACAGTCGACGCCAGCGTCCTCCACTTCCCACATTCACACACCAATGGTGGCAAGCTGACACCGACCGACTGATTGTAGACAATGTGGGGCTCAGTGTCTTGCCCAAGGACACTTCCACATGTGAACAGGAGGAGCCAGGATTTGAACCACTGACCGACGAATCATCTACTGTCTGAGCCACAGCCGCATATCTTTAAACCGTCTTCTTGAATACGTTATCTTTATTTGAGTTTTTGGACGATACCTGTTCTTTGTTGGGCAGGAGGCACTGGGAGGAGATCCAGGCGAAACGTGCCAGTTTCAGCTTGTCCTCCCACGGCGTGCGAGGACTCTTCAGCTTCAGGTGGATGCCAGAGTAGATGGCAGCCATCACTGCTGCTGGGCTGTGAGAGAGAGAGAGAGAGAGAAAGAGAGAGAGAGAGAGAGAGCAGTGATGTCATTACGTGCGCATCCCGCATCAAAAACTCATTCAAGTCGCCCAGGGATTCATTCATGTCATGGTCCTGGGGTCCCGGGGATGCGCCTCCATTGTAGTCCATGTTAAAATAATTTACCGGGTCGCGGTAAAAGAAAAACATTTTAAAATTCCACAGACACCACCATTGTTCATGGGTGAAAGCATCCTACTTTACCCTACGTTAACACAAATAAAATCCACGTAGAAAGTCTTAAACAGGCGATAGAAACGTCAATGTTTTGATTCCACCGACGTCAGACGCCATTTTGCGTGCCCGAATTCATTAGGGGCACATGTTTTAGTAGTTTTAGTAGTTCTAAGTTCAAACATTAGCAAAATTGTAAAATAAATATAAGAAATAGGCAAACATTTTGAAAATAGCCGATCTACAAGCTCACAGCGCTCGAAAACATTGTATTGAGGACTCATAAAACTTTTCTGGGACCCACTTTTACATTGAAAACCTAGTAACATCACTGAGAGAGAGAGAGAGAGAGAGAGAGAGAGAGAGAGAGAGAGAGAGAAGATGGTCAAAGTGGACCTCAGATAATCAGACAAAACACTCACATTATTCTTCTCAACCACACTAAGACCTGGAACGCATCTGTGTCGCGTTAGACTTGAACCGTTTTAACCATTATTTTATGCTTTAACTTAAAAAAAAAAAATAGCAAATATAAAATCTCACAGCAAGGCTCACAGAGTGCCACGCTGCGAGCTTGTAGATCTTGTAGATTCTATAAATGTCTTCTAAATCCTTCTAAGGTTTTTGAAAATGATTTCTATGATCAGTGGTTCTCAAACCTTTTCATGTCAAGGACCCCTAGAATTACATGTATCTGGCCACCGACCCCATCTCAATATATGTTGTTCCAGGGACCCCCCAGAAGCAGAGATTTTGAGATACACAACACAAGTTCTATTCATACCATAATCATAAGGACATGAAACGCTTCGGCCATATAGTAGATTTGTATTGTGTATGTATGTTACACTGGCAGTTGTTTGCCAAATGTGAAAAAGTAAAAAATAAATGTATGTTTGGAAAAGTACATGAATGTTAAGTATATAGGCTATACAAGATTGGAACCTCTAAATTTTAGAGTCTAAAATGTACTCTACATTCAAGCATGCTCAAATCGGATACTGGGTAGGTGGAAAATATAGGGACATCTGGGCAGTGGGCACCTCAATGTACAAGTGGCTATTTTGTCCACAATATATAAAAAAGAAAAAAAAAGAAAAATGGTCTTAAGTAATGTTAGGTTTCTGCATAGTACTGTGTTTTATCCGTCTGCCATTTAATGTTATACGAGTTCAAAAAGGACCCCAATTGAAACAAGCCCAAAAGCTTTCTTGAGGTGTTTATCCTTTTAGTTGACCTTGTATCAGTGAACTGTACTGTCATGAAACTGAACCTTTTCCTATGCAACCTTCTAATAAATACTTCAATCAATCAATCAATCAATCAATCAATCAAGTATATGATGTGAGCATCATTATCACTCTTTTTATGCTTCAATTTTTTGTTTATGCCCCAAAATGATGGTTTTGTGACTTGTGTGACTATTTGTAACAATTAGACATTATTGTCGAATGTTTAAAACTAAAAAAATATATATTTTTTTATAACGTTTGATGGGGTGGGCAGGATGCACGTTTGGGTGGGCAAGATAGGTTTTCAGGTCTCAAAGAATTTGGGGGTCCTTGACAGTAAAAAGTTTCAGAACAACTCAAAGTGGACTCCAGGAACTCTGTGTGTTCCTATAAGGTCTAACTGGACCCACACAAGTCTATAACACTGTCCGAGTTAAGGGGAGACCTTGCAATTTAAAAGTTTGAGAAACACTGCTTTAAAAAAAGGTACATAAACAAACCACTCAGACCTTTCCAACATGCTGCTACAGTTAGCCTATATTAGCAGCAGGCTAACTCATGTGATGCTGAAGGAACCACGAGCCGTTTTAATGACAGCTTTAACACATTAAGTTGGAAACGCCTCTGGGTTTGTATGTAAGAACCATTCACTAAATGTAATGAATGTGATATAAAGCATAACTTACTGGTTTCACTCTGCACGTGTGCTTCTGTTGTCAAGATGAAGATCAACTTTACACTCTCAACTCTGACCTCCTCTGGTCTGGCAGACGCAACTAATCGAGTGCTGATCTGAAATCAATTATTTGGCACTTAAATAATATGACATTATCTTTTTCTTTTTTACTACAGTAAAATGAATACACTTTATTTTTAAAGTGTAAATGAATAAACAACCTACAATAAAACAGACACACACACACACACACACACACACACACACACACACACACACACACACACACACACACACACAATGTATTTATTAATTTCCATATTTTTCTGGAAAGGTATTATGTATATATAATATGAATAATTATTATTGCGACCGTAAGGTCGCAGTTTAGTATGAAAACCTCCACCGGCCTCCACCGATGAGTCATCTATGCCCAAATATAGATTTCTAGGTCAGATGGCCCATAGAGTTTGTGATGTCAAACCTAGCAACCCAATATAAACAAACCTGATGTCAGACCTGAAGTATCCTTTTATACCCATATATGGAGATACAGAGATCTCCATATATGGGCATATTAGAAAGCCCATATATGGGCATATACGGATGACATCAGGGATATCCATATATGGGCATAAAAGGGACAAGGGCTTACAGTTAAGAGATCTCCATATATGGGCATATCAGAAAGCCCATATATGTTCATATACTGATGACATCAGGAATATCCATATATGGGCATAAAAGGGACAAGGACTTACAGTTAAGAGATCTCCATATATGGGCATAAAGGGACAAGGACTGTTACAGTAGATATAGAGATGTCCATATATGGGCATAAATGAACAAGGACTGACAAACACTGAGATCTCCATATAACCTATGGGAATATAAGGGACGAGGACTGTCAGCTTGTAGACCTATTTTCTAAATATTGTTGTACATTAAAAACTTGAAATGGGTCGTTCTGCATAGTACTTGGGATTTGTTGATGTAAATGTTCACATAGAGTGTAATAATTGGTAAAACAAACTTTTGGCCTATTTGTGGAGATTAGGGAGTCTTACTGGTATGTTCATAGCCTATCTCCTCTTTAAGTATTCATGTATTTTCATGAATTCTAATAACTCCTGAGAGAGACATATACATTTAAAACAAAAACCATATAGGCCTACTAATTAAAAAAAAAAGTATATAAATGTTAGCAAAAAAGAAAGAATAGTAATTAACAATTCTAACAAACAACTGCAGCAGGTTCTTTCTTATGAAACTGTCCTTCCTCTGGCACCACACTGATCGGTGATCTGTTGTTCATGGCTGCTGGTAAAAAAGTTTGTCCATAGGCTCCAGTGTTCGGCCATTGATTTCACAGAGGACTCATGTAAACAACACTGCACGCACGGACGGACCACGGTCACCTCTCCCTTTCTCTCTCTGCTCAGCCGGTCTGGGTGGGTGTGTAGGTGTAGGTGTGGGTGTGGGTGTGGGTGTGGGTGTGCTACCCTGGGTGGGGGTCTCTGGCTGGGGGAGTGGTGGGCATTATTGTGCCTCCTCTCTTTCAGCGACACATGACAGTGACAGCTGGGTGCCACAGACAGACACACACACTGTGACTGAGAGATAAGAGGAGCCTGCTGTGGAGCAGTGTTGTGTCACCTAACTGATAGTCGTGACATTAACGGTCACTAACGGTCCAACAAAACCCAACCATGTAAGACAAGAGAGCGCAGGGGGACTCGAACCATTGAAGCTCTGCTGGTGGCACGTCACGGACGTCGGGCATACAAGGACACACTGGTGCGGGTGACTCTCTCTCAGTCTAATGCAGGCAGGATCAGACATGTTTCGGACTTTATCTTCTTTGCCTGTTGTGAGTGGTGCCGGTGGGTTTGGATCGGATGTTATTCGGACTGTTTCCTAAAGATTCGCCCCAAACTTAGTTTGTTGTGAATTTGGAATAGTTGTTGTTTTGTTTGGATTGGAAGAAGAAGAAGCAGCGAGATCATGAGACTCTTGGTCTACCTGTCGACCTGCAGTAAGAGGAGAGCTGGAGGGATGGGGATGTTTGGAGGAAGGAGTCTGCACAGGTATGTATGGAGCTGGAAAAACTATCTATTATGTTTGTTTCTCAAACTTTCACATTTCAAGGTCTCCCCTTAACTCTGACAGTGTTCCATTTGTACACTGTCAGAGTTACAGACTTGTGTGGGTCAATTTAGACCCCCTAAAGGAACCCACAGAGTCCCTGGAATCCACTTTGGGAACCACTGATCTATTATCTGAGCAGTTATAGATCAGGTCAATGGTTTTCAACCCTTTTCATACCAAGGTCCATTATTTATTCAGCATTTGAGCTACGGACCACCATTTGATGACATTTTAGCCTCTCTCACACACCTAAAACTTAAAATATTTTGTAGTCTCTGGAGGTTGAAGGTTTTGTCCTCAATTTCATGCTGTATGTAATGATGTTGGCACCGTAGGAGGGATGACAGGCAAACGTTGATCAACATAACAATGATTCTACATGCTCCAATTGTGTAGACTTCATGTAGATTATTTTAATGCATGTTTAACTATAATGTAACACTTGAGAGCGTAAAATGAAACCAATTTGATTACCAACTCCATCATTTAGCTGGGGACCACCTGGAACCTCCTCAAGGACCACTGGTGGTCCCAGGACCACAGGTTGAGAACCGCTCTGAATTAGGCCTATGTTCGATTAAAGATGCTGTACACGTGTCATTATTTACTCTATTATGTAGTGATAGTAGGTCTAATCATTATTGGTTCATTAATAGGTCTCCTTGTCTGGGCAGCTCTTTAATAGTATAAAACCAAAATAGTTTTTTAAGGTGGGTTGCCAATTTCATCCATTTATGAGCTTCATTATGTTTCATCTCTCTTCTAAGTTCAATTCAATTTTAATTCAATGCAAAGGAGCTTTATTGGCACGAGAAAACACATGTTTACGTTGCCAAAGCAAGTGTCTAAATATAATAAAAACAGTTGAAAAGGGTAAAGGTATATACAGTTGGAGGGGGTACATTATTGTGTAAACAGCTATGTCACATTGTGACGTTATATATGTGTTATACAGTATATGTGTTATACTGTATAATATATGCAGGATCTGTATTCACTAAGGAGCTGGAGAACAAACAAGTTGTCTGTCTATAATATCAATGATTACTATCAGAATATAGAGCTATTTAAATGATTATAAAGAAAGAAACATCACTTACCCCCTTTAATCAAATAATCAAAACCTGTGTGTGTGTGTGTGTGTGTGTGTGTGTGTGTGTGTGTGTGTGTGTGTGTGTGTGTGTGTGTGTGTGTGTGTGTGTGTGTGTGTGTGTGTGTGTGTGTGTGTGTGTGACTGTCAGCTGAGAGAGTTCTGTGTGCGTCATGATGTAAAATGTGGTGAACTTCAGTCAGTGTTAATTTTGACAGAACATTCTTCTTAGTCTTTTGAATAACACACCATTTTAGTTTTAGTCCTGTTTTAGTCACATGAAATTGTTTAGTCTTAGTTGACTAAATGGACACTGGCGAGCTTCTAGATTGGCTATTTTTGAAAATCAAACTGGGGAAAGCCATCTTTGTCAGGGGACTGCCCATAAGTCCGAAGGTTCATTAGTCCGAATTTAGTTAGGGTTACTGAGGTTAGGGTTAGGGTTAGGGATAGAGTTAGGCATAGTATTCTTAACAAATTGCGAGCTTGTACATCTGCTATTTTCTTTTATTTTTAAGATATTTTTGGCAGCATTAATAGGTATACGGTAAGTAGGTTGACAGGAAATTAGGAGAGAGATGGGGTGTGACACGCAGGAAAGGTCATCAGGATCGGGCCTCGAACCCGCAACACGCTGTCAGGCTGGCTCCCAGGCGGCTGAGCAAGCCGTCGGGGCCAAACATATGCTATTTTTTAACCTGATCAACCGATTAACTAGTCGAGTCCCTCCTCCTCCTACTCGCAGGTTCTCGTCATGCTTTGAGAGGAACCACCAGAGGAACGGTGGAGGTGATCCACAGCTTGCTAAAGCCTCAGCCATGGTCCTCCGGAAGGCTGTGGTGTTCCCTCCGCAGAGCAGCTGTTTGCACACACATCATCATCATCACGTGTGGTTGAGAAGACATCTTCACCACCACCCGTCATGGAGGTCCGTCACACACACACCGCTGTCCTTGTACAGCTCTTCCTCTACCGTGGACTCTAAAGGAACATCCGTGGAGAAGAAGACGGTGACGCAGGCCTCTCAGGTGGACGGCGAACTTCAGACCCCGACATCCGTTCCAATCGGCGACGTGCGGAGGATTCTGCAACTCGCACACCCCGAGAGATGGAAACTAGCTGGTATTTCAATTTACAATTCACAATTAAAGTTAACATTTTTAACTTGTATCTTTGCTTCTGGGGGGTCCCTGGAACAAAATATTTTGAGAAGGGGGTCCGCAGTCAAATACATATAATTCTAGGGGTCCTTGACATTAAAAAGTTTGAGCACCATGCACAGATAAAGAAACATACGTTTTTCAGAAATCCATAAGGATTTAGAAGACATATTTAGGTATTCTTCAGGTCTTAATGGGTTAAGGCTTTGCAACAAAAAGAAAACATGAAAAGTTGAAACAATGGAGATACAATGTTTCTGACGAAATCATAAGAAACACTTCTGAATGGTGTGGCCAGGTCACCTCAGGTCACCTCTTGCTGTAATCATTACAGTGTAATGTAACTGAAAACTGTCTCCTCCCACAGTGGTGTAAACCAGGGGTTCTCAACCTGTGGGTCGGGACCCCCAGAGGGGTCCCCAAATTATTTTGGGGGGTCCCCACATGTTTAGCTAAAATGTAACATTGTTTTCTCACTCAACAGTAAAAAAAAAAAAAAACAACAACATACAGTATAAGTGTATATAGGGTATCTGCAAATGTTTTAAGTGTCAATTTAAGGACTTTAAAGACCTTTTCAGTACCTCTGGTCAAACATTGGTCAAATTGTCAAATATTAGAGGCAGAAATTGTGAAAATAGCTGATCTACATGCTCTTTTGAGCATGTAGATCTGCTATTTCCACAATGGAAGAGATCCAGTCAAACTAAATGTAATGCCAACTCCTAAAATTCCAAGTGCTTGTGCAAGGTGGGGGTCTCCAGTTCAAATATGATTATTTTGGGGGTCACAGCCTGAAAAGGTTGAGAACCACTGGTGTAAACTAACTAAGTACATTTACTCAAGTACTGTTGTTCTTAAAGGGGAAGACCACCAATTTTCAATATTGAACTATATCATTAATATACCTAGAGGAGTTGTGTGGAAATACAAAAAAAGTTCCCCCTCTTCTGTGTTGCCTAGAACTGGAGGATTGATTTTGGGGTTTGTATTGCAAATTACAACTTGATGACACACACATTGTACTTTACAATACAAACCCAAAATCAATCCTCCAGTTCTAGGCAACACAGAAGAGGGTGAACTTTTTTTTTTATTTCCACACAACTCCTCTAAGGTATATTAATGATATAGTTCAATATTGAAAATGGGTGGTCTTCCCCTTTAAGTACATGAGGTATTGGTACTTTCCTGGAGTATGTAACAATTTCCGATACTTCATTTCTACTCCACTACATCTCGGATCCAAATATTGTACTTTTACTCCACTACATTTATTTGCAAACTTTACTAGTTACTTACTTTGTACATTGATTGTTATTACAAACCAAACATTAAACACTTCAGCCCTATATACATATCTGTAGCAATGAGTCTACTATCAGAACATAGAGCTATTTAACACTGTTACTGAACAAACACTCTAGCAGAGGTGTGAAACTGGCATGATTATGACATTTTACATGACGATTAATTGTCTCTCAAATAATTCTGATGAACAATTTAATTGTGTTTTTGATGTTGACAATTACAGTACATTTCTGTTTGGCTTGTAGGCTTTGAAGTTGCACCTGGCAGATATGACACATGGCCTAAATACCGGTATACAAAGAAATCACTGACATATTTGACAACTTTATACTTAAAAAAGAACATTGATAGTGGGAATAGCCGATCTACAAGCTCACAACGCGTCGCATCGTGAGCTTGTAGATCTGCTATTTCCACTATTTTTGAAAATGTTTGAAAATATATGAACATTTTTCAACATGTACACGATTATGACAAAATAATTGCGATTATTTAAAATAATTGCGATTATTTAAAATCATTGCGATTAGACCATTATGTAATAATTGTGACAGGCCAATGGAGAGGTCCGTGGCGGCCTGCGATATAGTTTAAAAAAAGTTAATTCATACTGTCTGTACTAGCTGGCCTCTAACAGTCTAATCACTCTAATCAGCTGTTGGTGGCAGGTTCTTCAAACCGAGGCAGCTCCTCCTCCCCCACCCGCTGCTGCCGATGTTACACCATGGCTTGATTGAAAGGAAGGAATGTTAATGTTCCTCTTTGCAGGGCAGGCACCTCTCTCTCTCCCACCCAAGTCTTTTTTGGGAATGTTTTTATTTTAATTTATTTTTATGTTTTGAAATAATAATAATTAAAAACAAAAATAGTGTAGAATCTGAATTCAATATTGAACTGTCTGAGAGTGGCTGGCATTCTATTTGTGAAACACAACAATCTTCAACTAGCTCTAAAGGTTGGAGGGAATTCGGATGGAAAAATGTGTTTTTTATTAGACCAAAAATCTAAAGTAAACAATTAGGAAAGCCGCAAAATTGTTGGAGACAATGTGGCCACTTGAATGCCGATCACTCACATATATTCTGGTTGTGTAAGAAAATACAGACATTCTGGGACAGTGTTCTAGGGATATTAGAGGAAATCATGGGTTATAAGATCATTAATGACCCCAGGGTATTATATCTTGGCCTGATACCCGAAGACACAGTTGGACAAGAGGACATTCATCTGTTCAAAATCCTGAAACTGGCGGCTAAAAAAGCAATCACAAGAAGGTGGTTGAAAGAGGCCCCTCCTAGCGAGGAACATTGGTTGGACATTGTGGAAGAAATCAGCCTCATGGAAAAAATTACGTATAACCAAAGCAGAGACAAACGAAAAGCGCTGGGAAAAATAGTATTTGTATAATAGTAAATAGTGACTTTTCAAAAATAGCAGATGTACAAGCTTGCAACGCAGCACTTGGTGCCACGCTGTGAGCTGGTATATCTGCTATTTTTCAATAGTTAACATAATTCCAGGTCGGGTTAAACAACAGTACTTGTTGCGACCGTAGGTCACAGTTTACTATGAAACCTGGCAGATCCTGTCCGTACATCAGTGATTCAGTCAGTGAGTGGGTAACGCCAGACTATAGCTGACCTGTTGTGACATCACATTGTTGACCCATATTTGGCAATGCCAAGACAGAATTAATTTACAAATGTCTCAATTTCTATAGCTGACCTGCCCGTCATGACATCTATGATGTCAGACGTCATATCCATATCTGGGAAAATATTTTGTCCAACTTAAACAACCAACCGCAACTTGAATCACACTTGCAATTGAATTCCGTCCTGCGCGACCTCGCCCTTAGGGAGTCTTATTGGTAGCTAACTGTGACTGTGCTGTCTGTGTGTCTCGTCCAGCCGCCGTGGGTTTCCTGGTGGTGTCCAGCGGAGTGACCATGTCGGCACCGTTCTTCCTGGGCAGGGTGATTGACACCATCTACACGGCGGGGGCGGACACGGAGAGCATGACCGCCTCGCTCACCTCCCTCTGCATCATGCTGACCGGTGTCTTCCTGTGCGGGGGGGCCGCCAACGCAGCCAGGGTCTACCTCATGCAGACCTCAGGTGAGAAACGTCGTCAAAATTCTACACTGCATATTTGATATGCAAAAGAATCAGAAGGCAGCAAGGCACGCATATAGTACATTATTGCGACCGTAGGTCGCAGTTTAATATCAGAACCGTCACAGACAGGGATCTCCATCTATGGGCATAAAAGGGTATGATGTCAGATGTCATAGACATCATAGACATAAGTGGAATGAAATATTTATGATAGCCCTTAATAGAAGATTTGAGAACAATTAATCACATTAGAAATATCAGTTATGCCTCAGCAGCAGCAGCAGCGTTGTTGCAACAGTAGTAGTGGCTAAATGCTAGCACAGTTTGCACAGGAAGTTCACAGACGTATAGTAGCTAAATCTGTCCGATGTATTAACTGTGCATATCTGAATAGGAAGGGGTAGGTCTAACAAATGTATTTTAACTTTAGTTATCATGATGGTACTTGGATAGACAGATATTTTCTGAGGTGGTACTTGGTGTAAAAAGGTTGAGAACCACTGCTCTATAGTAACTAGTACTATCAGAACATAGACCTGTTTTGTTATTATTTGAATTAAATGAAATGACTTACCCTACCTTTAAAGTTTGTCTCTATAATACATTATAATCGCATTTTAATGCATTATAAAGCGCTTAAAGGGCATTATAACACTCATTATAAAATGTTTATAATCATGTATGACAACTTATAACGTTTATAAGATGTTAAGTAACACTTTACTTAAAGGTCACCTACCCTAGGAGATACGGTGAGAACATGCAAACTCCACACAGAAAGGCCCTCTTTTTATCTATTTCTAACCGTGTTGTCCCTCTTCCACCCCCTCCTCAGGCCAGGAGATCGTCCGGAACCTCCGGGTCAACCTGTTCTCCTCCATCCTGACCCAGGAGGTGGCGTTCTTCGACCGGACGCGCACCGGCGAGCTCATCAACCGCCTGTCTGCCGACACGGCGCTGGTGGGCCGCTCCATCACAGACAACCTGTCTGACGGCCTGAGGGCCGTCGCCCAGGCCACCGCCGGCGTCAGCATGATGGTAGGAAGAATGGCTGCTATATTGACCTTTCATTTACTATTTTGCTCCTGTGCATGCGTGAGTGCGTCAGTCACAGTGCGTGACTGAAGGATATAGCTGACCTGTTCTGACATCACGATGATGTTGCAATGGAGATCCCTAATGTCTTCGATATTTAGCCCATATCTGGCAATGCCCATATATGGTGTCAAACATCTATGATGTCAGACATCAGTCATCTCCATATTTGGGAAAATATGGCCACATTCTGTCCAACTTAAACAACCAACCAGGTCTGTGCATTTTTTGGGTCAAAGTTGATCCCATGCCAAAGCGCCAGCGCTCGTCCAGCAGTCTGTTGTCACCCAGGCACGTGGATACGTCAAGGGCGAGGTCGCTTCTCACCCTTAGGGCGTCTTACTGTTTTTATTCTAATTTTTTAAGATTCGTTTTTGGGCTTTTATGCCTTTATTGATAGGACAGTAGACTGACAGGTGCTGGGAGAGATGGGGAGTGACTTGCCGCAAAGGTTGTCCGGATCGGCGACGCCGTCAGGCATCAATGCCTATGTGGCATGCACCTGGACCAGTCGGCCAGCGGATGCCCCGCGTCTTACTGGTTTTAAAACCAATCTCAAGGACCCCCATGATTTTTGTCTTTGAGACCCAAATTTACAATGTAAAATCGCATGTGTTATTTGAACTCTGAAAGTGTGCATATATGGACCTATAAAGGTCCATTTGAACACTAGTTTCTCTCTCTTTTATAGTTTGTGTTTGAATGTCTCTCACGTGCCACCATAAATGCAATTGAGGTGATTTGTCCGTTATTGTAATTGAATGCGACTATGGCCCAAGCTATTACTGGCGTCTCCTCCAATATTCACCACAAGGTTAAAATAAGCAGGCCTCCGTTGTGGGCTGTAGCCACTAAGATCAAACTAAAGTACCGGTAAATAAAATAAAGATGCTGTACAGCGAGATCAAATTTGTGAGATCAAATTGAATAGATGCGAAGGACCAGCCAGGGTTTCCGCTGCTAGGTATTTGTTTGACCATGGCCGATAAGATTCTTACTTTACTGGCCAAATGCTATAATTACCGGCCACTATGTAATACACATAAATGTGTGTTTGCAGATTATGTGCGTGCACCCACTCTATGATATACTGTACATATCGTTCCTATTAACGACTGCTTCTCAATGAGCCAGAATGAGCAAGATTAAGGCGGTTATTGGTTCCAAAATGCTGGTTTCGATATATTTTCGGTTAATTGCACAGCCCTAGTATCTACCAGATTTCGAAATTGTTCAAGGATTTGGAAAAGTGTTGTAATGTGAGCCCAGCTCCAGTGTGAAAGGTGTGTGTGGTTATGTTATGAAAGGTGTGTTGTGGTGTGCTGTGGTTCTGTTATGAGGAAATGTGGTGGCTTCCTGCTTATCTTATCAGCTCTATAGGCTTCTACCAGTCACTATTCCTAGACTAGAGGCTTTGTTGACCAACTGGTTTCATTAAAGATGACGTCACCCATTTTCAATTTATCTACATATAATTGTGTGGACACTTGTTACATGCCCCTAGGGGATAAGGATATGCAACATAAAAAGGCAGTTGGCAGGTGAAAGAAGTGTTTATTACAAAATGTTGTTTTGAAGAACTTTACAAATGATTGATTCAAACAAATAAGGGAACATTTAACAATAACCAAAAATAACTACCACGCAAAGCAAAGAAACAATCAAAAAGTACTAAACCCTAATCTTGTATTTTAAACTCTAAATAAACTAAACAACTCCAAATCAAACTTACAATAAACTACTAAACTAACAAAACTACTCTACCCTAACCTATCACAAAATTAGCTGTTACAAAAAGCTGGCGCTGGTAATTATGTTAACCCAAAAGCCACAACATGAACAGTGGACTTAAGTTCCCAAAATGCTTCTCAAACTCACATGGTAAGAATGCTACGATAAAGCAGATTCTAATAAGCTACCAAAGACTGAGGGACACTACAGGAGTAGCTCCCAAAGTCGCAGCAGTGAGTGACATCATTGCTATAACTTCAGAAAGCCTTGCACACTGCAAGCTTAATGAAGTTAATCAGCCTACAATATACAGTATGAACTAGCAAATTATATTGAACTAAACAAAGGCATGGCAGGCGAGCAGGGGACAGCACTACAGCAAGTACTGCCAAAGTCTCCAGGTGTCGGTTGTCTTTAAGTAGGCAACCCCAACCAATCACGGGAAGGCTGACGATTGGCACCCAGCAATCAGAGGATAGGCAGCACCTGGAAATCACTCACACGCAGACCCACTCACTGGCACACACAACTTCCACAAGCAGTCTACTGACACACGTAACAACACTTATCCGTGACATCATCGTTAGGCTTTTTTTAAAGTTTTATTTCATACAAGATTTACATTTTTATGTTTTTACTTGCGCCAGCAGAGTGCCCAAGTACTTTGTTTTGTTTACTGTATCTGTCGCGTATCTGTTTGTGTTTACGCCCGTAGCCAATCGAGACCAGCATTCCTGGTGACGTCACCATCAACAGCCAATGAGGGCCCAACATTCTTGGTGACGTCACCATCAACAAGTTCGACATGATATAACTAACAAGGAGCGCTCTGCTGTCACACAAGTAGGCCATACATGGCCACGAGTGCACAAGTCGCAAGTTGGCACCTCGACAGAGTGCAGTCTAGTTATTTCTTTTAAAGTGACAACGATGACTTCCACTAATAGCATGCTAACCTTCCAGGAATAGAAAGACAGCAGTTTCTGTTAACGATTCCCCATCGATGATGTCACTGGTAGGCGGGTTTCTGAACTGTCCACAGCCCACCAGTGAGACACAGAGTGAGTAGACAGAAATGATGCCATGTTATAATGAGCATTAGAGAGGACTGATTATTATATAGAATAGATAATGAGGTTGCAAAAGGCTGAAGCCGTCAGTTAACATGTTTTCCATAATTATGACTGGCTTCTACCTCCTTGCTTATCCGGGGCGTGTTCCATTCTTCTTTCCTTGTGTTATGTAATTATTCCCTTCTTTTGTTGCTATTATCCAGAGACACGTTGACCAACAGGTTTTGGTTTCACTATACCAAACATTTCTACTTCCTGATTACATTTGTGTCTTACAAGGAAGTACAGTACATTTGTGTCTTACAAGGAAGTACAGTACATTTGTGTCTTACAAGGTAGTACAGTACATTAGTGTCTTACAAGGAAGTACAATCGTTTCTTGGTTGAGTAAACATATAACAGAAATGACATCATTTCTATTGCGACGTCAGGTAACAGCTGACCCTACACTCTGTTGTTATGGTAGGTTGCCATGGTAACTCTCCACGGTCGCTGAAACCATGTCATTTAAAACATGTTTATTGCATTGTGGGGCAGCAGTGGCTCAGGAGGTAGAGTGGCCGGATGGAGAACTGCAAGGTTCCCAGTTCGATCGCGGGCTCCCCCAGAGTTATTGTCCAAGTGTCCTTGAGAAGGCACTGAACCCCCAGTTGCTCCTGATGAGCAGGTTGGTTGGTGCCTTGCATGGTTTCCTGCGCCATCGGTGTATGAATGTGTGCGTGAATGGGTGAATGTAATGCACAATCTCTGTAAAGCGCCTTGGATAAAGACGCTATATAAATGCACCATTTACCATTTAGGTTTAGTCAGCATCATTTTTTAGCAGTGCCCCTGCGCTCCAATGCTTGACTGTGTGTGTAGTGTAGGTACGTATGTCTGTATGCAGTGTGTGTAGGCATGTCTGTATGCAGTATGCAACAGTTGCAATACCGCTGCGTGACCAAGTGGCGCTGTTGAACAGCCTTGACATTAATGGACAACACAAGAATTCATACAGTATACTGTATAGCTGAATTAAATGAACTGCCCAAAGGCACATAATAATAATATATAATGTAAATAATAATACAGCTCACTTCTTTCTTTCTTTTTTCGTCAGTGGAAAAAAGGTACGAACATAAGAAATGAACACTGATACTCACTCACCCATGTTCTCTCTCTCTCTCTCTCTCTCTCTCTCTCTCTCTCTCTCTCTCTCTCTCTCTCTCTCTCTCTCTCTCTCCTCCAGTTCTACGTCTCTCCCACGCTGGCGTGCTTCGTCCTGCTGGTGGTCCCTCCGGTGGCGCTGCTGGCCGTGGTCTACGGCCGCTTCCTGCGCTCCATCTCCAAGCGCACGCAGGACGCGCTGGCACAGGCCACACAGGTACTGTACTGGACACAATGTAGCTAACATCCCATCATAGTATAACACATGTACTGGACACAATGTAGCTAACATCCCATCATAGTATAACACATGTACTGGACACAATGTAGCTAACATCCCATCATAGTATAACACATGT